>NC_056616.1:13134530-13474530 GCF_018340385.1 Cyprinus carpio
TTACTAATACAGAATGATAAATAAATATAGAAATAAATAAAAACACTTATACTTATTTATATAATATATATATATATATATATATATATATATATATATATATATATATATATATATATATATATATATATATATATTTTTTTTTTTTTTTTTTTTTTTTTTAATTTTTAATTAAATTTAGTCCTGTATTTATTTTTATTAGTTTTTTTGCCTTTATTATTATTTTATGTGTTTATTTTTAACTTAATTTATTTTACATTTCTGCAAGATTGGTCCTCCATAAGAGAAAATTTCATAATATAAAAAAATTACACTATTATAAAAGAATTACATCATTACACTGAATAAAAATATCTAATATTTCATATTAGAAGACATACCTAATGTCGTTTTCTCTAATTTCTCAATTTCTTGTCTTATGAATGAATAGAATACTGAAGAATTTAGAATAACTAACACATAAATTTTTATATGAATTTCAATTTAAATAATTTTTATACATTTACATATTTATATATATTTAAATATTTAAATATGTTTACATTTTTAGATAAAAGTTTCATTTTATTTATTAGCAAAAGTGAAGAGATGACAGGAAATGATGTGGAGAAGAATGGGATTGCCACGTGACATGGGTTGGATTCAAACCCACAGTAAATTTGCAACATGAGCAACAAACCCAAGCATGTGTGTTAACCGCTAGGCCGCGGCTCTGAAAACAATTTGTAAATCTAAAAATTATTGACTCCATAAGGAGATGATGAATGTGAAATAATATATCACATCAGTAGCTAGACTGATTTATAGCCCCTATAAAGCACTCGACTTTAAATACAATTGCCTTAAGCTGTGAAAGGAATGGTTTGATATGCAGCCTGAATGTCATTAGGCACAAAGAGGGGTGGAGTGCTTTGACCCGAGCCCTGCAGAGGTCAGTGCTGATGACCTGTGACCCCAGGATCAAATGGTGAATGCAGTAACCACTAATCAAATGCATGTGTTTGTGAGCATGTGTGTGATGAAAGTAATCTCATTTGCATAATTAGACCCAAAGCACACCATAAGGGAAGCGTTTGTTTAATAACAAAGTGAGGTGCTTGCCAATGGAAAAATCATTGACGTGTTAGACTATTACCCTGAGACAGCTGTCCTTATCTTCAAGTAAAAGCAATAATGTAAGCTAAGGTATTTTGTTTGTTTGTTTTTTATTTTAATTTTAGTGAGCAAATACGGACATTTGATATATAAAGTGAACCAAAAAAGAAATGTTTAAAAATATTATTGCAATGTCAAAATTATTGTTTTCTATTTTTGTTTACAAAATAGGTCTCTAATGCTCACCAAGTTTACATTTAGTTTTACAGTAAAAACAGGTATATTGTGTAATATTATTACAATTCAAAATAAACTTTTCTATTTTAATACATTTTAAAATGTAATATGTGATGGCGAAGCTGAATTTTTATTACTCCTGTTTTCAGTGTCACATGATTCTCAGAAATTATTCCAATATATTCCAATTTATATATATATATGCATGTATCTATGTATGTCTATATATATATATATATATATATATATATATATATATATATATATATATATATATATATATATATTTTTTTTTTTTTTTTATTATATAAGCGATCAAATACAAATTTAGGGACTTATATTTTAAAAAGAAAGCGGGTGTGTATCTATTTGTGCTACAATGGGCAGACCTCATAGGTTGTGTCCGCAATGCCGTTTTCAGGCTTTCAATAGTCTTGTTGCGTTCCTCCTCTTCTTCCTTCTCCAAGGCCAACAGAGTTTTCCTCTGTAAAAGAGATACTATTCTTACACTAGATGCTTACACGTTATGTACATTTCTAACCATGGATATTACATGTCATGTGTTTTATAGAGATAGTTCATCCAAAAATGAAAATTCTGTCATTCATTACTCACCCTCATGTCGTTCCAAAGCCGTAAGACATTTGTTCATTTTCGGAACACAAATTAAGATATTTCTTAATTTCTGCTTTTTGACCCTCCACAGGCAGCAAGGGTCCTACCATGTTCACTGATGTCACATGGACTATTTTGTCGATGTTATTAGTACCTTCTGGGCCTTAAACGTGGTAAGACCCTTGCTATGGAGGGTCAGAAAGCTCTCGGATTTCATCAAAAATATCTCAATTTGCATCCTGAAGATGAACGAATGTCTTACATGTTTATAACGACATGGGGGTGAGTAATTAATGACAGAATTTACATTTTTGGGTGAGCTATCCCTTTAAGTCCTCAACGTCCAATGGCAATGTAAAATGTATAATCAGTTGTTAAAAGAAGACGAGTTCATGAATGTTAAAGGACAAAGAAAAGTCTTCAGAAAATAAATACTTACAGCTGCCATTGAATTGAGCTGGTCAATGTAGTACTCTGGCCAGCTAGTAGCACCTTTATTCTCCTCTTGTTCCTGAGAGAGAAAAAAAATGGATTAAAAGGCACAGAATTAAGAGACAGTTTAAGCATGTCTGCATGAGTATGTAAAAAACCAAACATAAACACAGCTCTTGTTTTCACTTCAAGCACACGTCATTAATCCACGCTGCCCTCTGCATGATGCCGGGACACGAGATGTGTGTGCACACCGATCAGAGCCCACACAACAGGAACATGACACTGGGAATAGAGGAATGTGAAACAACATATTGGGAATGAGCTGGGAAGGAATGTGTGGTTTCAGAATGTTATTGGGAATGACATAATTTGGACACTTCGGTGGGAATTAGACGTTCCCGAGTCCGCAGCAATAAAAAATGATCTTTATCTTGAAAAGATCTTATTTTGATACCGGCCAGTTGTGTGGGACCAAATTTTCAGCATGAATTGGCTTATCAGAGAGGCATTTATTAATCTCTTTTTTCATATTATTCCATAGAAGTTTGATAGATCTGGGATTTATTTCATACCTCATTTTACTTAAAGGAACACTCCAATTTTTTCAACTCCCCTAGAGTTAAACAGTTAAGTTTTACCACCAGACCCGAAGATCGGCTGAATGGATTAGAATAAGGTAAAAATCTACTCTAAGGGGAGTTGATAAATTAGCCTATTTTCAAAAATAGTGCCGTGTTCCTTTAAGCAACATTTATTACTTGTATATAACCAAAGCAAATCAAACATGCAATAAGATTCACACTGCATATGTTCCCAGGTGAAGATCACATGTACACACTTTCCAAAACATACAGACTCAGAAAAAGCAGATTTGAAACAGAACATCACGCTCAAAGCGCTGGCAGAAATAGCACACGCTTTAAGTAGGCCAGCAGAGATTCACAGACATAGAGAAACAACACGGATCCCAATATTGAGCCAATGCCGCATTAGCAAGCTCTAAAGAGCTGAAAATGCAGTATGATTCAGAAGACAAGACGGAAAGCAGGGAGCTACATAGGGAGTAATGAATCAAAAACGAGTGGAACTTGTGAAGTGTGTCGACTTCCTTCTCAAAACAAGCACAGGCTGCCCGCATGGCCACTAATAGTGAGTTTAAATGAAGCTTATGTTCACCGAACACACAGGAAAGGAAAAAAATCTGGCATAGCAATGAGCTCCTTTGCAGCAACTGCGTGGGATGTTTCACACCCGGTTCTGCCAAGCCTTTTGGGAGATGATGGCATCTCACAAATGGGTATCTGTTTGGACGAGTGGGGAGTTTTGGATGCCGGCCTGAGACCCCTGATCTTTCACCGTCCTGCATATTTCTTCTCAACTCCCCACTCACCATTTGGCCTTAATGAGTAAAGCATTAATGTGGATCTCTGGCAGGACTCCTCCTCATGCTGTGGACGGACTTTCCTCTGCTCTTATCCCATGAGCACTTCATTCTCAGACAGACATGTCATAACGACTGTTGATATTGTTGGTTTGGAGATACGCTCTTTCTAGGAACCAGCCGTGCTTCAATGTGTTCAGTTCAGATAATTACAGTTTCAAGAAATCAGTTAACAGGAAGATGAATCAGCCCCAAAGATCTGCAAATACCTAACTGACAAGTATCAACAAGCAGTTTAAAGCTCATTTTTTAAATAACCACCAAAAATAAGCTGAACTGTCTCAATTGTTGCATAGGAGTCAAGTCAAGACTAGCCAGCATATTTTCAAATATCACATAAAAAAAAATGCTGGATAGAAACAAAAAGATAAAGGCCTATTTACACAAAAAGAATGTTCTGTATGAAAAAATACTTTCTATGGAAACTGCAATGCTCACAATATGATATCTCGTTCACTGGCACCTTTAAAAATCAAACAATTCTGCACATAATACATAATTTTACTTTACTTCACTGCATTGCTTCAATCCTGAAGTTTTAAAAAAGTTGCATTCCGCTAATACATCAGGCCAATCTTGTATTAGACACACATCTTCTTGTCATATGAACACCGAACTTGAACTTTGGAATGCACTGAAATTTTAATGAGTTTACATCTACTGTCTCCCACTTTCGCAAGCATAAATAAATGGAAGTCAATGGAACAAAAAATGTAGTGTAACTGGCCAAAGACACGAAAAAGCTAAATAAATAACACCAATTAATTTCTTTAAGATAATAAAAATGCTGATTTATTAGCTAATTATTTTTTTTGCAAAATTCTGATTTATGCATTGATTATATTCATAAGTCGGATTGAAACAGTCAAAGCTGAATGCAGCGCTCCAGGTCTAATCTTTCACATCTGCCAGACAGCAGCGGGTCAGAGACTCGGTCTGCTCGATTGAACCCACTTGACTAAGTATTTGTTGGCCCACTGCCCAAGAAACTCTGGCAAAAAGCTTGATAGCCCCTGACCTAAAAAACAAATGAGTCCAAGACTCTTCCTCTTCAGCCCAATTCACTGAATGCTTAAGCATTCAGATAGAGAGTGTAAGATTACAATGGCATTAATTTATATTGTAGAAATCAGAGAGCTCTGATTACAGATGTTTATTTTTCCACAATGGGGACAATTGAGGCGAGTCGGATAAATATCCAGACTGCCTTTTCTTAATTGTCCTTTGCCAGGAGCAGGACAGCTGATATCATACCTCAAGCTTTGGTTTGGAGCCAGCAGAGCCTGCACACCTGAGCGCACTGAGACATTGAGTTCAGGGCACAGGTGAATAATCACTGTGCTCAGCACACCGTATAGAAAGAAACGTCAGCAAAACAGTTTGGGAATTAAACTTAAAATAGCCCTCGTCCTTCACAGGGGTCATAAGAGCACTATACTTTCCTGTTACCCTTCCAGAAGCACCAAAGAGGCACAAAAGATGTTTTCATTACTTCAAAAGCGCATATTATAAACATATTGTGTTTCCCTGAAGTTCGGTCATAGATTTGCGTGACTGCCAAAAACAGTCAGAACTAAGTTTTACAAATTCTATCTGACCTTTGAAATTACACAGACATATAGAGTATTTGTTTAGATTGTGAAATGAGCAAACGCACATGCTGCTCTCTCACCTGAGATGTGAGTTTCCCGTCTTTAAAAATGGTTTTTTACTGCCCCATCCGGCAATAACTACCTTTCTGCAGAGCCTGCATTTCGTGACAGGTTCATATATCATAAAGTACAATGTGCACAGTTATCTGACCAGATCATCTGACCAAATAAGGTTTTAACTTTAAACTCCAAAGAAACTAATGTAGCTGAGTTTGAAGGATGACAGTTTTGGAGGTCAACTTTATCTGGTCGAGCAATTAAAAAAAATAATAATAATAATAATAATTCTGGTCTAAGAGAGAAACATTTTCAACATTTCTTATATATTTTTAACAGTGTTGAAACAAGTTTTTTTTGGCTCAATATCAGTCGAAACCATAACAGATTCTTTCCGGATTATTTGATGGATATAAAGTTCAAAAGAACAGCATTTATTTGAAATAAAGGTTGCTTCTATTAATGTCTTTACTTTAAAAGTCACTTTTGATCAATTTAAGGCATCCTTCCTGAATTCATGTATTAAAAGTATTCTTACCGACTGCAAATGTTTGAATGGTAGTGTATTTTTAAGATATTATTCATCAATGAACATATTACATTAACAGTCCAGCACCTTATAAATATGTAGAAAGAGAATGTAATAAAAGAGATGACTGCTGTGAGTGTTGTTTCCCAGGGTTGACAGACCTATCAAAAGACCCCGGACCTTGCAGATAGCATAATCTGCACCTGCAAATGGAGGCCTTCCTGTTTGCTTTGGACCAACCACTGCTTCCCTCCTATCCCAGACCAAAGCCCTGGGGAAGAGCGCCAAGCCCCTGTTTTACTAGTCCCAGGCTGGGCACTGTGCTGAGTCTGCATGAACGCTGTTACCACAGCCACGGGCCGTCTCACGACAGACATATTCTTCCTTAATCTCATCCATCCGCTCACCGTCTTAAATCTTTTTCATTGGTTCCATGTGTTGAATCGCGGAGCATGACCCCCTCATGCAAGCAGAGCGAAATTAAATGTGGCTGAAAGACACTTATCAAAACAGAAACAGCATCCCGATCTGGCCAACCGCGCGCTCTGATACGCTTCCAAAAACAAGGATCAGGACAGAAAGCAGGTCATTTAAGAAACATTTAAATACACAATAAAAAAGGTTCTCATCACTAAAACTAGAAGTCAAAAGACAATTTTGAACGCCCTACTTCACATCATGCCCTCTTTTGGCTCGGTGTCCCATGACAATGAGTAATTAGGTCTGTAATTGGGACACAGCATATATGGCTATACAAGAAAAGATGTCATGGCCAGACAGATGGCCGACCTGTAACCAATACCAGCTTTTAAACCAATACAACTCAAAGATAAGAACGTCTAAGGAAATCTCAGTGGGGCGATTTCTTTTAATGTATCATATTATGGTATATCAATCGTGGGGAGATTCCTTTACCTTCATTGTGCTGAAGCTGAAAAGAAAAATCTCTCATATCACATATCTAGAGAATAACTGGAGGTCAGCTAGAGTCTGAAATCATGTTCATCCCTCTGAAACTATATTATTTAAAGACAAGAGGTGCACAACATATCTGCTCCATATATTTTTGTATTAATCGTATTAGACATTGTTTTTGATCATATAAGCCAGTAATGGATAATTATTTGGTTTTCTACTTGTTTTAAAATTAAATTCAACCCAGCAATATCAAACAGATAGAGACGCAAGAGCAAGGTTTATAAACTGGGGTTTGCGATCCCCTGGTGGTTCATGAGTTAACCAACTTTAGAGAACCCTGAACATGCAAATATGTTGTTAAATTACAGAAAATTTTGTCATTAATTACTCACCGTCATGTGGTTTCAAACCTGTTAGACCTTCATTCGTCTTCGGAACACAAATTAAGATATTTTGATGAAATCCGAGAGCTTTCTGACTCTGCATAAACAGCAATACAACTGACATGTTCGAGGCCCACAAAGGTAGTAAGGACATTGTTAAAATAGTCCATGTGACATCAGTGGTTCAAACGTAATTTTACAAAGCTACTTTTTGTGTACAAAGAAAACAAAGATAACTAATTTAACAATTTCTTCTCTTCCATGTCAGTCTTCAGAGTCAGAAAGAAGATAAACGAAAGGTCTTACGAGTTTGGAACAACATGAGGGTTTTATATGAATAAAAAGTGGTTAAATGTTGTAATAACATGGTAAAACCTGTTAACATTAAAAATTTGCACATTCTCATAACTCAGAAGTTACTCATTAATAAATAAACTCAAGTCAAAATTATTTTGTAAATCACTTTTTTTTTGTAAATTCCATTTTTCATCTTTGACCTAGAGCAGTGGAGTGGTGCCCAACCCTGTTCCTGGAGATCTACCTTCCTGCAAAGTTCTGCTTTAACCCTAATCAAACATGGCTTAACCAGCTAATTAAGATCTTCAGGAGCACTTGATAATTACAGGCACGTGTGCTGAAGCAGGGTTGGAACTAAACTCTGCAGGCAGGTAGATCTCCAGGAACAGGGCAGGCCACCACTGACCTAGAGGAATGCAGCAAGAAAAGAAATAAAAAATAGGACTTTCTTTTTGCTTTTAAACTATAAACACTTTTCACTGAGCTGTTTTTCCAATTTTTTCAAGTTCTACATTTTCTCCTTAGCTCCATGTCGCAGTAAGTTTTGGGAGTTCATTTTTAGTCCATCTCCTACCCTGAAGAGTCTGTCTTGCAGAGATTGACTTTTTCATACAACATACTCCCTATGTCCAAAATATCTCCTACTATTCTAAAACTCTTCTACTATAGTGCGCAAAAGGCCATACATCAAATCATTAGCATGTCCAAATATAGAATTCATAAATTCAAAAATACCTAGATGATGTGCTGCTTCCACTGAGATACTGAAGTGCACATCTAACCGACCTTTTACTATCCCAGAGAAGGTGTCATATTTGTACATTTCAGGAAACAACAGCTGACGTTGTAGGTCACATGACAATGCCAGCATGGCAAATACAGTGTGTCCAGACTGTATTCATACTATGCACAAGCACACTTACAGAACAAATGTTATTAACCATTTTAGTAAATGCAGTACAGCACTTTCAGACGAAGCTACTGTGTGCTTACTGAGTCACTGGGTCTTTAGACTTCAGTGGCAACAATTAACTAAGAACAATCAAAGTGCCTGCAGTTTATAGACCTGCAGGATTTTGTCACTTCAGTGTGCTTTCTATCACCCTGACTGTATTGCTGTCACATTACTGGCAGGTAACCATCGACCACCCACTGTCTGTGTCTGTGTGTGTGCTTCATGTTTCAGTGCTCGTGCTGTCTTGAGTTAAACACATGGATTCACACCAGAAGAACAGTCTGGCAGGGCTTATGTTTGTGGCATCATGGAGGGTTTGATGTTATTAATGAACTCAGATACAGACTGGCGTTTCTCTGCTCTCTGCGCTCCATTAGGTCATGGAGGATAAATGGTATGACTTGGTCCCACTGTTTCCTGCATATCCAAACATGCAGAGGTGTCCAGTAAAAATGAATACTGTCAGTGTGATTTCAGTGTGATTACACTAGAATCAAGACTGAAAACCACACATAACAAAAAACACACCCAATCAACTTCCTCACGTAAAAAAAAAAAAAACACAGACACATTACATCCTTCCCATCCCAATACAATCAAAACAAAACTCAATACTTTCCTTAAAGGGGTCATGACATGAGAGATCAAATTTGCCTTGATCTTTTGGCATATAAGAGGCCTTTGTACCATTAAAACATCCTGCAAGTTTCATAGCTTAAAACAACCTCCTCATTATAAACAAAGCATTTATTTAATCAAGCTCCAAAAACGGCTTGTTTGGATATGAGGTGTAAGATGACATCACTCCGGCACAAACATTTGCATAAACCCAGCCTCAAGAGCAAGACATCAATGAATAAACAAGCTACAGGTAGTCCAAAACGCAGAAGCTAGAGTCCTTACCAGGTTAAGAAAATATGATCTTATTACCCCAATTTTACAGTCTTTGCACTGGCTACCTATTACGTTCCATATCAGTTACAAAATACTATTACTTACTTATACTTATAGTCTTCTACCACGCTACAACCCATCACGCTCCCTAAGGTCACAAAACGCTGGACTTTTGGTAGTACTTAGGATAGCAAAGTCCACTAAAGGAGGTAGAGCTTTTTCGCATTTGGCTCCAAACTCTGGAATAGCCTTCCTGATAATGTTCGGGGTTCAGACACACTTTCTCTGTTTAAATCTAGATTAAAAACACATCCCTTTGGCCAAGCATTCAAATAATGCATCTCATAATTTTGGACTGCAGTTATATCTGATCAAATGCGCATGTATAATTCTTTACCTTGGGTTAAACTAATTAATTTTACTTGGTTGGAACATCAGCTACGCTAATTATGTCTCTATTTGTTTCTATGTTTTGCCAACCCCTCAGAGGACCTCAGATGATGCTAACCCTGAAACAACATACAGAACTACCAAATATTGCTACACGTGTGATTGCATCGTAAATGCTGCTAATAGTGTTAATCGTCTGTTTGTTTACGTCTTTAATTGATTTTTTCCGAACATTTCTGCTGTATGCACATAAACTGACAGTCATCACTGATAAGCTACTACTAAACATTGTAGAAACTTAATTTTCTGTAAAGTTGCTTTGCAATGATTTGTATCGTAAAACACGCTATACAAATAAACTTGAATTTAATTTAATTGAATAGTCTTCTTCTCACCATAGGCCCCTCCCACTGGCATTCAGTCACTTAATGGCTGACTCTTGATTACGCTTAATCGAGTGTCACATCGCATCAAAAGCAAATAGAAATTACGATCACTTGCCACTCTCTTGTCTGCTCTAGATACAGTATAGAGATGCGTGTTTGCTTTCTGACACAGTCCACGCAGTTGTGTCTGTCATCAATTGGACAAATGGAGTGTAAAACGTTCACTTTGATGCGTTTGGTTTAAACAGCTCATTCACAACTCTGTACAGATATCAGAAGAATCCCAGCATAAAGGAACAAGTGGATATTTTGTTTTTAATAACATCCCGGATCGTGTCAGAGGACTGATCGGTGCATATTATTTTGTAAATAAGGCACAGTTTCATGGAGAGTTCAAAAAGAAGCATTTGTTGAAAGATGAAGCGGTACCAGATCTGACCGCAGTTGCATCACACTGTAAGTAAATGACTTCATAATGCTTTGTCTGGAAATTACCATTTTTTTTTTTTTTTGTATTATGTTGTCAAACCACTCACATGCACTAGTGAGGGGACGTTGATACTGTTTCCTATGCAGTGACGTTAGCCAATATAACAGTGGCCAATTACTGGCAAGCCTTAAAGGACACACCCCTTAAGATCAGGTCGTTTTAAGAAAGAGGGTCAGAATAAAGGTTGAAAATAATAAAAAAAAAACATGTCATAACTCCTTTTAGGTTAAAGAATTGTTCATCAAGCACAACTCAACTGTGGTTTGATGACCCAGGGCTAGTAATGCAGTGATTCTCAACCCTTTTGACTCCACAGACCACAACAATAATCGAAGGCTTTTAAAAGTATGTTTTACTCTCAATTTCTAAGATTTTATTAATTTACATGACTTTTCCAGGTCTAGAAATCACACTTATAAAATTAAATTACCTCATATTTCCATTTTTTCAATACACTGGAAAATAAATTAGAAATTTAAAAAAAAGTCTTGTTTTATAGTTGTTTGTCTTATTTAAAATGAATTTTGACTCAATTTGAGACACATCCGGAAGTTTTCGGAACCCCCAATGATCTAGTATTTGTCACTACATCTTGTATTCGTTGATCATAGTTATGTTTTGATACTGCAGAATGAAAAGTCCAGCTATTACTCCAAATGACAAAAACAAATGATTTGTTACAGCTTTGTTTTGTTAAGAATATTTAGCATATAATAAAAAAAAAATCACTTAAAGAAGCTTTGGAAATAACATTTGAGACAGAAAGAATCAAAAAATAAACAAAAAAAAGTTTTATCTTAAATAAAAAACAATTGTATTGTGGTAGTTCTACTGGCCAGCAAAAAAAAATTTAACTTAGCAAAAAAACAAAACAAAACAAGCTTTTGTTAAGCTTAGTTTGTATAGATACAAGTAAACTTTTTTCTTTATTTTTCAAGCAGAAAGCAGCTTCTGTTTATAGAAAGAATTGTGAATCATCATCATTTGTTTAGTTCTCAGATGTTGATGAATGTAACGCCGAAGGAAACAGGCTGACTGAGACACTACCAAACTCTCTCTGGGTATCCTGAAGAGCAGCATGCACTGTTTTAGGTCGCTTTCGCTTGAAAGCATCTGCTAAGAAGTCTAACATGTCAGTTATCTCAAATCTTTGCTGACACTTAATTTGTTAATGAAAAGATTAATGGAAACATTTAATAGATTAGCCATTTTAAGCAGAGAAAGTGGAGATAAGGGGCATTTATTAACCCAGACTCAGTTTCTTTCAGACAGAGAGATGATTATGTTAAGCACTTTGATATATGAGATGTTTAAACACCGTTCTGACAGGATGACAGTGTAATCTAGTGCACTAAACTTTCAACCGAGGATAAGAGGGCAAAACACTCACCCACCAACCCACACACACAATGACCTAATGCAGGAGAGTTCTAACCTTCTTCTTGCTGCAGTATATCTGCCATTTCTTTTCTGCTGGTAATGCAAACATGGCCTCTCTGTGCTTCTCTGTGAGGTCCAGCTCATCCTGAAATGAAAGAGAAGAAAAAAGAAAGATTCGATTTTTTGAACCTGGACATGGCAAAAACAAACTGTAAACCCCTTTAGGCATAGTTAATATCCACCCACAAACCAATGATAACAGCATGTGGAAACCACAGAATGTTTTTTCAACTTTCTCCTTACCCACAAATACTTCCTCAAATCCCCCAGCAGGGAGGACACAGAGAACAAAACGTCCATGATAGCAGACCTGGTGAAATGACATTTCTTTCCACTGCAGACTTATATATGACTGGAATGATAATAAACCAAAGTTTACTTGAACTTTACTTGACTTGAGATTGGAAAACGCAAAGGAAATGAATCATATGGATTACAGTGGATATATCTCAGTTAATGAAAGCTTTTCATATCAAATGAAAATGCCAGTGCTTGTTTAATAATAAAATCCTGAATTGAAAATAGGATGGAATTAAATGAAAAAAAAAAATAATAATAATACAGCTATTGTAAGTGTAGTAATTTATTCATTTATCTTTTTTAGTATGAGTTAAATATTTATAATAAAAATCTGTGATTGAGTTAAAATCAGTAAATTTCCTTTTTTGTGTCTAATTCAGCATTCTGTGGAGTGCCTGAAATGTATTGCAGCTCATTGTGAATTCTGCCCAAAACCATCTGTAAACACTGAACGACTGACGACGAAACAATCAATGGCTTTGGCAATGAAAGTCCTACTCATAAACTTCGGCCACTTGTAATTTCATTTTGTTTTGTCCTTGAAATAGCAGTTCACCACAACAATCACTGTGTTGTGGTTCGTCCTCACAGTGGGTGTGGGTTTCCACAAAGAAAGCCTTGGTTTGTTTGTTAGCTGCTCTCGACATGGGAGTCCCATGCAAACTGATGATCCCACTGTGAATTCCCACTTGTATACAGAAACACACACAAAGATATTCATATTACAATGTATATCAGAAATCCGTTCACTTTGTGCAACTAGATCTGTGAACAATCAGAAAGAATATTTTGTGACATTAGGGCGTTGTTCTCTTTAATGTCCTCTTACAAAGCATTCTGTTGTCCTCCGGAGACACTGCATTTTTTTTTTTTTTTTGTTAAAATATCTAAAATTATGCAAAAAAATAAAATAAAAAATATGTAGAATGATTCAAAGGTTTGCCTTTTTTGAAAGTCATTTATTCTCACTAAGGCTGCATTTATTTGATCAAAATACAGTAAAAATGGTAATATTATAAAATATTATTAAAATTTAAAATAACGTTTTTTTATTTTGTATTATTTGAATATATTTTAAAATACAATTTATTTCTGTGTTGGCAAAGCTGAATTTTCTGCCATTACTCCAGCCTTCAGTCGCATGATTCTTCAGAAGTCATTTTAATATTAAACATTTCTTCTTTTTATTATTATCAATGCTGAAAATGTGCTGCTTAATATTTCTGTGGAAACCTTAATACATTAATGGATATAACGTTTAAATATAATTTATTCGAAACAAGTTTTTTGTAACGTAAAAGTTTTTACTGTCATATTTTATCATTTATTGCATCCTTATTGCAAAGTATTAATTTCTTTAAAAAAAATAATAATTATATTAAACATAATATACATTGTTCAATAAAGCTAGCAGTCCACTAATGCAGATCTCAGTGTGTTGGTTTTTTGATTTAAGCACATTGCGATTTTTATCATATCAATCCTATGAAACACCTGCAGAACATGATAGTGCAAAAGGACAGTTTCCGCAGTCAAAGTTGATTGAAAGTGAACTCTACGAACTGAATTGGATCACATTCAAGGATCAACCTGCCCATTTCAGCAGCAGAACCTAATAAAGAGGCCTCTCAGCGTACATCTCTCACTGTAAATCCCTGTCTGTAGCGCTACACAGAGATCTGTCTGCCAAATCTGGTAATGGCTTCCTGTCTGGCAGTTCTTGGTGACAGTGATGTCCCTGATGCTCCACAGGGATACAGGAGAGAGGAAGAGCTGCTGTTCCTCTCATCCGGCCTGGTGTCTCTTCCATCTCTCATCTTCCTGTGAATCCCCCGGCCTTTAGCGGAAACGAGCTGCACAGTCAGCAGAAAGTCTAGACATCCCCGGTATATATGCATAAAGACCATACGCGTACAGTGTTTTGTTACAGTCAAGGGCAGCCAGACTACAACCAGGATGTTCCATTCATGCAGAAAACCACACCTTGCCTTATCTGAACCCAACACGCCAGATCAAGCCCCAGCATTCAGCTGCAGAACAAACATTAAAGCCTGGGCCGTGTGCATCAATCTATCAATGCTCTACATCACCACAGCAAACCTTTCAGCACTCATAATGAATCATAAAAAAGCTGAATGGAAAAGCCAAGATGTGCATAAAATCTTGAAATGTGCATAAACAATTTCTGTGCTTAACTGAGATGGTATGATATGCACATAAACATGAGGTAAACATTTACAGAATTAATTCCAGGACATTGGCTTCCATTTTTTCAACTTCCATATTTATTACTTATAATTTGCATCAGTTTCCTGGGAAGCAACTATTTTGTTTTACTGAACATGTAAGATGTAAGAAACAGTGCTTTATCTGCAAATGTTTTATACGATATTCCAATTTTTAACTTCGCAACTTTTGATGGAAAAGGGATACAAAACACCACAAATGTCATGTGCAACATTTCTATTTGTAATTTGCAAGTCTTCTGAAGTTATATGATAACGTTGTGCGAGAAATATTCAGAAATGTAAGTCATTATTCATGAAAATAATGACATCCACTCTAGCTTTCTTTAATGTGGTCATGAGAGATATAGCAATGTCCTATATGCGAATGAATCAATTGTACTGATAAGCTTATGGAATTCAACTCGTTGAAGACGCATCAATCATGTGGACCACTTTTGTAATATTTTTATGTTCCTTCTATACCCACATTTATTGTAATTGTATGGAAAAGAGCAACCAGTAGCTTACATTCTTTAAAATAATGTTTTTTCCTAATTCATGTAATTTAAACAATGACATAATTTTTTTTTTTTGGGTGAACTATCTTTTGGATATAATCCATAAAAGGATTATAACGCAATAATTTTGGTTGAGTCTCAAATGTAATATCTGGGGCCAATCATAACACAAAATACCTAATCTAATTCTATAAAAAAAAGACATCATGGCTAAATCACATGGAAACTCCCTTCATGTACCTCATTATTTTCATTTTATCCTGAAAAGCCTTTTTGTTCTAAGAATATTTTTGCAATTCTAATGTACTCAGTAGGCTGAATATGATGCATTTTTAAGAAGACTTTGCCAAGGCCTGACATGAAGGGAAATTTGCATAATAACCTCTAAATAAACTAAATAAATGTCACATACAGTATTTCAAATAATTACCCAGGTATCTTCTACTAAACATAATATTACTTTTCATGCAAAACAACATGTGTCTAAGCAAGCAGGTTGCCAGTTACGCAACACCGTTTTACAAACTCAACAATAACTTGCCAGAACGGCGCGTGCTGAGAGCATGAAATCTTTCTATGAGGGCTGTGTAAAGAGAGCAACTGCTGCTGCTTTGTGTTGTACATCAGTTCGAACCCAAGTACATGGAAAGGGAGGTTAAGAGTGGGTCAGACCAAAAACAAGCAATTACTCTGCAGTGCAGTCCAAGACACAAGGCCACTCAACGCAACCCATTGATGTGCAAAGTGGAAGCTGGCAGAGATGAAGGAGGAGACGAGAGAGAGAGGCAAAGTGCAGCACGCCACACTGCTGCGATTTCTATTCAAGCAAGGATTAAAGACAACATGTTTGATGGATCAATTACAGCTCTTTAATTATGCTAAATTAGAGCGCAAACAAGGAGGAACTGCATGTGTATGTGAAAAATAATGCTTTGGTTTTTCGTTCATTAGCTCCACATGCAACACATAAAAATACTAGTGTGATGCTAAAAATGCATACTTTATTATTATTATTAGTAGTAGTTGTAATAATGTTATGTTATAATGTTATATATTTATATACAACTAAATAAAATTAAATAAAATTAAATAATGCACACTACTGTTCAAAAGTTTGGGGTCAGTAAGAATTTTTTAACAAATTAAAGGGATAGTTCACCCAAAAATGAAAATTTTATGTTTATCTGCTTACCCCCAGGGCATCCAAGATGTAGGTGACTTTGTTTCTTCAGTAGCACACAAATAATGTTTTTTTAACTTCAGCCGTTGCAGTCTCTCAGCTGTACAATGCTTGGGAATGGTAACATAATCTATGAGAGAAAAAAAAACCCTGCGACTCGTGACGATACATTGATACACCTATCTCTCAAGTGGACCATTGACACTCCTGATTGAGATTGTAGATAGAGTGTTAATGGATAGAGTGTTAATGGTCCATTTGAGAGATAGGTGGTGGTAATGCACTTATAAGTCTGCGATCTGCCATAAAGCAACAAGAAGAAGATGATGCAGGCTGCTGTGAAGTGCGTTCACAAGAGTTCTAACAGTTCGGACATTGCGTGAATCAGAAGTAAAAAAAACTATATCAATACTGTTCAGTTTCTTGCACAGACCGATCGTTTTGTGTCTTTACACATCAATGTATCGTCACGAGATGCAGGGTTTAATTTGGATTTTTCTGTGCAGGTTTTTTTTCTCTCATAGATTCTGGGACCATTACCAAGCATTGTACAGCTGAGAGACTGCAACGGCTGAAGTTAAAAAAAATATCATAATTTGTGTTCTACTGAAGAAACAAAGTCACCTACAGCTTGGATGTCCTTGGGATAAGCAGATAAACATAACATTTTCATTTTTGGGTGAACTATCGCTTAAATACTGTTATTCAGCAAGGATGCATAAAATTTGTCTAAAAGTGACAGTAAAAACATATATAATGTTACCATATATAATTTCTATATCAAAGAATCTGGGGGGAAAAAGAGAAATGTTTCCTGAGCAGCAAATCAGCATATTAGAATGATTTCTGACAGATCATGTGACACTAAAAACTGGAGTAACACTGAAAATTACTGTATATTAAACTGTACAAATAAATGCAGCCTTGGTGAACATAAGATACCGCTTTTACATTTTTTACCAACCTCAAACTTTTGGATTGTAATGTAATGTAATGTGATATAATATAATTGATAAATACTGGAAGATTAATCATCCTGGTCAATATAGATCTGTCCCTGAAACAAAGTCAGATTCATTGGTCTTATCGCACATGAAAGTAAGCAGGGATAAAACTATACAGAAATGTTAAAAGTTGGCACCTACCACCAGCTCTGAGAACATGGCGTCCAGCTCGTCATAGTTTGGGATGGGCAGCGCCGGCTCCATGGCCTGCAGGGCGAAGTCCTCCCGCAGACGGTAGGTGATCTCTGGGTGGTCACTGCTCTGGAAGCAGCAGAAGAAGAAGGACACGCCGTGCCCTCCGCCCCCGCGTTTCCGTGGCGCCATGGCTGCTTCAAGGGATGATGGGAATGAGGGAGTGCTGGTCCTCCCCCAGGTGAGAGCTACGCTTACGTCACTCTGCCCTGTGAGAAAACAAAAAAAGAAACTTTCGTCAAGACTTGAGGTCTTTTCTCAGGACAAAGACTTTCATCAGCCTTGATAAAGTCCAGGCAACAAGCCGATGATCTAACAGTTCTGCTTCATCTAAAACTCTAAATCAAGATGTCAACCCAGAAAGACTCCCCTAGGCCTAGTCAACACCACAAGCAGTCACATGATGTGCATGTAATCATCAGATTGGCTCGTTCGAACTAACCACATCACAGGAGCGACTATGGACCACAATGCATCACTCCCTTCATAGGATTACAGAGGCTGTGCAAATTAACACAGCTTGCATCCACATGTGTTAGGCCACACCTATATTTAGGACAATAGAAAGAAATCCTGGCCACAAACAAAAATAAAAAGCCTTTTATAAAATCCAAACATGACAAATAAGAGAACAGGAGACTGCAAGTTAAGTCACTTCACTGACAAATAAGTCACAATATATGTGTTTACAATAAAGAAAAGTAATTATCTTTATTAAAAATCACCTGCCAATATTTTAAAATATGCAATTATTGTATCATTTCGTAAAACTTAATAAATAAAGAAATAAAGAAATAATACTAAAATTTTTATTATAATATACTTAAAGGTCTTAAATATAAAAAAAATTAAGATTTATAATACTATATTGAAATATATGTTTAAAGGAAAAGTTTGAAAAAAATGTTTTACTTTTTTATTATTATTATTAATTCTTTAATTAAAAGCAGTGGAATGATTTTGTGGATTTTTTTATATGATAATTATACATATCATTATACACACACACACACACACTTTTAAAATATATAAAATTGTTATTATTCTTTTTAAGAATTAATTTTTTCAATTAGTTTTTTTTTTTCCATTATGATATAAGGACAGTTGCATCACCCTGACATTTTTGACTTTCTGCCCCCAAAAATAAAATTAATTTTAATTAGTGCTGTCAAACAATTAATTACGATTAATCACATCCAAAATAAAAGTTTTTGTTTACATAATATACGTGTGTGTGTACTGTGTATATTTATTATGTATATATAAATACACACATATACAGTATATTTTTTTAAAATATTTACCTGTATTTACATGTATATATTTATATATTCATATAACTTAAATATATTTAGTATAAACATAACACATTTCTCTACAGTAATGTAGAGCGCTCAGTGCACAGGACGGACATTAGCCGAGCTTAGTGACGACAGAAAGATAGAGATGGCGGATAACAAACAACAGAGAAAAATGTCTGCGGAACAAAAGAACGGTTACGATAAGGCAAGATGTAGGACCGTGTAAATTTCGGATCAGCATTCCAGCGCTGGAGAGAACTCAAGGAGCGGGAACTAAGGCCTGCGTTCGGATGCCGAGGTTGCTTTGTTTCTTCTTGATAGATGAGTAACATTGGTTTTGCTGGTTAACTAATATATGCTGGCTTTTGCTTGAATATGCTCGTGTGTCATGTGCGCTTGTTTGTTCATCTGCAATCGTATTGTCGTTCCCTTTAGCTATAATAAAGACACAATAAGCCTGGAGCGTCTAAACCTCCTCCACTGTCTGTTTCAAGCATCAGCTCCCAAAGTGTGTCCGAAAAGTAAGATAATGTTTAAGACAGCAGATAATAATACAGCAGATTCCGTCATAACCGTTGCCGGGGGTTGCGTACGTATGTGTGGGGTGGAGCTATCAAAATAGGGGCGAGACCCTTTTGGGATAGGGGCGTGTTTGTTTTAGTGATTTGAAATATCAACATTGGCTACCAGAAATCACTTACCCCACCTTTAATCATTTGACAGCACTAATTTTAATTCAGAACATTTAAAACATGTTCAAAAAAAGGTTTGAAAAGATACATTATTATTTATTTTATTGTCTTTTTGAATAAATGAATACATCTAAACCACACTGAATCTTTTGCCACTGCCATTATTGCCATAAACACAATAATCCAAGACTAGCCTCTCATGTTCATACTTTCCAAAAATGCAATATGAACAACTGCTGTAAGAACAATTAGTGTACGACAGACTTCTTTGTGTAGAAACATCTGTCACTCAAGCCCAGCAGCAGAAGGTCCATCAGCTGTCTTTACAGCTTTGCATTTGTGTGTGGAACCACAAACAAACAACACATGCCCTGAACAATGAACACCACGGTTGGTTGCTACAGTACGTTGAATCTGCAAAGCCAGCAAGATTCTCTGCCTTGGACAGGCGTACAAACGTGCAGGTGTGTGCAAACACCTGCGAGGCATGTCAGCGCCAATAAAGTGAGGAACCGTTTGCCCTGTGGGCCAAGGAAGATGATTCTGATCACAGATGGCTGCCCTGAGGTCACAGAGAAACACACTGTGGGAAAACGGCCAGCACTTCCAGATAAAAACCTGACAGAAGAAGATTGAGGATTATTCTAGGAAAAAAAATAAAGAACTAGGAACTTAAGAGAAAAAATAAAGTGGATGAGAGAAAGCTATGTAGGTGGAAATGTAGACAGTCCTAGCCAAGTCTTCCCTCGAGTGGGCGAGTCTGGCACCGATGCCCCTTCACCGCCTGTCGGTCACCAATATAAATCCACACAGCTGGAGTACAGCTGAATATAACACCCCTCCACCAGTCCATTGCCACAGTGGAATTCCCAGCTGCCCCTCCCTGGAATTGGAGTCGGTCGAATCCCAACTGAAACTGCAAACTTCAAACGGGTTTTGTATGTAATATGTTTCATCCTTAGGAAAACTTTACTAAAACATGCAAGATGTAGCAGGCTACAATTTTTGTGAGTAAGAAGACATTAATACAGTAAGGACTCATTAAATTGTTCAAAAGTGACAGTCAAGATATTTATAAAGCTAAAACAAATCTATTTTGCAGCCTTGGTGAGCACAAGAGACTTCTTTTCAATCTTGCCAACCCCATCAACATATTACTAATCCAGCTGAGCCGTTCCTCGCCTCACCAGCAGTCAGTGTCTGGTTGCACTTACTGACATCCTGAATACCGACAAGAGCGATCTGGTTAGGTGAACTCTGAGATCATACCTCAGTCCACGAAAGATCACGAGCCGCCACGCATTCCTTCCTATCTGTGGTGCGATATCAATACATGTGCCCTGTGACCGAGACCTGTGGCCCTGGAGTACAGTAAGGAAACTCCAACAACACTCGCTCAGATTCTCTGCCTAACCTCTGGCTGACTCCAAGCTGATAATAAAATAACCTTTAACAGCATTAGACCATAAGGATAGCATCAAGACAGTTTGACTTGTGAGTAATAAGTGTCTCTGATACCAGGAATGCCACCAACTGACAGTATGTGTTCACACACACACACACAAAAAAAAAAAAAAAAAAAAAAAAAAAATTTACAGTAAAAATATTTAAACATCTGTTAACATCTAAGTTGATAAATTAATTATTTTCTTAATATTATTTTTATATTAATTAATATTAAGTTAATTAAGCTTATTTTTTCATACCATTGACATTTTTTCTCTTATTTTATGCAGAAATAATGAGGGTTACATGTGTTTTTCTTTTTTTTTTTTTTTTTTGCTTGATTGTTTATTGCTTTTTTGCTTCTCAAGTTTTAAAAATCATCAAGATATTACAAAAATATATATATAAATTAAAAAATATAATTATTATTTTTACATTTAATTGTTTTTATTAAAATTTTATTTTAATATTATAAAAAAAATACATACTTTTACTGGAAAACAGGATTTTCTGCCAGATTAAGATTTTCTTAAACTCCAAAATCTGTAAAATCTCCAACTTTCCTTTTGAAAATCCACTCTGTGCCAAAACCCCGAGGGTCTATGTTTACTGTAAGTTAACATGGACTGGGTGGATTTTGGACTTTTGCGTCAGATATGGCCAATACAGTCTGTCTTTGTTTTTTTGTTTTTTTGACCAGTTGTGGGAAATCTGTGCTGTGGTTTAATCCAAAATGGTGTTTGGAGAGCTGCGTTGCAAGTGACCCTAACCAAAGGAAGGTGGTTATGGCTGGAACTGCAACAGTAAGAGATGAAGAAATGAATAAGGTTTCATTGCACATACAAATTACCTCCATTTTCACCAAAGTGGAATAAACAACTGTTACAAAGTCTGACATTCTCACTGTCATTATCAGACACAAGCACAAATACAAGTGTCTTTATGCAAAGCCAATCAGTCACACATAATTTAAATAAACATATCCTTTGGTTTAAAAACTACACTATATATTAAAAATAAATATTTCTGTTTTGATTTTGAGTAAAAAGATCAATTAACCTGCTAAATATTTGTACTGTATAAGGCTTATTTTCTAAGAATATGCCATGAGTGCATTTTTATTTAGATGTTTTACTGGAAAAGAAGACAAAAATACTACTTTAGAAATGTTTATTGCAACATTATTTCTTGGCAAAGTCACAAACCATGAATAAAACTGACAAAAACAAGCAGAGAACTTGCTTTAGTATGCCAGATTACTATAAGAACTAAACCACAAAACATTTCACTAAGCATGTAACCTAGAGGCTATAACCTGTCCTCATACATCCTAAAATGATATTTGATTCCATCACTGTTTAACATTTGGCACATATTTAAAAGCAGCCCAAACTTCTACATTTTGACAACTTGCTAATCTAAAATTTCTTTCATTAAGTAGCAGTGAGGTCAAAAGTGAAAGCAAACCAACCTAAGTGTTATGCATAAAATATGTTTATTATGTTCTGTCAACAGAAAGAGACTATTTTTAGCTTACTGGCATGATATTTTAATTCCCTCCGTTTTATTGCATTCACGCATTGCCGTTTAACAGGCCAGATTTCAAACGGAAACCATTGTATAGAGGAGTTATGACTTGCTGACACACATTATAATCTCTCCTTTCTTCTTATTCAGCTGACACAACAAACAGAGGTGGTCATGTGACCTGACTGCTTTGCATAAAGTAAAAAACAAACCCCCGCTCCACCATGTGACTGCCATAGCGCCCGCCGCTTAATCTTTTACAGACGGATTATGATTGAGCAATAATTACTCATGATGCAAAAGACTTAAACTGTGATAGAGGCTGTACAGTATATGCCTGCAGCATTAGAGGCAAATGCCGTAGGGTCAAGAGTTTACTGTAAATCACTTCCTTGTTATTTCCATAGAGCTGTAAGGTGTACTTAGCTGGAAGACACATGAGCAGGAACAAGCAGTCCTTAGTGTTTACTGAGACACATTTGAGACTTCAAACACAGATACTATCAGGAGAATCAGAAATGGTCTGCTGACTGTAATTGTTCCATTTAGTAAACTTAAAAGACAGAGCTCAAAAAGAAATATGATAAAAATCTAATCACCTTGAGACGACGTTCTTTAAACATTAACAAAATGGCAAGAATGTCAACATAACAAATGAACAACCAGAAAGATGAGCCTGTCTGAAGAAGATAAACAGGAAGCCAGTGAAGGTGATAGAGTGAGAAAAACACATTTCATGACAGATGTCACCGCTCTAACAACCAGCATTGAGAAGCTAAAAGCGACACTACCGCTTGACTATTTTGTAAAGAGCGTAGCTATACTGTTACAGTACCGAAAAAATTACTTTTGACCAGCAAATCAATGCTTTTCATCACAGTCTATAGAACACGTAGCAAAGCTACGCAAACACAGCTAGGGTAAGAGGTCCTCTCTGACTCGCGCTCAGATGTAATGTTGCTAAGTAGTTTTAATCAGTTTGTTTGTTAACATGAACAGGTTCAAAAATGACGAATAGTTTTTGACTTGATTATATAAATAATGTTATTTTGTAGGTTTATTTAGAACAAATGTAACTGTATCTGTTCAGTGTATTAGAGTGCACAAGTCTTCATTATAAACCACAAACCAAACCAACCTGAGGTAAATCACAAAATAAAATTATTTGAAAATCACACAAAAAGACAAAGGTACATGACTGTGTAATTAAAGGTATAAATCAGTTCACCCAAATATTATTTTTTTTAAATAATTTTACAATTTTTCTAATGTTGAACAAAAGAACATATTTTGAAGAATGCTGGTAATCAAACAGTTGATGGTCCCCCATTGACTTCCATAGTACTTCTTTCCCATCCTATGAAAGTCATTGGGGACCAACAACTATTTGGTTCTTCAAAATATCTTTTTGTGTTCAACATAAGAATGAAATTTAAACAGGAAGGACATGAGGGTGAGTAAATGTCAAAATTTTCGTTTTTGGGTGAACTATTCCTTTAATGGTGGTGGCATGGTAAGAGTAAAAACTAGTTCAACGAAGCACTGCTAGTGACAAAAAATAAAAAAATAAAATATAATAATGGAGGAATCTAAAACTATTGATTTAATTATGTTGATTATACACATATATAGAGACAATATATTTTATATATTTTTATTGCAAAAGATGAATTTATTTATTTATTTATATATATATATATATATATATATATATATATATATATATATATATATATATATATATATATACACACAAATATTTAAGTAATTCTGAGACTGACTCCACATTATTCACTAAACAGCTATTTTGGTGCAATTTGCTTGCCCCGGTCTCTGATTCGTGGAGATTTCTCTGCAGAATCATGGGTAATATAGTTTTTTGTTAACAGGAAATCAGATGTGGAACATGATTATTTAAAAAATAAGCTGAAACAGTGCAGGCAGGTGGCATTAACATGCCATTGATCTTGTAGCTCATAGTAGGTCTGTCTTTAAAGACTTAGAAGTTATTGTTCAAAATCAATTACCCAGTGGAGAAAATTAATGGAAGTTGTACTGTACTTCCAAAACAAAACTGTTGTGCTCTATATTTTCACGTGCAGCTCATAGCTTGCAAGCTTACAGTTTCATAGTAGCTTCCCTAATTGTCCTTAGAAGGAAGTAGAAGCATTTCAGAAGTACTTACTGATGTGACAAATATCGTTTTCTTTGTCATCATCAGAAACACCTTTTCAGTGGCCAAAATTTACAACCAGAAGCACAGTTACTAAGCATTTTCAAATACTAAGACCTTTAACTTGTGATAACAAAAAGGGAGAGGGGTACTGTTGAGGGATTTATACAAAGAAGTTTAGTGTGGATCGCCGCTGTAAGCCCACTGGTGTTCACATTGATACAGTAACTGAACTAATCTTTCAATTCTCTCACCTCTGGCCCTGCTGAGGGTTTATCTTCCCCGTGGGCCTGTCCTGACAGGCCACATTCCGCACATAGCCAGCCGAGTTCTGCTCAACCCCACTGCCATCTCACCACACACCCTCTTGTCACTCTTCCTGTGTCCTCAGGGCGCTAATGGTAATTGGGTTTAAGTCTGCATTCGAATCCAACACTCGTTAGACTGCTTCTGTTGTTTTTGTGTCACAGAATGAGTCAATCTTCCATGAAAAACACAGTGTCAAAGACTGTTTCACACCACATGCACAAGTAAGGAGTAAATGAATCAGCAACAACAACACTGAATCAGACGCTCCATCAGAAAATAAAGACATAGCCTAATTGGGTTGCTATATTGAATCTGAACATAATATAAAAATAATTATCCGGTTTTGCCATTAACAATTATTTTCTCTAATTTACAAATTGTGTGTGCATACAGTTGGTAATAAATCTACACAAGACAGAATCCAAAGCCCAAGATCTAGCTGTAAACAGCTTAAATCATCTGGATTCAGTCAGATTTACTGAATAGAAAGTGTTGTTTGTGTGCAATAAGCCACTTATTTGTTTGTATCCGTTCACATATTTCATTACATACGGCTCTGTGCATAAGAGACGGTCACACACACCCAAGTCATTGTAAACCAAATATAGTAACAATACACCTGCAGACAAAGGGTGAAGATACAGTGACATTTAGTGTCTAGTGTTGGTTTGGAAATCAACATAAACATCCTTCCAGTCAGTCAAGCCATCAGAATAAGAAAGAAATGAAAGCAAAAGCCCAAAGACTGAGAGCCATGTGTCAGGACGTACCGGCGGTGACTTTATCCACTGTGACAGGCTGAACAACCCTCACCCCATCAGGAAGGCCTGTACAAAACAAGGCCATTTCTGTCCTACTGTTTCAGCGTTCTATTTTCTCTCTTTCCATCTATCTTTCCATTTGTCTTCTCAGTTCCTACTCAGCAAAAACTAAGTGCACTTAATCTGATAACTTGGCTGGAGTGATGCCCAGATTACATAGGGAAATTTATTTAGGATTACTTTGGATTCAGCACAGAAAAAGGTTAAAACTGCATAACAAGCATCAAATAGTGAGTGAGTGACGTGACATACAGCAAAGTATAGTGACCCATACTCAGAATTTGTGCTCTGCATTTAACCCATCCAAAATGCACACACACAGCAGTGAACACACACACACACACACTGTAAACACACACACGGAGCAGTGGACAGCCATGCTGCGGCGCCCGGGAAGCAGTTGGGGGTTCGGTGCCTTGCTCAAGGGCACCTCAGTCGTGGTATTGCCACAACTTCCCCACAAAATACAAAAAACACAAGCCAATTACATTTTATTATAATATAGGCCTATGCTGTGGAACAAAACAAATCACTAACTAATCTGGCTGTGTTGTTCTCTGTTGAGTATTCAACCCACAATGAGTCAGTCTTTCATCTTACTCAAGTATAAGTACTAGGAAAACCATCAAGCATTAAATAAAGGCAATTATTAGTAGTCAACAATTAGTAGGTTAGCAGCAGCATACACAGTCGAGTTAAATTAATGCCTCTTTTGGCCTAGTTTCTTAAAGAATGATAAGAGCTTTTGAAACATCCCAAACCAAGAAAAGCTTTCAACGATTAGGCTACATTGAAAATCCAGTTAAATCAGAATAAGCTATTATAATCTCTAGACAGTGTCTGCAACAATTTACAATTCCGTTTTTATAAAATAAAATAAAACACCACTAGTAAATATTAGGGCTGGGATGATAAATTGATGCAGAATCGATTTGTGGATCGATTATTAGATTTTCAGAATGCATCGCGATTCCTCTGGAATCGATTTTGAGTTTAGATTTTAACAGCAGATGGCGCTCTAATCTAGTTTTATCCACACACTCAAATGCTCATGAAGAAGAGTGCTAAAGAGCGCTTGTGCGTTCAGCTGAGTCATGTTACTTCACCTCAGCTTAGAATGCTTTTATGACGCGAGATTAATGTAAACAGCCCACTGTGAACACCTTTGTAATTCGCTTCAACCTTTTCGAATTTTATGAATTATTATTTTAAGTGTTCATAAGGATTTGGAAACAAGCAGAGTACGGCGGTTTCTAGAGCGTGCATCTTCAAAACTAAGCTCAGAATCGATTCAAGAAAGAATCGCGATGCATTCTGAAAATTTCAGAATCGATGCTGAATCATTTCTCGATTCGCGATGCATCAATTTATTTTCTCATCCTAGTAAATATTAACTACACACTGCCAAGACTGCCACAGGGCAAGCTCTTGCAATCCCTACTCCAACAGTGTCTGCCATAATTTACAGTTAAATTATAGAAAATAAAACAAAATAAAATACAGACTCACACAATTGCTTCACTGACGCAATGGCAGTTAAAGTAGAATAAATTCAATCCCTAGTCCAACAGTGTCTCTTTAAATAAAATAAAATGAAACAAAATAACTCAATGGACTATGTTTAAATTGGTTGCTTGGATTCTGTACATGACTGTATCCAACGTAGAGTCAACAAGAGCATTTCTGGGGTGCAGATATCATTATATCGTAGTGGCCTGGGACCATTCTAGGAGTGACTGCCAAATCAGATTTTCTCTCAGAAAGCTGACAACAGGGAATTCAGGGTTTTACTACACATGTACAGGCCATGTGTTAATCTATTATATGGCTGCAAGCACGCCATTTCACTTGTCTGATACATTTAAAATTAATGCAGTTCTACAACCAAAAAGTGTTTACACAAAGTGATTAATTCACAAAGGTCACAGAGTCGCTGAGTCACATTCCTACTCGATTTCTCTCTCATTCCCATTGATAGCTGTTGCAGTCATTCTTTATTTGTATAAGGTTATCCTCTGCTCAATTTTGTGGCATCATCAATTGATGTTGTTCATGTCACTGCAAATAACTTCCAGTCAATTTGCTGCTGCAAATCAATGTCAGTGTGAAAAGCTATTAAGTAATGGCCATCACACATTGATATTATTGAGCATCAAACAGTGATGCCTGGTTGATAAAAACAGGTTTTATGGTCAGTAAATACTGATACAGAACAAAACTTTCAGTTGAAAGAAAAGGGGTCAAACCTTCCCTAGAATTAAAAACATAACAGACATATCCCAAATGGCATTATCCCTCACCATCTTCCAAGTCTACACTTAATGCCTAGTTGATGAAACCAGTTTTTATATTCAATAAATACTGATACAAAAATAAAACTCAAATTAAAGGAAAAGGGGTCAAATCTAACCTAGAAATCAAGAAATATGGATGTGTCCCAAATGACAACGTCAACTCCTCACCATCCACGAAGATCAATTACAAATGATATCAGAACAAAACTTTCAATTAAACAAAGAGGGGTTAAACCTACAATATAAATTTCAAAATAATGGACATGTCCCAACTGACAACATTATCCCTCACCATCTTCCAAGTCTACACTTGATGCCTAGTTGATGAAACCAGCTTTTTTAGTCAATAAATACCCATACAAAAATAAAAATCAAGTAAAAGTAAAGGGGTAAAGTCTAGCCAAGAAATCAAGAAATATGGATGTGTCCCAAATGACAACGTCTACCCCTTGCCGTACTCCAAGTCTACACTTGATGCCTGATTGATAAACTCAGCTTTTATGGTCAATAACAACTGACATAACAACAAAACTTTCAATTAAATTAAAAGGGGTCAACCCTACAATAGAAATCCAAAAATAATGGACGTGTTTCAAATAACAACATTAGCCCTTGCCATTTTCCAAGTCTACACTTGACGCCTGGTTGACGAAACCAGCTCTTAAGGTCAATCAATACTGATACTAGAACAAAACTCTCAAATAACATAAGGGGGACAATCCTTGCCTAGATATCGAGAAATAATGGACATGTCCCAAATGACAGTGTCTGCCCTCTTCTAAGTCTACACTTGATGCCTGGTTGATAAAACCTGCTTTTATTGTCAATCAATACTGATGATACCAGAACAAAACTCTCCATCAAAAGAAAAAGGCACAAACCAAGCCTGAAGCTCGAGAAATAATGGACGTGTCCCAAATGACAACATTAGTCCTCACTGTCCTTTGCAAGGATTGTTGGGTAATATTCCACTATGAAGTACATAAAGATTAACAAAAGGTTTAAAAAGAGCACCCTTTTCAAACCTAACATGACAAATAGGACAGTCTATGATCTTGTGGATTTCATGAATGCACAAGGCCACTCCACATCAAGTGTGTCATTTGGGACAGGGCCAGCACACATTTCACACACTGATAAGTTCATAATGCTTGCACTTAAAATAGCTTCTTAAACCAACATTGTGGAGAGGAGCACTGGGGAACCATTGAGTGCTTCCCAGCATGAGGACTCGTAGACCTGGAGAGTGAGATATAGACTGAAGCTTTCAAAAGAGGTGGTGAGTAACACTACGATTGTGAGAAAAGCCCTTCATTAATCATGAGGGTGGTGGTGGTAGATATCAAGCTAACAACTAGGTCTCCCCCTCATGTTTTAAGGAACACAGTATCTAGATGGAAGACCATAGTGAGCTTCACGGCACGGGCCAGACAGGGATTCCTACGACGTGAACCCAAAGCTGGGGTTCAGATTCCACACTCCCTTCTGTCAGGGGTAATTTAGAAGGAAAAACAGGAGGAGAAGATGAAGAGGTTTGAATAGCTGCTCCCCCTTGCAGACAGCCTGTCAAACATGTTCTGCAGACAATATGACCACCATCCCCCCTCTCAACACTTGCACAAACTGCATACACAAGCACAGACACACACACAAAACGGTCAAAAGCATGAGCATTCCTCTCCACACTGACACTCCCATCTGAGAGGCCAGGCCAAACTGGGTTTAACAGAATGGTGATCATTTTATCAGGGGTTCATTATCCTAGCCTGGCCCTGACACAAACTCAACCCTATCCCCCATGTACAACCAGTTAAATAATAATGTAGATTCATAAGGATGCACAATATTGGTTATTGGTCAATATTAGAATTTTTATTTTAATTATTGATTTTGGATAAATTTTATTCTAAATATATAAATTTCTCATGTTAACAATTTAGATTACCTTTGCTGTCACTAATTTTCACCTGAAGTTAATTGTTAAAACCCCTAATAATTTAATAACTCTGCACAATATAATCATTAGCAAATGTCAAAATATTAATCTTTCTGTCATACAATACATTAAAATTGTTGTGATTCCTAATTTTCAATTTAAAACATTTTTTTTTCGTTTTTACTTTTTTTATTTTATTTATTAAGACAAAATAGAATAAAATTGTAATATCGGTCACTTAGTTATCGGCAGTGTTGCTACTGTTAACTAAAACTAAAACTATTAAAATCCTTTTATGTACTTACAATTAAGCTGTTATAAAAAATATTAGATAAAACATATGTATAAAATAAATATTAGATGAAAAACTTGAAATTTGAAATGGTGCAGATTATCTGCATAGGCCAGATTTGACTTTTTAATGCACTCTTCTGGTTTACACAGATAATGCCCTGAAATAATGAGTCAGTGAAGCCCACATTTAGCTCAAACGCAGCAGGCATGCTTGCAGATGGCAGTCTGAACTTGCCTCGGCCTGGGGGCCACAAGAGTTGTGTTGGCCGCGAATAAAAGATGGAAGGAGTTCAGTGGAGAGATATCGGTGAACCCTGGACCCCGACTGACAGGAAATGACACCTGACTCAGATGTATGGTGGCTCGCTGACTCCTTTGACCACTGCGAATGCTAACTTGATCCTATACTTCCCCCGAGGCTAGAGACATCCTCACGAAATGCCAATTTCACTGAAGCACAAAGGATAATGCGTTATGGTGAGAAAAAAGGTTTTATACACTTTACATACCATCCATCTTTCTCCATTCACATAAACTAAATCATTCAAAACTGCATAAATATAACACAACACAGACAAAACATATAAACTCAGTGATGTGAAAGCATTACATGGCAAAAGGGTTGCAAAGTCTTTGCATTGAGGGTGCTTTCAGTCCCTCCCTTGCCCTTCTGTTGCCTTGGCAACCAGCACATGTATCTTCGACCGGCGTTCAACCCTCTTTTTTTGCACTAATCCAAGGACAACCGCAGTAAAAAATAAAAAATAAAATAATAATTAACTTGCTTCTTCTGTCTAACAATGTTCAGATGACCCAGTGAAATGAGAATCTGTCAGCGTAATTTAAATCATGCAATCCAGAAGGTGAGCCACACCCTCTTATTAAAAACCATTTTGTATATTTAAATTAGGCATTAGCCTATGAGATATTTAATAGGTCAGCAGAATTCTCCTTTGATATCACCCAGATCATTTACATTAATTATGAATGAAACCATCCAGAGCTCTACAGCTGAAAGACAGCAACATATCAAAGAATAAAAAGGTAAAATACAGAACGAGAGAGAGATAAAGCTTCAGAAGCTACTGCTTTGAACCCACAACTGCCTCAATCTTAACCCAGATACCTCTGAGGGTGGGGTAGCGCTTGAAACAGATGTGACAGCAACATTTTGAACCAAAAGACCATAAGCTATCTCAATATGACAGCTCAGAGCATGAAAGATACCGTGAAAATAATCACTCATGCTGGAGTTAAGCAACCAAACAACTTGTTCTCCTTTATGCACATCCAATGAGAATACATGCAACCAAAAAATGCTCAAGATAAGGAATACAGCAAGGAAAGACTTGTCAATTTGTGAAAGCAGTTTGCTTTCAAGGTGGTCTCCGCTCACCCAGTCCAGTCATATTAAAATGGATGCCTGCAATGCGTTTAATACCCTCATTTTATATTGGTATGCATAATTCGGATGATTAAAGGAAAGCCGCATGTCTTGTCACCTCAGCGGACACACTGCAGAGACGTACACTTCCACAGCGCTCAGTGAGAGAACGCACACCTGCCCTTCAAGGCTTTACGAGTTATTAAAACAGCTCAGCTGCCGTCACAGCTAAAGAACAACACAGGGAAAATGCACCACAAACGTTCATTTAGACTGTTATGAGATAGAAAAACCTCTGCTTGTGTTAACTTACCCTTTATGCCTTTGCTTACGGTCCGTTTAATGTTACATCCCTCAAGAGGAAACGAGACTGGCTCCAGAAGCCCAAAGGATCTTCTTTAAAAGGCTTGAGAAGAATGTAAATTCAAGGATGTCACTTCAGTCATTCTGAATAAATATATGTGCCATAAATGTGCTGTAGATCAGTCACAGAACGCTTTCATATTCAAGAGCCGGCGTGAGCGATCCTCATCGGCTGACCGGTAAACACATGCAGCGTCTCCCTGCTGTTCAACAGACCATCTCATACAAACGCGCCCCCTTGTCTTTTCCTCTCTCTCTCTCTCTCTCTCTCTCGCTAAGGACACAGGCACAGATGTTACTATCGCAAGCCACACCTCTTTTCATCACCCAGACAGGCAGAGTTAGACTCCGCCCACTTCTCTTCACTTCTTTCCCTGGTTTCTCTCTCGCCTTGCGTTCTGCTGCATCACAGTTTACAGTTTGTTCAAAGAAGGGCTGACCAAATCTTTTGGAATATCCTCATTTATAAAAATTAAAAATGTGTAGCTTTTTTTATTCTCAAAATGCAGAAAGTTTTCTATTAAGGTTAGATTTTATAGCTAGCTGTTTACAAAAATAATAGAATCTATGGAATGTCCCCACGTTTACCAAAGTAAAGGTGTATGTGTTTGTGTGTGTGTATATGTTGAGGGCCGCTTAAAGGGATAGTACATCCAAAAATTTCTGTATGATTTTCTTACCCTCAATCCATCCTATTTGTATATGACTTTCTTCTCTCAGACGAATTAAAATCAGAGTGATATTAAAAAAATGTCTTGGCTCTTCCAAGCTTTATAACTGCAGTGAATGGCTGTTGAGATTTTGAAGCCCAAACAAGTGCATCCATCCATCATAAAAACTTCCCCACACAGCTCTGGGGAGTTGATGCATTTGTGTAAGATTAATATCCATATTTAAAACTTTATAAACTGTAATCTCTAGCTTCTGCTAACTATCATATGCACGTTCATGAGAAAGTGATGTTTCCAGCGGATGAAATAGGATGTAGGCACAGCTAGAAATTATAGTTTATGAATTTGTAAATATGGATATTTTTCTTACACAAACGCACTGATTTGCTTCATAAGCTTGGAAGAGCCAGGATATTTTTTAATATAACTTTGACTGTATTCATCTAAAAGAAGAAAGACATATATACCTAGGATAGATTGAGGGTGATTTAATCATGGAGTATTTCATTTCTGGGTGAACTATCCCTTTAATAGAGAGTGAAAGACTCAATGAATCTGTGGTTTAAGCAGGCTAATTATCATCTTAATTCTTTTGTAGAGAGTATGTTAGCAGATGCCTACAGTTCAAGCCAAAGAAAAAAAGCACAGTGACAAAAAAAGTCCTGTAAGAGAAAAAAGAAGCACATGATCAATCAATTAATCAGTTTACTGAGACCAAAGAGACCAAAAATACAGACCAATTTGTGGAGAAATGTTTGTCCAACAAAAAGCTAGAATGACAATGTCCCCTCCCCCTAATACCACCTGCCACTGACTAGCATTAGCAAGTTGCATGTAAGTATCTTGGGCCCCCGGGCTGTGGTGTAGGCATGGGGCAAAAATATATTATGAATTTATTAGTTTAAAAAAAATAACAGTTTCCACAAAAAAATTAAGAAATGTTTCTTAAGTACCAAATCAGCATGATTTCTGAAGGATCATGTGATTCTAAAGACTAGAGTAATTATTGCTGAAAATTCAGCTTTGTCATCACAGGAATAAATAACATATTAAAATTTATAAAATAGTTATTTAAACTTGTAAAGATATTTCACAATATTACTGTTTTTACTTGATTTTATAAAATGCAGCCTTGGTGAACATAAGAGACTTCTTACAAAAACATTAAAAAACATTTTTAATATATGAAATATGCATTGCAGAGACCTCCAGGAAATGTATTAAAGCTGATGTAAATCATTTATTGGAACAATTCAGTGAAACAACTCAACTTCGCCCTTCTTTAAATGGACAAATAGTCTTACTTAATGCTAAAAGCTTCAACAATTTTCTTCTTCTAGCAGCAGAAAATTGGATTTATGTCTGAAATAGCAAATTGAGGAACATCTGATGGTAAGGGGTGTAATAACTATTGTTGGTTGTTTGGCACAGGAGACCATGTGACAGCTGCAGACATACTAACTGTGGAGAGCAGGGAACAAAACACTGAAGCTACCCTCCCATGGAGCTTGTGGAAAGCTTGTCTGAAAGTCCCCACAACCTCTGCTGACCCTCAGTAATCAAGCGATGACAGTCTGAACACAGTGGAACAAGTGTGGTAGTTGTCAATCAACTGATCATTAAGAGCGTTTGCTCTTCCTGTCTGTCCTAGTTCTGTGTTTATGGTACTTAAGCGTGACATGTACAGGAGTCTCTAAGCCAGAAGTTCAGAACGACATGCAGTTGTAGCCTGGAATGTATAAACAGACACACATACGGCCGAACAATATTCCTTACAGAGGTCCATGGCTTCGGCAGTGTAGACAGCCTACTGTATAAGATCGTATTTGGTCCCTCAGGCAAAGCTTTTACTCTCGTGTTTATTTTCCACTTCATAAGGCTTGCTTAATAACTGACAATGTGTAAGGAATATGCTAATGGCTAAACACAGTTCACCTGTTTAATCAACCACACGGTAACATGACAGGCATCTGCTTCCTTCTAAAAAGCACTGCCAGCAGCTGCAAAAACAGACGAGCCCCATTCCCATTGGAATAGCCACGAGAGAGAGAGACTGGAAGAAAGCTTATGGCTATGAAGGGAAGAGGGTGGGCTATTAGGGTTGTGAAGCAGGGTGCAGATCTTTTATGTGGAAGCGCTTTGACGTTTTGGCCAGCAGATATTTTAAGATGGAATCATTACATTTGTAAAGTAGTAACGTTTTGGCCAATACAAATATCAACGGACACATCAATTTAAAAAAATTCTGTTTGGTATTTTTATCTGTGTAAATAAATTACACTTGAATTACATTTAAAATGAAATGTTTACAGTAAATGCTACAACTGATTTTTTAGGCATCACAACCTTCTATTATACCTGATAGATAGATCAGACCCCCTTAAATTTTTCACTCTTTGTTATATTGCAGCCATTTGCTAAAATCATTTAAGTTCATTTTTTTTCCTCATTAATGTACACACAGCACCCCATACTGACAGAAAAAAACACAGAACTGTTGACATTTTTGCACATTTATTAAAAAAGAAAAACTGAAATATCACATGGTCCTAAGTATTCAGACCCTTTGCTGTGACACTCATATATTTAACTCAGGTGCTGCAGTGGCAGAGGATCCCCAAATCCAGGTGTGAAAAACTTGTTGCATCTTTCCCAAAAAGACTCATGGCTGTATTAGATCAAAAGGGTGGTTCTACTAAATACTGAGCAAAGGGTCTGAATACTTAGGACCATGTGATATTTCAGTTTTTCTTTTTTTTAATAAATCTGCAAAAATGTCAACAATTCTGTGTTTTTCTGTCAATATGAGGTGCTGTGTGTACATTAATGAGGGGAAAAAAATGAACTTAAATGATTTTAGCAAATGGCTGCAATATAACAAAGAGTGAAAAATTTAAGGGGGTTTGAATACTTTCCGTACCCACTGTGTGTGTGTATATATATATATATATATATATATATATATATATATATATATATATATATATTCCAATAACCAATATGGCTCCATTATATTGTGCATCCTTACCAGAGATGAAAATTATTTTATAGACGATTATAATGGCTACATCAACAATCATCAAACATAAAATCAAGGCCACTGAAATAAGTAGGAAGCTGCCCATTTTAAGCTACTTTAGATTATTATTATCTCTTATTGTGGCTATAAAATGGATTTGTTTGGAAATCTGCTATAATCAGCCAACCAAAAGAAGGGCAACTTGTAGTTGATGTATTGGCGGGTCTGGTCATGCCTCTGAGCTCCATCGCTGTGTGATGATGAGGGCGAGGCCTCCATCCCGGGGCTGCTCTGGTTGCAAAACCACTTCACAATACATTTTATGTGACCGACATGGTCGACTACACTGTTTTCAGTGACCACACAACACATCATCATGATTACCTCAAACAACAGCTGGATTGCTGTCTCAGACAAATGATGATGACGTCATTGTACCTCATAAAAAAGAACATGTGATTCAGTATAATCTCAGCCCTATAATTGAAAATATCTCCCAGACACAGCCATGTTTCTATTGCAATTTAGGTTTAAAGAGCTGTGGCCAACTGAATTGACGTACATGGAACACCTTCAGAAATTTTCACTAGCCACTTTTGACAGGTAAAAACTAAAAATAGCAACATGCATCACAGACTACTTAGTATAGCGAAATGGATCATTTAGCTTAGTTCCTGCAATGCACAATTCCCTGCCAAAATCTGTGGCATGTTCTGCCAAATCTGCTGCCGAACAAGCTCGGAGACATGCCGTCAAAGCCAGAACGAGATCTCAATCTCCTCTCTCAGAGATAGACATCTCCTGAACACCCCGCACGCCTGCAGCACAATGCCACGTCTGGGCCGCAGCTGTGCAGACACAGAGGACTTGTTCTGTTTCTCTGTTATGGAGTTGTTTCCGCCTGTAAGTGAGCTGAATCAAAGTTATCTGATGGCGCTGTGCACAAACCATTTTCTGCCCTGTCTGATAATCACTTGTGACCTCCGGGAGTAATATACTTCCAATTAAGGTGGTAAAACCATTTAAATGTGGGTGCAGAAGGGCTATTCACACCAAATGCAAAATGAAAATGTGAAACAAATGGCTAATCAAGGGCTATTCACACCAAGCAAATATTCAGTTATTTTAGTATCATTGAAATACTATTACATTTTTTTATTAAAGTTTTGTATTAGTTTTAATTATAATATTTTCCATTGTATAGTTTTTTATAAATTTTTATTTAAGTTTTATGTTTATTATCTCAAGTTAAACCAAATGAAAATGAGAAATCTTTCTTTGGCAACTACCTAGTTTGGTAACACTTTAGGATAGGGAGCAATTCTCACGATAGCTAGTTGATTATCTGTATACCTATTATCAAAATATTGGCTATTTATTAGTTCTTATGAACCACATATTCTGCATGACAATATTCTACATCTCGGGAGCAATTCCCTTCCCCAAGCGGCTTAACCTTCCGGTTACTACCTTAATAAGCAGCATATTAGGTCGTGGCAAAAGCAACACAACCTTAGACTAATTTCAAACCAACACGGAAGTGACTAAAACTGCAAGACATCGACTGGCCGTCACTACCGTCTAGCTAGGTGGGTGTGGTTTCATATTTTGTTTTCCAAAAGAGCTTCTTGGCTCTCTGTATACAGACTAATGTTGCTAAAGCTACCATTGTCTCTGCCTGTTTTCACTAATGCTGCCTTCATGCGCTACCAGAATGATCGTGAATAGGAATGTGGTAGTTAAAAATTGCGATTGGAAGCAATGTGAGGATCAGTAACATGGTCACCACCAGTTAAACATAACACCGGTGGTATGCCCGCGAGCATGAGCTCTTGAAGCTCTGCACTCATCTGAGAAGGGAGGTGGGAGCATCAGCTCATTTTCATTTAAAGGGGACATACACATTAACAGTGCGTTTTGGCTCATACCCTAAAAGTGGCAATTTCAACAAGCTATAAAAAATTATCTGTGGGGTATTTTGAGATAAAACTTCATATAAACACTCTGAGGACATCAGAGAACAATTTAAAATATTGTATCAATATGGCACCTTTAAAATAAAGTGTGGCCTTAAGTTTTCTTTAACATTAAGTTTAATTTAATTAATATATATATATATATATATATATATATATTATATATATATATATATATATATATATATATATATATATATATATATATATATATATATATATATATATATTTAACATTCATTTATTTTATTGTAAGTAACACATTTTAAAGGACTAAATGAAAATCAAATTAACTCCAGTACAATAGGTGGCGCTGATTGATAAATGTGCCATGCAGGACAAGCAATAAAAATAAAAACTTATTTTAAAATCTTATGACTTGATAACTGAAAATTGTTCTACAATAGCAAACTTCATTTAAGAACAGAAAAAGGCTTTTTTTGTGCCCTCATTGTGAACATGTGACATTAATTAAATGTCTGTTTAATGGTGCAAATATCATTATGAAAATATTTCTGGCATATCTAACTCTAAGAAACACTGTGCATACAGTACATGTTGCTGTTTCAGCCCACCAATTACACTCACACATGGCAAATTTAAAATGTGCTATTTCCACAGAAACCACAGATCCAGTTCTCCCAGCTTTGAGACCCCTTCATATCTCAAATTAAATGCTTGGAGAAAGGCTCTACCCACCCTCACCAAGCTTCTAATTACCCGTGATATCATCAGATCAGCCTCTCATGGACCGTTCTTGATCACTCACAGTCCTGTAATCTTCTGTCCTCTAGCCCTACATACTACTAGAACTCAGAAAAAAGCATCACTCTCACTCATAAGAACAAGGGAATAGTTTTAAAATTGAGCTAACACACAGAGTTTAGTCAGAGTACACACCATTTGTAATCTGAGAGGACTTACAAGCACTAACTGAAGTACAATCTGTATCTGTATTGTTGTATGCATCAATCTTTTATCTTTTCAATAGAGTGCTACCCAAAGGAGTCATTAAACCAAGAAACAAGTTGGCATTTTCACATTTTGGGTTCTATCATCCTGACCTGATATTCCAATGTTCACACTGTAAACATACCCTAGCATACACACAAAAAACTAAGTATTTTTGGGCTTTAGCATTGCCTATTTAGACAGTAAGCAATTCACTATGTTCTGGTCTCCTAGGTTTACAAGGCTTTTTTCAATGTGCATTCCAAGGCCATGATGTTGACCCCAGCTTGTTTCTGCTATCTGGAGAGCAGTTGGCATTATCTTCATTACTCTAAATTGCCTATGGGTACTGTTAAAAAAAACCCCACCAGAATCAGCTGAAGTCTATGTTAAGAACAGTGTTTTAAAAGCTTATGATGAACTTTCAAAAGACCTCAAATGGCGCCAAATGATGGAACTTTGAACTCTTCGCTGTACTGCAGCTGTTGTAAAAGCTGGAATCATGCTTACGCCAGATTACTGGAATCTGAAGGTTAACAACTCTGGTTTAACTTGTTGATCCCAGATGTGTGCTGTTCTTTTTGACGGTGAAACCTTACCGCAGTAATCTCACGCGCCCTGGTGTTCTCGTGCTGGGAACGGCCTGCTAAAGTCTCAGTCATGCTGCGTTATCCTGATCGCTGAGAGCCAATAAAAGGCAGTGCAGATGAGGGGATCAGAGGTTTCTCATTCTGTTATGTGGCATGGCATGATCACATTACGAAAGCCATCCATGTGAAACATCAGCACCATTATTCCCCACACTGCCCTGCATTTTTCATAAAGCCTGAAACATCCCAGGATTGTGGTAGGCTTGGATGGATAAAGAGAAACTGTGGCTGGATGTCCATTAGCACTTGCATTTCCTGTGTCAAACTAGACCCGCATGTTTCTGATTGAGTGATGAGAAAAACAGTGAGGTAAAGAAATAACCACGTGACTGTTGAGAGAGGGGAAACTAACCCAGACATTGGCCACACTGACTCACAAAGTGTTGCTAAATCCAGTTATCCTCTTACAACTCAAAACACACCAAGTTCACACATCTATACACACAAATTATTAGGTGAATGCAATACAATAACAATTAGCAAATGATATATTAACAGGTGTGGTGATAACAGGTGAGGCAAGTATGCAACACCCGCCTATTGAGTAAGACGATCAACCTTCAGCTAGTCATGTTTACGGTCAAGAAATGTCGTGTGCAGACTTTTAAGACCAAAAAATTTAAGACATACTTGTTTTTTTTTTTAGAAATATTTATTTTAAGAAATATGTCATTTGAGGTATTTCTAAAAATGAAATCAAATTATTTTTAAAAATGTAATTAAATTATGCTAAGATAAATCAAATTAAATATATAAAAAAAAGTAAAACAAAATACAAAAATTATATAACAAAATAAAACAAATTATATATTAAGATAAAAAAAAAAGCTTACTTTTATGGTTTTAAAGATTTCATTCAAGGTGGAACATTACCCAAATCCTTTTTGTATTCATATACAGGTAAAAGCAAACAGCTCATTTAAGACCTCATACTGAACGGGAGCTGTGGACTGAACTTGGCTGAAGAGCAAAGCACAGCAGGAGGGAATCTTCCTTTGTCATTTAAACATGCCTGAACAAGATGACCTGTTGTCTGTTTGTGAGAAACAGGACATTTTGTTGTCTTATAGGTATGCGCCTTTAAACATGAAGCAAAGCAGGTCATGCTGTAACACACATAATCCCTGCCTGCTCACCCTGAACCAGACCAGGCCTGTCACACAAAGCCAAGTTCTTCAGAAGAGTCTTAGTCAAACCAACATTGTGGGGACAGCAAAAGTGGAGTACTGGAAACTTACTTTAACTTATAATAACTGCAGCATCGCCCATTCTGAATATTCTTTCACTTAATTAGAGGCAGTACTGTTTGTACAAGTTTCAACCATCTCCACCCTGTTCAATAAGCACACTGTATTACCAGCCCAACTAGACACAAAACCAAGTGATACGTGGGCCCAAAAATGTTTTTTTCCAACCCTATATCATTTTCTTTATGCCACAAAACATAAATAAGATGTTAGGCAGAATGTCCAAGCTGCTCTTTTCAACACAATAAAGGTAAGTGTTGATATACACAGCCAAGTTCCATAAAGATCAAAAAGCACAAATAAAAAAAATATTAAAATATTTTATTTTATATTTTACTAATGTTTTATATTTTATATTTTATTTATTATCTATTATTTTATTTTTTATTTTTTGGGTTATTGCATCGTGTCTTCACATCATTAATGGAAAACAGATGCTTGGACATTCTGTCTATAATCTCCTGTTGGGATCTGAAAAAGAGATACATTATAAACAAAATGGGACTGAGTAAATGATGGCCATTTATATGTAATTTCATCATGACCTCATTTTGATGTCAATTTCATCAATACAACATAAGTTTGTACAACACCATGTCTTTAACAGGCACAGTCTTCCACAATGAAACTGAAATCACAGTCAGTCAGGACATATTTAATGTTCGACATACAGTTATGCAGAGCAGGAGTTGGCCAATGAGATTCCACCATGGGCGGGGCTACCCAGTGTGATGCTACAGAAATACAGTATAAGCCTAGTGATAAACAAAATGTCCTGCAGCTCATTATGGCTGGTTAAAATAAAACCTCTAAATTGCATGAAAAACAAAAAACAAAAAAAAAACAGAATTAATCAGTTATCAATGTAGTCCATCCCATCTGGACACAGTGTTAGCAATGCCTTTCCCCTTAATTTCTGCGGAGAGCAGTGCTGTTTGGACACTGAGGAAAATAGGTCATCACTTGTCATTGGGCAGAAAGCAAGAGGTTGCTCCCCAAAGTCCTTAACGCACAAGTGGATCACAAGATTTCACTTATGTTCATTTAATTAGAACAGAACTAAACCACATTGTGGAAGGAAGTGGATTAAACAAGAGCAGGATTTGACAAAAAAATAGTAAACAGACCTTTGGAAACCATGCAAATACATTGGAAACTTTTTAATGGACGAGCATTCCAAAGATCTTATCCTTCAAAGTCCTAATTCTCAATAACTTGCATTGCAGATGCTTGGAGTGAAACCTAAGAAAACGGCCTTATTTTGAAGAACTAGAACAGCCAGTGCTGACACTCCAGGGGACATTAGCAATGAGTTCCAGCAGCACAGATTCTGGGTCAGAAGCAACCCAGTTCTGCATCTATAGAAGTTAGGAGAAAGACGCACAACTTTAGAGTACACCTGAACCTGAAGACACTCAGTGAATCAATGAATCATATAGACCACTTTTATGCTACTTTCAGGGTGATTTTTGTCCTTTTTATTGCTTCAAAGCCCCTGGTCAGTATTCGCTTGAATTGCATGGAGACATTAGTAAAATATAAAAGAACATGAGGGTGAGTAAATGATAACAGATCTCATTTTGGGGGAGGATATCCCTTTTAAGATTGCAAACACTTTTCCACTTCACCATAAAACATTCTTTGAGTTAAGGAGACATAATGACAATTTACGAGCCCTCTATTGACCTTGTAAGCCTATACCTTTAACCCGTCACTTTATCATCCTTAAAGAGCTCTAAATATTTTGAGTTCACCTCTAGCACTGCAGCTTCTCAGGAACAGACACCTGGTGACACAAACATCTCGATATGGATAGAAATTCTAATACTTATTTCTCCACATCTTCTGAAAGTTTCACAGACTGTCTCTGCTTCTACCCCACACAATTTAGCACTAGATGTTTTTATGGTTTTTATTTACTACCCACATTAGTAATTTAAGACAATGCTCCCGATGTTCTTTTTCTGCAGTGATACTATTGTTTTATCCCACCCACTGTCAGCACACCTGGAACGTCAGCTGTTCTTTGGCTCCAAATCAAATCACATCAGGGAAACAGAGATGACAGTGTAGTTAACCAAAAAACGTGTATGAACAGCATCGTGTTAAAAAACGATATGTGGCCTGGCCTCTGTGATGAAGGAGAAAGATGTGTTTCTCAGACAGGATGATGATGAAATCTAACAAGTACTCAGTTACCAGAGAACAAAAGACTTAATTGAAGCTCTTCCAGTTGTTCTGACACAGGGAATGGAATGAAAGTGTCTGGCTAACATGGTCTTTGAAGAAGTCTTGCTGGTTTTCCTTTAATGATTCAGTCATCAGAAAATGAACAAAACAACATCACTTCACAAACACAACTGTTAGAGGAACAGTTTACCGGAAAAATGGAAATTCTGTTAGTATTTACCTACCCTCATGTCATTTCAAACATGATATTCATTCAAAACAAAGGTACATTTTCATGATGAAAATTAATGAGGACAGTCATAAAAGTATTAAAAAAATGGGCCATATACAACTTGTGTGCTACACATCTTCTAAAAAAACAACAGTGTTGTTTGTTAACAGACTGGAATTTTTGCTAAAAACTCTCTTAAGAAGCCATTTTGAGTGAATGTTTCGAAACGATTCACAAACTCAGTTTTTAAATAAATAGCAATTGAACTGTATAGTTTTGGCCTTGTTATTTTTTAACTAATATTTCATAAAGTTAGATGGCTCCTAGGGTTGGGAATTGAAAATCGATTCCAATTCCAGAATCGGATACTTAAGTTCAGGAATCAGATACTTGTTTTAAAATAAAAATTCAGATTCCACCTATCAAATCCTGTGTGCACTTCTCTTTTTTTTTCATCTGTGAGGACACGACCTAGCTCGCTAATCTAAAGCCCCGTTCACACTAGCAGTGACTTTTGTCGCTGCATGTCGCCAGGGGCTGGCAATGAGGTTGCTAGTGGTCGTTCTCAATAGTGGTTGCCTTGAAATCAAATCAGGTTTCTTGCCGCAAAGTACAAACATTTTGTAGGCAAAAGACTAAATATAATCTAAATCTAAATTAAATCTGTACATACAAACAAAAATGAATGAGAAACACAGCCTACTTTCTTCCATTGCGTATGTTTATCTACGGCTGAGAGGAGAACGATCACATGAGCTCTACCAACTTCTTTCCTATTGGTTGCCGCTCCCGAAAGTCACTCTTCATTTGCATAAAGTTGAAGGATTCTGAACTTTGCTGCATCGCTGGACAAGCCCCATCCAGTCGCCAATGGCCGCTGTCGCTCGCTGTCGCCGGAAACCGCCAGCTCTCCATTGAAATGAATGGGATTGTGTCACTTTGCTGTTGCATGTCACTTGTAGTGTGAACAGGGCATAAAGCGGGATTTATACTTTTGCCTGGCTCTGCTTCGCGAGTCTCCGCTGACTGCGCGTACACCTTCCCAAATGGATGAGGCTTTTATACTTGTCGCGTTCGCCACTGTACTATCCTTTGAAACAACAGGGGGCGGCGAGGAGTAATTGTCCTCTAAAACCATCAGGAATCACCGGTGAGAAGAAGTCATTTGTCGGTACAAGACTTCTCGCGTGATGAATGAGATGATGAATTAATAATTTCTTTATGTACAAACTGATTAAAATAATCGTAAGCTTTTGTGTTTATTTCGCACACAAGACAACTTTAAGCAATATTGTATAAATAGTTTCTAAATGAATTATTTTCTATTTTTATAGAATAAAAATAAAACGTACTTTAATTAAAAAGCATTGGACAAACTATGCAAAATTTTCCCTCAAGGCGTTAAAAGTTGCACCTGGTGGAGTTTGAACTTAACATCAAACACCGATACGCAAAATGAGTTTGCGTGCACTCAAAGCTAAATTCCGCCAACACAGCGATGATGTCATATTTGGCGCGCACAACCAAGCAAACTTGCAGACGGTCGAGTATAAATCAGCCTTAAGTGCTCCAAAGTTTGGCTACACTTGCGATTACAAACATTTAAATAATCACAGAAGTACTGGGATAAAAGTTTATAGTTCAGATATAAACTCTGATTTGTATGTAAGCGATTAAAATAGAGTAGCTAAATCACCTTTTGAAAGTAATTTGACACTTCAAATAAAGATTTATCAATTATGTTGTTACACAGTAGGTGGTGAAAAGGAGCTGTTAAAATGTCTTGATCATTCAAGAGATTTGTTCACAAATGCTGATTCATCCAGTAATGAAACAAGTAAAATTTGAGTGAGTCATTGAATCATTCATGCATAAATTACATGTGATATGTGTTTAGTTGTCTTCAGAATCTTGAAATCACCAGAGTCTCCATTAAAAAAACAAAAACAAAATCAGTTTATCCAGAATCATGCAGCTGTTAAACGAGTCCAGTTTTTATGTGGCCTGCTGATTTTTGTTTATAGTCAGCAGCAACTAAATATTTTGCAATAACAAGACACAAAATAAATATGTTTGATATCGGTTTTTTAATCACATTGGAATCGAAAATAAGTGGAATCGGAATTGATACAATTTATACAATACCCAAACCTAATGGCTCCTAATATAACTTACAGCAATAGTTTAGAGAAAAATCTGAAAATAAGAAAACTAAAACTAGATGAATATTAAATGGAAAAACTTTTGATTTTTTTTTAAATTATGCCTTTGCAACTAGCTAAAATTTAAAAAAAGTACTAAATAAAAATTAATAAAAGTTGAATAGAAATAATGAAAATAATATTGAAAACATAAAAATTACACAAATTAATAAGACAAAAATGAGAATGAAAACAAAAGAAAAATAAGCTAATTTAAAATATTAACAAATAGGCTACTACAATGGTGGATATTATAACTAAACATTGTTACAGACATTATGATTCAATACCCAAATGAACCAGAATCAAATTGTGCATTTGTGAATCAGAATCAGATATTTTCAGAAATGTACATCAACACACAGACCTAACAAATATCAAAATTTTAAGTTACATTTTGGTCCGTTCTTCACACAAAGCTACCAAATAACTTCAGAAGAAAGTTTGGCCAGGATATTCCTAAAAAAAAATCACGTTTTGTGTTCCACAGAATAAAATTTTTTTTGGAACAACGTGAGGGTGTGTAAATGAAAAAAATCGTTTTTTTTTTCATTAACTATCCCTTAAGAAAAGCTCACTAAAGGAACTCATTGTGGAAGGAATGCTAACCGAGTAACTTTACAACTCGGGTGTCGCCAGCAGGCTATCTGGGTTAATCATACCTGTGTAATAAACACGTTCCTGTCCTCTGCTCCAATTCTCAGCCTCTTCACATCTCAAACTTTTAGAAGGGGGGCCAGAGCACCCACAGCCACACTTCACCTCTTTAAAGAGTCGTGAGGGAGGATGACGCTACAGTTTGTTTTGGCCGTTGGCCTTGTTTTATCTGTCCAGCCCCTGCAGTGTGTGGGCAGAGGAAGAACCATGTCTGTACGCCTCCCCACAGTTAGACTGTGACTCTCAGATTACAGCGCACTGAGGACGGCAACATCAACGCTGTAGAGAGAGCGCACACCACCACTAAAACCACAGGCCCAAACATAGACACTGCTAGACATCCCTGCAACAAATCAAACTATGGCATCACTGCTTTAGGGAGGTCAAACAGCGGGAAACTATCAAACAAGGAAATCTGGTTGTCGTATACAACAGTATTTATGCAAAAGAACAAAAAACACTATTCTTTACATAAAATCTTGACCTGACATATATGATTTTCCATACAAGGAAAAACATTTATAGCGGCAATTCAAAAAAGTGCACATTTCTTAAGGGTGTGAGGCACTTGGTTTAATGTTACTGAAATGTTTACTTTACCAGGAAGCCACAGAATTCTGAGAATTGCTGAGTTATTGAAAGGATATGAAAAAGGCATTTTAATGTTGACCACCTGACTACACCCATGTATGAACACCATAGAGTTAGACCTCTCCAAACCACTCAACGTTATTTGATAACATCAATAATAAATCCAAAAGGAATGGACTTAAACATCCGACTTTTAAATGAATATTCCACATTCCATACAAGTTCAGATCAATCGACAGCACTTGTGTTGATTAACACACAAAAAAAGGCCAATCAAACGTTTTTCAACTGATAATCGAACTTATATCGAACAGCAATATTCCTTTAACTTAAAGAGAGCTCTTTTTGAAAACATCATTGTACTTAATAGGAAGCATTTTTCTTTTATGTCTCAGTAAGTGTTAATAAAACACCAACCAACCATCCAAGTTCTCAATATCCTGGGAACAAAGTTGTGGAATGCACCAGCAACCCTCAATGAATTAAGAAAACTACAACAATTCAAAGGCACCCTGAGGATGACCTGCTCCTTGACCCTGGAGGAATAAAGAAGGTCATGGGGCCTCCAAGAGGAGAAAGACCTCATAGCTCTAAGGAAAGACCACAGATTTTACCTCAGCAACACCTCTTAGCTAAGAGTGTCAAACTCTTAAAGGAATTAAGAGTCCACCAAAAATGACAATTCTGTCTTCAGTTACCCCTGATGTTCCAAACCTGACTTTATTAGGAACACAAAATAAGAATCTGTCTATATAAAGAAGGTCAATGAGGTTCAGTGCTGTTTTGGGCCTCACGGACAAAAACAGAAGCATTCTTCAAAATATCTTTGCGTTCTGTGGAAGAAAGAAAGTCATAAAAGTAAAGACATGAGGGTGAGTAAATAAGAGCATTTTCATTTTTAGTGAACGATCCCTTTAACTCACCAAGCCTCAATACAGAAAGTGATTATGCATAAGATTTTAGTGGAATTCTGCAACAATAGTTTGGTTGCCTGGAAAACGGCTTTGCATAGACCATAGAGAAGAGTAAGCGCTCAGGCAGGTTTAATCCTACACTAACCAACCCTACTATTCACATAATCTTCCTTGAGCCAAGATGAAGGACAGCTTGACGATACAAACTGAAACAGGATTATACCTGACTGAATGGCGAAAAGACAATAAGATCTCATATTACAAACAAACGCAAGTCATTTCCATTTTACCGTAGCTGCCAACAGAACAAACAAATCTCTGATTCAAAACTGCTGAAGGTGTGTAGATGCAGCACAACTGGTCCAGAACACAGTAAACAGGAGTGGCCTAGTGACATACAGGGCCTCTGGAAATAAATGATGCAAAGTGAAGCCATTGTCTGATCCAAGTGAACCACACCACTCAGAGAATAGGACATTCAAACGGTCACATAGGCCCATTGTTACGACCAAGTTGAGCAGGGTACTGTCTCACATGGTCTGGCCAGAGCAGAAAGGCTCGTAAAGCATTGCCATGCTGCGATCTCTCTAAACCCCCATTAAAGAAGTCCTCATCGAATTCTGTAAAAGATAACAGTCTCCTGTTGAACTGTTGCCATCGTTTAATATCATAAGATGGAGAACAGGAGGATGGGAAGGAGACTAGATAGTGCTGAAGGCTTAAAGCATACTAGTTTTGATGCAATGCAGTGTACTAAAAATGACAGAGAGAATACTTAAGTGGTTATGACCAAACATTAAGGCAGAAACACTGGACTACAGTGATCGAAAGCAACAGTAAAGACATTTATAATGCTACAAAAGGTTTCTATTTCATATAAATCCTTTTTGTTTGAATTTTATATTAATCAAACTTTCCTAAAAAAAATTATCATTGTTTCCACAAAAATATAAACTGTTTTCAATGCTGATAATGACAAGAAATGTTTCTTGAGCACCAAATCAGCATATTAAGATTATATCTTAAGGATCATGTGACAATGAAGACTGAATAAATGGCTGCAGCAGAAAAATTAACATTAAATTGTAATAATATTTCACAGCTTCTACTGTAGTTTTAATCAAACAAATGCAGACTTGGTGAGAAAAAGAGACTTCTATCAAACACATTAAAAATCTTAATTACCAAAAGCTTAATATATGTGTCCCTGGACCACAAAACCAGTCATAAGGGTAATTTTTTTTAAATTGAGATTTATACATCATATGAAAGCAGAATGAATAAGCTTTCCATTGATGTATGGTTTGTTATATGATAATATTTGGCCGAGATGCAACTATTTGAAAATCTGAAATCTGAGGGTGCAAAAAAATCTAAATACTGAGAAAATCGCCTTTAAATTTGTCCAAATGAAGTCCTTAGCCATGCATATTACTAATCAAAATATCTTCATGGAACATGATCTTTACTTAGTAAAAGAAAATTTGATAATTTTGACCCATACAATGTATTTTTGGCTATTGCTACAAATATACCCATGCTACTTATGACTGGTTTTGTGCTCCAGGGTCACAAATGGCTCAGTAAAGCATTGTTTGTCAGAGCAGTATAGTGTGATGTGCAGTGCTGGTGTGGGGTAACCCCAGCTGTTCCGGGACCACCCTTTCACCAGCGGAAACAATTACGACTCCCAGCGGTGTCTCGGCTTTCTCCTAATTAATAAACATGAACTGTTGAGGCAGCAGCAGCCACAGTGATCTGATTGGCCAGCTGGTGTAACCCTACGCCCAATTAATTACCCAAACTCCCCACCACACACACACACCCTTCACCTGCACCCGGGCACATGGCTCTGCAAAAAATGCGGTTTGTTGATGGCACAGTCAGACAAAAGACAACAGATGCCACATGCCACACACACCCATCCATGAATACCTCCATAAACATCAGGACAGAACACGGCTTAAACATTATCACTCAATGCCCGCTTCCCAGCCCGATACCTCGCCCACACTCAATAATACAGCACAAAAAGAAAGTCAAACCTTTCACTCATGTGGTTAATTCATGAGTGACAGTCCTGTAAACCTGTCTGGACTCATGGGCCGTACAGCAGAACAAATGTACTCTGTCAGTGACAAAACACTAATGAAGCGAAGCAATGGCAGGTCCTTATTCAGCTTTTCAACAAAGACTGAATAACTACTGAATGCACACTGAGAGCCCAATAGACGTAAAAGCTTTAATAGTTCACTCAAAAATGAAAATTAATTTATTCACCCTCATGCCAGTATGACTTTCTTTCTTCTGTGAAACATATAAAAAGACATTTTGAATAATGTTGGCATCCAAACAGTTTTGGCAACCATTGACTTCCACTGTGTGGAGAAACAAACACTGCAGCATTTCTCAAAATATCTTCTTTTATGTTGTTACACAGAAGAAATAAACTCATACAAGTTTGGAACGACGTGAGGGTGAGTAAATGACAGAATTGTAATATTTAGGTGAACTGTCCCTTTAAGTAACAAAGCTTTTTTTTGAGAGAGAGAGAGTATCCAAACTTGAATACAGAGTTGGGAGATCACAAGATAATTCTCATGAGGCTGAATTTATTGTCATGGTTATGATCTCTAATAAAAATCAGAGTGCAAATCAAAAGTGCAGGTTCACCTACATTCTGTCTTAAAAGAATACTTTATAATAATAACATGCCAAATAATACAACTATTTCAGTTAAAATATCATAAAAAGCAAACAAGGCTTTAGTTTGTTAGGAAAATCATGTGAAACGGTCATTGAAGTTGATCGCCATGCCTTTTATCAAGAGTCTTCAGAAGCCCATATGAGGGCGCATATGCTCAGTCTGAGGGGAATACAAGTCGAGCCAAGTGCAGAAATCCATCACTCATGATGCCCCATGGTGCCCACAGGGTATACTGCCCCAGCAATAGAGAACGGACCGAGTCTGATGAAAATGTGGGGTGACAAGGGCCTTCTAACTCAAGAGCATTGAGGATACCAGCAAGCTGCTATCTGCTGAGAAAAGCTTTTAAGTCTAGTCAGCACTTGAACACTTGAATTAGTGAAAAAGGGAACCAAACAATAGATAGCAGCCTCATTTCCACATTTCAGCATTATCAACTTGGCACGATCTTATACGAATCTCATCATTTACTCACCCTCATGCAATCCCAGATGAACTAAACTGTATTTGACTATTTTCTTGAGATGAACACAAAGATTTAGAAAAGTAATCTATCTCTATGAGCCCATATAATGTAAGGGAATAGAAAAACCAAAAATTGATGCTTTAAAACGGCGCATAGCTATCATGACAATAACAAATATGACCCCAGAGGGTAAATCATCATCTTCTGAAGTGAAACAATATAGGTGAGTGCAAGCAAATTACTAAATTTTTTAACCTTTTAAACTATAAACCCTCACTTCTGGCCGACTATCATAAGCACTTTCTTATGAGAGTGCTGTGAAGTGCTATATCAGCATGTGGTAAAGCTAAAGAAAGAAAGTCATATACATCTGGAACAGTATGAGGATTGAGGAACATGAATTACAGAATTCCATAGAAAAAAAAACAGACTGAAGAAAAATAGCAACATCAGTCCAACAAAAAATATCCCAAGACAGCCAAACACAAATATATATTCAGAGCAGAATACACTTCTAGTTCATAAAAATAATTCAGTGGTTCTCAAGGACATCGGCGGCGGGACAGGACCTCCACTATCTGAGGGTTGTGCCTCCCAAAAATATGATAAAAATAACAATGTTTTATACTTTATAATGTTTTATCAAGATGACTAAAAAAGTTACACTAATAACCGTTTTTTTTCTCGAACCCTGAAGAACAGTAGAAGTATCAAAAGAAATATCTTAAACTAAAAGGGAGTTTGGAATATTGTCTTGGAGTTGGAGAGGTTAAAAGAAGCACTGCAATGACTGATGGGGAAACTGTTGGGCTGGTTACATGCTCGCGCACAGGCTGTGCTCTGTCTGGACTATCGTTACATGAGCGCGAGTGACATGACACAAAACAGAACCGGCTTTATTATTCAAGGGGAAAGGATATCACATGCAAATAAGATGCAAATCGTTCATTTTAAACGGCGAATTCTAAGCACTGAAAAAAAAATCAAATATAAAGCACATGCAAAAGTGTGAGCAAATCTTTGTTTCACATTAGTTTTGCCGGTCTGTGCATCAACCATTGCTTCTTATAACATCATCATCCGTGTCTTGTATGACACTGAGAATAAACCGTTTACCGCATATACCATCATCATCATCAATCAGCATTACCCTGCCTTCCGTGCTCAGATCGGACAGCGGTGATAATACACTCTCAGGTCACGACAACACAATCCAGCACGCTATACACGCGTTCATCCAGAAAGTCCGCTGAAAGGCTGTTCTTACCTTGTACGTGCTCTCATCATTCATTCAAACTCATTTCGTTTGGGTAAGTGGACATATGAATGTGCTTGATCGCAGCATTGCACAGACCCTATAGAGAGTTGACGTCATCATTTTTTCCACTCGACCAGCGAGCGAGTGCGCATGATCACACAAGGTAGATGTAGCGACGTCTAACGGGAGATGTAGTAGTATAGGTTAACGTCAGGTACAACGAGTCAGATAAGGTTGGTTTAAGTGTCAGTAAGTTACCTTATAAGGTCTATATATTCATAAGAAAAAAGTGACCATCTAAAAGTAATAACGTGTAATAAATTATACATTAACGGCCTTCATAAGAAGAGAGATTAAAAAATTCTTCATGTGTGTTGATGGCTCAGTTGCTGTAAATGTTAAATCCACAAATACAAAGTTTAGGTTACATGAAAAACAACAATTTACTTTATTATTATTCATTTCAAAGACAAATGCAACTAAAATTGAAACAAGAAAATAAATAATTTAGAAGGTCTCTATGTGTAAAAATGGCTTGAAATAGTACAACTAGGCCTATAACAAGAAAATCAATGGCATATTCCCTAATGGGAAAGTGACTGTCTTGTCCTGAACACACTGCTCTTGAGTCATCATCTTGACTCACTCCTTTGGCAAATAACAGTTTAGGTATAAATAAACATTCCTTGATACTTAAACAACGACACAACAATTTGTTAATAGGCTCCAGTCGTTGTTTACATCATTTTGTGCTCGATCTTTTTAAGACAGTACATACAGGGCTGTTAGTGCCATAGCCAGTGAGGACGATATGCTCCCCTTCCCATATGAAATATCTCAGATTATCAGTCAATCGACATGGGTTTTGCAATTATCAATTTTTAAACATTTATATCCTCTTGAGCACATACTATGACCAAAACTCAGTAAATCTGAAGAGCTAACAAGCTCCTTTATTGTCATTGCTTATTAAATTTCCCTGGCTGTTTCTTAACTACAACATTACCTTGTTTATTATGGCTTTCCTTCCCGCTGCTCTGCCTCTTCCTTCTCCATATTAAATTAAGGGGTGAAGTTGTGTATTTTTTTATTTGTTTTTAAGCTGGAAAGGAACTGTTTTTACACAGGGGATGTCCAAGTCACATGATGCTACAGGGTGAATCACTGGATGCTGTTAGAAGATGGTCTCGTTCACATGCATTGTACAAAGCAAATGCTTGAGACTCTTTCATATCATTCACAGATTGGTGTGTAAGTAATGTGACACTTTGAATTGTTTTTCTCATTTTCTGTGTTCTTTATGACCAGGAGGATAATGGCTCCCAGACATAGAGGCACCCTGAGCTTCAGCGCATCCAGGCTTTGTACATTCAGGACAGGATAAATCCATGAAGACGACACGTGGGAGCCAGGGGTTTTCCACAAATTAAAAGAAGGCCACAGAGGAGACAGTGAATGTCCTCAAATTTTTCCTAAAATACAAACATTAAAGGAGATCCCTCATGAAAAGTTCAATGAGAGATTTTATCAGTCAGTTAGTGACTATCATGTTTATTTAATTTATAAATCCCAGATCAGATCAACCATCATGGCTTGTAGACATTGTTTCTCTTAAACAGCAAATGAACTATAAAAGGGAATTTGAGGAGATGGGTCAAGTATAGCTGGTTCTTTAGCATTATCATGTGGAACATTATGCATCAAACAAACAATAACAATATTGATATTTTTCTGCTTTTTCAGTATGACAATGAGATAATCACAGTGATTATAGAAATATTACATTATATTTACCTACATTATATGATAATATAAATGCATATAATATACAATTAAAAAAAAATAGTATCTGTATATCTTACATATTTTATGTATATCTTATTTATCAATTGACCCTTCGAGTTTGATTGACAGGTGATCTGACCAATCATAATGCCAAATCTGCCATTATTGTCCAACGATAAAATCAGACCAGAGAGTAGTTTAACCTCAATGGACTTGAAGTTGAACATAAATAATATAATTATAATAATAGTGTTTCCGCGGTTGAAACAAGATACATTCTGATGTTCATTCATGTTTATTTCACGATATAACTTGTAAAGAGGAAGAGATGATCGCTGAGGCACTACAGTGATCTGTCACGACACATTGAAGAGACACTAAATTGTTTGAAATTAAAAAAGGGCAAACTTTGAAAGCTGAGATTTTGTTTCATACCTAAAGTAACCTGCTCTGTCTTGTCTGTCGGCACGTTGTTTGTTTCGTCTTTGCACCGCGATGTAAGCTATTTTTCACCACATGGTGTGTGGCATGAGAGCGCCATGGCTTGTCAGACACACGAAAAGCAAAAATGTGACATTTATAATAATGGGTTTATTTGATTATTGTTTTTTGTAAAATAGTTCTGTAAGTGACATTAGTAAATAAACAAACATTATTTAACTATATAAATATATGTGACAAAATGACAAATGATACATATACAAGATGTTCCTACACCATGATTTTAAGTTATTTATTTAGGGATTGATCCTCTTAGTATCAGAAGTGCCCACACTTAAAGAAATATCCTTTCATCCCTGCTAAACAACTGGCTGTGTTTGTGCCTGGCTGAGTGCATATTGTTCAATGGCATGCTGTCTTTTATTGTGCACTGCTACAAATCAGTACGAGTAAAAATGGTTTAGGAGAACTGACTAAAGGGGAGGAGGGATGGGACTTCATTTATGATTTCTTGGGAGGGGCTCTATTACAAAAGTCAGCTGTTTGAGGCACTAGCACACTTTGAAAAATTACTTGAGGAATAAAGTTGATCCATGTTTAAAACAGATGATTATCTTGTCTTGCCATCCACCTGACAGCTTAGACAGCCGAGCAGCTGTGTTTACCTGCTTCAGTGGAATTTAATATAGAGCAAAGGAAAAGACCTACCTGCCTTTAAATGGACCAGAACCCCCATGAGGTTGTTCCAACAGTTAAGTGTTTCCCCACCAGCACCAAATAAAGTCACACTGCTTCTCAAAATCTGTTTGTCAAATCCCAGAAGAACGAGGTGAAGGGGTCTAGAAGTTGTTGTAATAAATCAAAATGTATTAGCAATGACAGTTTAACATCTTACATTGAATGATTTATGTCTGGGACTCTAGGTGGCATGACACTTTTGTTAGGTTTATTGGTCAAATCTTTGACAAAACACAAAACCAGAACTTTTACCACAGTGTGCGGCCTGGGAAATGACTCACAAACACCAGATGGGACTTGTTTATTCAGGTTTATTAAATTATGATGCGTTTAGTAATAGCCTGTAATCTTTTCTATATAAGGCAAATTTAATATGTTCACTGTTCAGACAGCACTGTTTGCTCATTGTTTGTTTTACATAAAGCGATAGTTCACTCAAAAAAAAAAAAAAAAGCAATTTACCCACGAACAGGCCATCTAAGATATAGATGAGTTTGTTTTTTCATTATAACACAATTGGAGAAATTTAGCATTACATCACTTGTTCACCAATGGATTCTTTGCAGTGAATGGGTGCCGTCAGAATGAGAGTTTAAAGAGCTGATAAAAACATCACAAGTAATTGAGTCTATCAAATAACGTTTTAGTGAAAAGCTGTGCTAAATTTATCAAGATGTTTTCTTCAAACAGTTTCTTCTGGGTAAAATACAAGTCCTCTATCCATAATATTGTTTCTCCAGTGAATAAGTGACGTGATGTGTAGTCCGACTCTAACCATTAGGCCACAAATGCACCCATATTCCTATCCTGATTTACAATAAGTCAATTCATCTGAATCAGGAGAGAAATATGCACAAATAAAGCACAGTTTACAGGCCAAAACAGTTCTAAACAAATATGTTTGTGGATTTTAATGTGAGAGTACAACAGGGGATGGACTGGAGGAAGTGTTTTTATGTATTATGGATGAATACATGTATTAGCTTTTCACTTCACAAGATGTTATTTGATGAACTGGAGTGGTGTGGATTACTTGTGGATTATTGTGATTGTTGCCGTGCAAGTGTCTTGAAACACCGAGGCATGTTTATGTGAAACTGATGTGACCAGTTGTGCTTCTGTCAGTAAAATTATTTCAGCAGACACATCTGTCTGTGTGAGAGATCAAAGCACAGGATCTCACTGCAGAACCAAAGCCACTATTTCACAGCACTGTGGACAGGTGTTTGCACATAGCATATTCTGAATCTGAAACAGTCAACAAGAAAAAGACAACATTATATAAACAAATACTATTTAGGAGTGTTGAAATTGTGCTTACCAAGTGACAAGCCACTATTTATTCCAACAAGAAATGAAAATTGACCTATTTACTTGTTTAATATATGTTTTTGCTCTTATTATAAATAAAAAAATGGTGCACATTAAATAGATATTTGCCTCTAAACTTTCATTAAAAAAAGGAAATTGCGTCTGAAATGGCTTTCCTTTTCAGCTGATGCTGTTAAGCCCTCATTATGTCACGTCTCTCCTGTGTTTGTGTGAGCCTGCTTCATGTTGATTTTGTTAGTTCTTTACGTTAAATTGCTTGCAAATAGATTATTGCCTCAACCATATTTACCACTTCCTCTCCCAGCAACAGTATAAAATCAATTCCTATAGATAGATAGATAGATAGATAGGCAGACAGACAGAGACACACACACACACACACACACACACACACACACACATACACACACACACACACACATACATACATAGAAAGATACTTTTTTATTGAACACATATTAGAAACCCGATTATGATATTTTATAGTGTACAATTTGTCTGAATCTATCTGAATGTAAAGGGATAGTTTACCAAAAAAAAAAAAAAAAAGAGTAGATCATGACAGAAAAGTCATTTTTGGGTGAACTATATCCTATTAAAACTTGCATATTGTAAGGAGATCTGAAAAGTAGCTATATATAGTACTGGGGGAGATATACAGTACTGTATTAAGGAGTTATTCTTCTCTTTGCCAGAAAAAACAAGATAATGGACTGGATATATTCCAGAGTGGAAGACTGTCCTGTGAACTAAGTTCACATGCTTAATGTCCACTCACATGTGTAGCAAAAGCCTTAATGATATACGGAGATTGAGTCATGACTTCCCTGAAGCTCTCTCCCTCTCTCTCTCTCTCACACACACACATACACACAGACACACACACAGTCCCTGGTTTATGTGTTTTATTGGGACTCTACATAGACGTAATTGTTTTTATACTGTCCAGACTGTATTTTCTATTCCCTTACCCTAACTTTCTGGATTTTTAGATTTTCAAAAAAAAAAAAAAAAAAAAAAAAAAAAAACCTCAATCTGTATGATTTATAGAGTCCCCTCAAGGACAAAAATTACTGGTATTACTATCCTTGTGGGGACATTTGTTCCCCATGAGATAGGGGATACCAGGTTCACACACACACACACACACACACGCACACATCACATGATGAATTGCCTGAGAAAGGGTTAACAATGGATTGCAGACATTACGATTATTTCTTTCATATGACAACTAGTTGTGTATTGTTTGTCATAAATTAAATCAAAGAACAAAAACGTCTGTTTAATATTTTGAGTGTCTCATATACGTTGTACAAAAATACTCTGATGAAACATGAAGTAAAGCTAAAGTTATTTAACGAATTGCATGATGCGATCATATGGAAGCCTATTTCTGACACATAAGAAAAAAAGAGATCAGGAGATAGTTTATCGTCTTTCTTCATGTTGTTGAGTTAATAGAGACAGAGTTTATTGTTTGTGGTTATCTGTTGCCACTGTGTCCTTGTTAAAATGTGCTAATTAAAGAGCTGCTCTTCGTTATGTCACAGGGCCTCTGGGGAGCAGCAGGAGTCAAATACAGCCTCACACGCAATGGACAACATAGATGCAAGATGTGTTTTTGGAAATCGACTTTCTGCCCCCAGTTTTAAGTTTATTTGCTATCTTATCTAACCCCATCTCACCCATCTAAGCCTTTGGTACATTTAGTCTAAAAAAAAAACCAGCTTGAAGTGTAGTGACATTGTAAAGGATTAAAGAAAGTTTTTTTTCTTTATTATTGGTTCACTCCAGTAATTATAAATTGGTGTATATCCAGGAAAAGCTCATTGATTTTTGGAATCGACAGAAAAGAGCACTTATCCATGAATTTGACATTGCCTAATACAAATGATAAACTCATCAGTTGGAGATTGACTATAGGCTCACACTTTTATAGACTGATATTGTGGATTTTATTATTAAATATAACATATTACATAAAATCATGTAAATCCTCCAGAGATACTGTAAAGATTTAAGAAATTTAAACTAAAAAGGTTTAAGAGTAAATTATTATAAAAATTATTATAATGTTTTTTTTTTTAAAAACTACATTATATCTCTCCCTCCTTGCAAAGTAGTGTACTGTACATATGTTCAAGAATATAGATTTTATTTGTGTTTTATCTTTCCAGGGAGTTTTTCCATCACCATTGTCATTTTTTACCTGTTTACTATTATATCACAGTATATCACAATAAACTTTTCTGAAATGACACAAAAATGCAACTGTAAATATTTATGTATCGAAATATTTCTCTTATAGTAATATTGGATATGAAATATGCATTTAAATGCACTTATTAAATACTTCCTTTTTCACTTTTTTTCATTTTTTAATTTATTCATGTATTTGCTTCAGGACAATTACAAGTAAATAATTTTAGGCAATATGTTGTCTTTATAATAATGAACTTTTTCTTTCTCACACAGTATAAATGGGTCTGTATAAATAAAAATATTCAGCTGTCTTTATATTTTAGGAAAGGTTCTTTAGCAAGCGCTTTTAATGGTCCCTGATATGAAATGTTTGAAAGAGCCTGAACTAAAACAGCAGTAATTAATCTGATTAAAAACACCCAATCTCTCAAAATGCCCTTTGTCTTTGCAAGCATGCAGTTAGTATGGCTTTAGCAAAGACCTGCTGGTAATCGGATTTAGAGTTTTCCCTTCTGGATTCCTGTTTGTTTTGCCAATGTCCACAGCAACTAGAGTCCAAATTGGACACCACAGTCTTGCTGAATGTGGCATTTCACGTGTTTCAGCCACACCTTGTATTCTGGAAAAAGCGTGGACACATACTTAACATACCGTTCCACATGTTATATTTCTCCCTGCACCATGCACACTGGGAACGTTTTAGCCTTGAGCAATAGCTTGTGTGAGAGGTCACTGATAAGACGGGTGGTGGGAGACGGAGAGAGACCTTCCACCTCTGCCGGACTGTGTTATCACTCACGCACCCATGAGGAGAACCATCGGGTGTGTTTGAATGGGTGATCTGCATCCTGTTAGTTCTCACGCTGAGCTGTGGATAATGGACTCATTTCTCATGTCTTGAACAACTCTCTCCATATTTATGATCCCTTGCATGTTTATTAGACTAAAGGTAAAAACTGTAATGCAAAATAATACATTTACATTTCTGGGGTTCTCAGAAGTGGATGTCACTGTAGTTGAGTAAGCTTCTATATGGTGTATGGAAAATACAACCAATATATTTTTTGAGTTCCCAATTGCTCCAAAAGCAAAAGAATAAATCAATGATAGCATTTCTATAAAAGAAGGAAGAACAGAGATTGATTACAGGGTCAAAATAGAGTAAAATGTCAAATTTGCAGTTTTCTGTAAATTAATGCATTAATGCCAGGGAAATACACACAATATAGTGTTATAAAGATACAGTATGTTTTTATAAAAAATAAAAAAAACTTGTTAGTGTTAATGCTTCATCACAAGTTACCTTAAAATGGTTTAATGTAAAAAAGTATAAAACAGTATAAAAAAGTATTGTATGAATCATACAATTTATGTGATTTTTTTAAGTATAAGACAATACATGCAATACAATATATTTTATATTAAAAACAAAAAATAATAAAATTATGGTGGAAAAAAAAAACAGTTCCTTCTCAAATGTCCCTCTATGACAAATGACATTTGGTTATATACTGTATATATATATATATATGTATGTATATATATATATATATATATATATATATATATATATATATATGTATGTATATATATTTGTCAGGATTCTTTGATGAGCAGAATGGAAAAATTTAATACAACAACAATATTTTTATGTTTTATGGGATTTTTTTAAAGTCTTTTTTTGTTTTGTTACATTGCACTGTGTTGTTCTGTGAATATTTATTATATTGTTTATGTATTTAAATGCAGCCTGAGCGGTTGACATAACATTATAGTTAAATTTATATGCAGTAATGGAACATAAAATATATAGGAACCAAAAGAATTCCTGTGAAATGAATAATATATTATATTATATTATATTATATTTTATATTATATTATATTATATTATATTCGAGTTCGAGTTGATATTATATTATATATATTATATTATATTATATTATATTATTATAAAGGTTATTTAAAAATAACAGTGAAGTTTATTATTATTATTATTTTTATAGTATACTAATTATCCACTACTTACTTCTGCAGGATTTAATATGCTGCCCTGCATGCTTTTGTCAATGGTTCTTCACATGACGTGCTAGGGGCTTCACAGCATGATTTTATGATTACAACCCAGCAGACCGTTTAATGGTTTTCAGCCCAGGGCCCTTTCCATGATTGAGGTGGGGCTGATTGCTGATGGCTCTAATGTGAATCTCTATGAGACAGAGAAATCAATGGGAAGAGAGGTGCACAACAAAGGCTCTGCTCTGTTCACCAGCTGCTGATCGCCTAGGCCTGGTCTTTCCTGGGAAGTTGATGTTTCCAGGCGGTTCATGACCTGGAATGCTCACATATGCAGTTCAAGCACTCAGTTACAAAACCTAGTGGGCTGCCCTATTTTAAGTCAGCATTAGCATAATTTTATGCAGCATGTTTAGTAGAAAAAAAATCCAAGATGGTTGGGGAGAGACTTTTTAATTATAAATAAACATTTATATTTAATTCAATACTGATTCAATAAAAACAGTCTATGGACATTTACATTACATTTAGACATTTAGCAGACACTTTTATCCAAAGCGACTTCCAAGTGAGCACAACAGAAGCAATCTAAATCAACAAAAGAGCAATGATATGCATGTGCTATAACAAATCTCAGTTAGCTTAACGCTAAGTACACGTAGCAAGGTAGTGTTAGAGGCCTTTTTTATTTTTTTTATTATAAATTTGTTATTTCACCCAATATTTTTGAGTGTGTGCTCACATGCAATGTATTTAGTATACACTTAAAATATCCTATTGTTAACATGCTAAATTTCATTTAAATTAATTGTGAACATCCCATGTGGAGCAATATTGTCTTGAGTTGCTGTCTATCCCATATAGGTCACTTATGAGGTTATAAATATAATATTCAAATCTATATAGATTTTTATTTCAAATAAATCCTGTTCTTTTGAATTGTTCTTTCTATTCATCAAAGATTCCTGGAAAAAAATGTATCACAGTTTTCACAGAAATATTATGATTTCAACATTTATAATAATAAGAAATGTTTCTTGAGCAGCAAATCAGCATATTTGATTGACTTCTGAAGGATCACTGAAGACTGGAGTAATGACATGAAGTAATAAAAATTCAGCTTTGCCATCACAAAAGTACTGTTAAATGATTTTAATTAATAACTATTTGAATTATCACAAAATAGCCTATATTAAAACAGAAAACATTATTTTTGGTTGTAATAATATTTCACTATATTTCCACTTTTACAGTATTTTTTAATGATACATGATACATAAAATACTACATAATACATAAAATGCACTCTTGGTGAGAGTAAGAAACTTAAAAAATATTTTACAAAAAATTGTACCGACCCTAAACTTTTGAATGGCAAATAAATTTGTTTGTTCAGTATTATTTGTCCTTTTATTTAGTTACAACTGATGCTCCCCTCAAACCACCCTTAACATATTAGGAAACCATTAGGCCAGTCAAGATCTGGAGAGATGGGAAGCACACTTAAAGGGATACTCCATCCCAAAATGAAAATTTTGTCATTAATCACTTACCCCCATGTCGTTCCAAGACCCTTAAAAGCTTCGTTTCGGCTTCGGAACACAATTTAAGATATTTTGGATGAAAACCAGGAGGCCTGTGACTGTCCCATAGACTGCCAAGTAAGTTACACTGTCAAGGTCCAGAAAAGTATGAAAGACATCGTCAGAATAGTTCATCTGCCATCAGTGGTTCAACTATAACGTTATGAAGTGACAAGAATACTATTTGTAAGCGAAGAAAACAAAAATAACGACTTTATTCAACAATTCCTTTGTCAACAGTCTCCTCTGTGTCTCTCCATATCACCGTATGCTGCGTATGCTCTTCTGTATCATCTGCACCACAAGAATGTGCTGTTTTCTTTCAAATCAAAGCTAAATACACGTAGAAACAGCACATCCTTGTGGCGGCCGATACAGAAGAGCATACACAGCATACGGTGATATGGAGAGACACAGAGGAGACTGTTGACAAAGGAATTACTGTCTCCCTGCAGCTGTCGTTCTGTCTCAGACCCCCTCAATGGATATCTACCCTGGGAGAATTCATTCATCTGCCTTCTCTAGCCATATATATCAGTGTCTCCGCTCTGACCGCCACATTCAACGATGAGTATGGCAGGATTTGGTTGCACCCAGCATTTGTTTATTTTCATTTGAATCAAGCACAGATGGTTATTTGCTGGATTTAATTTAAATAAATTGAATGTGTAGATAATGTAGCATGTGCTAGAATGAAGCAGAAGGCTGGATTATAATGGAATTAAAGCTTTTACATTAAATTAAACTCCTGCATAAACCCAGCAGCAAGCAACTATCTAGCACACGCTCTGTCTTTCCATTAAGGAAAGTCCATTTCCTCCCAATGCCCACGTGCAGGATCTGGACTTCCACACCTTCCACTGGAATGCATTTGTGTTTATTTTTACAAAAATTACTTAAGCAGATGCTCATTTAACTTATTTAGAAAGACAAAATTATATATTGGTCATACCGCTATTCATTCCCAGATCTGAATACCTAAAAAGAAAAAGTTTATTCAAAAATAAAAATTCTGTCATCGTTTACTCACCCTCCTGACATTCAAAATCTATGCTGTTATTTTTTCCATGGAAAATTGTGCGTGTTTTTTTTGTGTGTGTGTGTAAGTTTTGGAGCACTGTCAGTGGTGATTACATGGCAATTTTCCAAAAAAATAAATAAAAAGGGTTTGGCATATAATGGCTAAATCTCAGTTTTGTGGTAAATTGTAACTTATAAGCAGACTCTGTTCAGTAGTACATGTTTAGTATGTTCATGTTAAGTAGGCTCTAAACACCAGCTGGTGTCTCAGAGCGGTATTTGGAAAGTTAATTGCATGATGCTGCACTCTTCTGGTCATAATGAGTACTGTATGATCTGGAATGTACTCAGGCCAATGTGACATATATGGCATCCCTTACCAAAAGGTAGTATACTTTAAGTTTATTTTATTAAGTATACTTAAGTAAAGTTCAAGTATATTTTTAAGAATACTTTATGTAGCAGGTATACAAATATCAGTGTTCTAGTATACTTGTAAGTGTACTGTTTCAATACTCCTTGGGACTAAATTTGCCCATTTTCTAGTATATAAAAGTATACTTTTAAGTATACTTTAAGTATAACAGTAGCAAAGATTGAGTACACAACTAGTTTACCACTATGTTTGTAGTTTGTACTGCAATTATACTAAAAGTGAACTTATAGGTGATAGTTTAATAATTAAATACTGTGTACACTTTGAAGTATAGTCTCAGTAAACTACTAGTTTAGTAAATTTATACTGCAAGCATACTCATAATTTTTCTTTAAGTGAACTTTACATCATACTTTAAGTATACTACTATGTCCCTATTTAGGTTTTAATTTGTATATATTTTGTTATATGAATAACTGAACATACAAAACATCCAAAGAAAGAACAGGGTATCTGCATGTAAACAAAAACATTTTAGCTTCATGCATTCTTTTTTTAAACACGTTAATGTGGGTAAGTTTCATAAAAAAAAAAAAAATAAAGAAATAACATTTTGAACAAAAAGATGAAAAAAGACTATGAATTGGATTCAGAATGGTAATCAAAATATAGATGGATTCGATCAACACCCCAAAGCTTGCCTATAATTATTACCTCTTCATCTGTCAACATTTTATTCCATAACATTACAGTTTTGGGGCTGTTTCATATCAGATGATCGTGTTAGATTACATGTGTTAGTATCTGTTGTTTCTTTTCTTCTTCACTTGTGTTTTTTTGGAAATTCTGTACTCTACCGTATAAGAATGAAAACACACATTATAAAAATATAAAAAAATATACCTGGAGCACAAGTATAGCTCAAATATATTTAGACTTTTTGTAAGTAGGCCTATAAGTCAAGTATTCTTAAATGTCATTTTAAGTATATTTCTGATGAGTACATAAACCCCATTTCTGAGAAGTACATAAAAAGTAAACTAAAAGCATACTTTCTTATTTTTAGTTTAAGTTGTTCATTTTGATTTATCTAGCAGGGCTAAACTGGTAGATATACATATATCTATTAATTAATAAAAATAATTGCAGTTTAAAAAGCTGTAATGAATCACAGCTCACAAAGAAGTCAAACACAGAACTTCATCTGAGCTTCATCTTGAACTAAATAGTGTTAAAAGCTCATTTCTAGTGACTCTCTACACTACACTAAGATAACGTCTACAAACGCTTGATGTATATTTATTCAACCACTAAGAGGCGCCATGTAGCAGCTACTGTTGCAGTTCAAGCACATTTACACTCGGTGATTTTTATACTACAAATTAAGCCACTTTGGATAGGTAATGTAAAATTATATCGCATATTGTATAATTTGGTGTTTACCTAGGTGTTTATTCAGCATCCTTTTTTGACCTTAATAACTAATGTCTTCATTCCATCTTCATTTTACCTTATAAGAGCTTATTTTCGTGCATTGTAGTCAGATCATACAAAGTTTAAAGCTGTTTTTTACATCCCATGAAAACATTTATCTTATTATGCAGATGGATACAAAATATGAATATAATAGCCAGGTTACTGCATAGAAAAAAAATGGAGAGTCATTTAGCCAACATAAGGATGTAATGAGGCTGTGCTTGTGAATGTGTTCAGTTAGATAATTGAAAAGGCTTGTGTTACGAAGCTGACCATCTCTTCTTCTGAACAAATGAGCAAATGCAACAAGCACAACTGATGAAAAGAATCAAAAACATGTAGTTATATGTACAGAGTGCTGAATCTTTAAACTTTAGGGTCCTTGCTCAAGTCCAAGCAGTTTATTTATGTTCAGTCGACTACAATCATCTTTTCATTATAATACTTTTAGCTTTTATTGCTATAATACGTAGCCTAACACTTCTTGTTGTTGATTCTAATTCCTTCTAACCCTTGTTCCGCCAGTTTTTATATGTGCTAAACAATGAACTTTCAACAAGTGTCACATTTGAAGATATAAAACACTTTTCGTGGTACATGGTAAGTTTTTTCGCCATTATAATGGCTTTTTCTTCTGCTTTGTGATTTCTCCAATGTATCTCCATTGTTCACATGTTGAGAGACAGAAAATGGTTAAGTAGTCAATATACCAGGACCAATGTTATTTTACCATATGTATGTAAGACTGTGGGCAACTTATACCTACTTGTAAACGTTCAAATTAGAGAGATCTTCAGAGATTTTGGTTGTCTGTTTACAAGGATGTCAGCTTGATATCAAAAGTCATGTTCACACAAACAGCATGTCAGTGGAGTTGAAAAAGTGGCATAAAAATTAAAGCGCAAACACTTTTCACTGCAATCAATACACAGCATCACCTGCCCTGGGTAACACTGCTAATTCGTCACTACCGTGCCCTATATGCCTTGACTTGCTTTTGGTAGTTGGGATATTGGGAAATAAAAAATCAAAACATTAAAGTCGACAGCAACTGGCCGAATATAATGAAAGGTGTCAGACCATACAATATCTTCCCAAATGGCTTTTCACACTAAAATATGTGAATAGAAGGAGGGTTGAAAGTGTCTTCATAATACATGGCAGGCAACAAAATATTGATGTTGGATAAGAGGAATCAGAATGAAAACCCCCATGAGAGTCAATGATTGTGAGGCACAACTGACAACATTGATCAATGGTTTATAATCTAGCATGACTCCCAATAATAGTTTTGAGGATTCATGGAGAAAATCTGTTTTATGTTTCTTAGAAGTTAGCGGAATCTGTCAGGTTCTGTTCAGAATTACACTTTGGGATTCAAGCTATAATTTAAATTAGACCTTATGTTTATAAATACTCATTGTTAATTCTTTTTTTTTTTTTTAATAATATGTAGGCTAACTAATAGGCCTACATTTTAACTTAAAATATTAACAAAATATTATATAAGTTACTGGTGGGAATTTTTCAGTGACTGTTTCTACAAGTAAAATTGTTATGCCAGTAGCTGGGAGAAGGACTGGCTGATGAGTGACTCATTCATTCAAACGATTTGTTCGAATACTGATTTATTCAGGAACGAAACTTGTTGCTTGATTGGAAAACACACAACTGTTGGTTGTGGTCTGGCTTCGTTTGGAACTCGCTGGCAGAGTAACTGGCAATACTGTGTCCACAACGTAAGTGACAGCTTTTTAAACTGAACTGTTGTATCCATCTTATTTTGCAGTGCGGAAGTAGGCTATTTTCTGTAAATATGCAAGACTTCTGATTCATTACCGAGACCACACTCGGATCAACAAAAGATGTTGAAAATCATGGTGACCAATGAACTATTAGGCTACGCAGAAGATCCACATCCACGTTTCACTATGCACACAAAATCTTGGCTGATCCTTGACACAATCAAATTCGATTGCGTGCTAAGCTTTTAATATCTAATGACTAATATTTCATATATTTTTTTAAATGTTATAGATATATGTAGCAAATAATAATCATTAAAATAACCAAATTACAGCTGTCAAATTGATTATTCGCAATTAATCACATTCAAAAGTTTGTGTTTACATGTGTGTGTACTGTGTATATTCATATATGAGCACACACACACACGTTTATTTAAGAAATATTTACATGTATATATTCGTTCATGTTTAAATTAATATTATCTATAAATATAAATATATATTACATATATTTCTTAAATAAATACATGTGTGTGTCTTTTTATATACATATGAATACACAGTACACACACATGTATTAGGCTATTTACATTACATTTAGTCATTTAGCAGATGCTTTTATCCAAAGCGACGTATAAAAAAGGGGACAATGGAAGCAATCAAAATCAACAAAAGAGCAATGATATGCAAGTGCTATAACACGTCTCAGTTAGCTTAATGCTAAGTACATGTTTTTTTTTTTTTTTTTTTTTTTTTTTTATTATTATGGCTAAAAGCTAATAAAAAACAGACTAAAAGCACAACAATTGATAAAAAAGGCTGACTTTTCCATTTGTTGACATGACATTGTTAGATTCAAATGGTCAATATTAATAAGTTGGGTGTCCATGTTATAAATAATCACCATATTTATAATGAAATAATCATATAATAAAATATTACGCTATAGTAAATTGGTAATTTATGACACAAGAGTACATTACATTATTTTAATTGTCAAAACAGAATATAAACTGCTGAAGTAATTCTTTTAAACAAGTATGTACACATTATTTTAGCTAAAATATTTATATTATTACTGCAGGCCTTTTGCCCCATGCTGGTCAGCCATGAGAGTTTGGGGTCAAAGGGCACCCTCACCAGTTTATGCATTTATAATTTTATGACTTTATGATTTCTTTCACACAAAATGTGTTGCTCCATCAATGTTCAATAAAAAATACATGTATTTTTCTCCAATCATACACAACGTAAAAAGCTGATTTTTCTCAGCCCTGCTGTACCCTACTTCACAGCAATTTTGGGACACTAGAACAGGAAATATCCCTGAGGAATATGGGATCTTGGTCCCAAGTAAACAAATAGCAGAGATAGACTTGTAAATAAGTTCCATTAATCACTGAAACAACATCCCATTAGATCTAGTTTGTAGATAATTTCAATCAAGAAATATATCGCCTGAAGCAGAGGAATTGCTTATTTCCCCAATTCTCAATCAAAAGTCATTTTTAATCATTTAAATTTCTGCCATGCTGCAGTACTTGTTGTTCTCAGACTTATAAAGTATAAGGAATACTTCTCTAATCATCCTATGGCCACAATTGCACACACTTATTAAATTAGCGCCAATTTTTCACTGAGTGCAATTTTGTTCTCCAATCTGATTTTACTCTCTTCTAATCGCTTTTTATCGCCCTTTTATCTTCCCCTTCACTTTGCGCTCACAACTTACCTCAAACTGTAATTTTCATTTTTGAGAGACATGAAAGTTTAGTGTTTTTTCTACGTTAGCACTGCTTATGATAATGCAGTAGGGGAGTAGCAAAAGTAAAAATGTAGGAAAGATTTCCCAGTCATTTGAGTTATTATAAGCCAGTATAGGTGGTTATGCTCCTCTCAATGCCTCTCTTTCACCATTTTATCAGTCTCGTTGAGCCCATGGGGCTTCTTTGAAATTGCATAACTTACTCAATGTGACAAGTGTCACCGTGTTCAGCATTAAGAACATCGTCGTCACTTATTTCTCAAGTGGCTACTTCACATCTTTCACCATGAGTTTTTGAAGACCTAGATCAGTGTTCTTGATGTTTGTAAAGACGAAGAGTTCTCTGTTCAGTCTGACATGTATAACATATATATTCATAAACTGCTGTGTAGGTCTCATCCAGATAATTTACACTTTCTTTTAAGTCTTCTTTTAAGTCTTCTACTGTCTTCGTTTTTTTTTAAGAAAAATCCTGATCAGAATAAATGCTAGTGTTTTCTCAACATTGAAGGTTCGTTCCAAACCGAAGTGCTCAAAACTGGGCACTTGAAAAGGGGCCTTCGGAATGAAGGATTTCGAAGGGAACAACTGATGGACACTTCAACCCCCATGACTCTTTGCACAGATGCATGATGCATGATGACAGCACCTCCATATGGACACGGGGTGATGATGCAGAAGGGCACTTCAAGAAACCCCTACACCCTTCAAAGCTCTAACTCCGGAGGGTAAACCCTTTGAAGGGATTAGGGTATAGGGATGAGCCCTTCTGAATGGAACACAGGGAAACTCTACAGGGACACTGGCCCTCCAGGACTGAGTTTGCACTCGCCTGGACTAAAGCTTTTCTTTTCTGCAGAGCACACTGCCTGAAAGACAACAAAGCCTCTAGTTAGTACCCTGAAATATCAGTGTTTATTCCCTCAGCCTGGAGTTCCCTCTCTGATGCCGCAGCCGCACTCAGCGGAAGCATTAATTACATAGTGGCTTATCACTACATTGTGTGCAGCTGCTCTCTACCCATTGATTTTCCAAGATTGCCGTGAAGTGGCAATGACATAATGTCAGTATCTTGCCATATTGATAAGGTTAATTACCCGGTCTCTTTTCACTGTAAACACCAGCATAAGAGTGAAAAAGATACCACCATTTTCGCATTAAAGTAAATGACTGTTGACATTTATAAATGGATGTTTATGGGTATGATTATGATTACCGTGGAGAAAATTATTTCCCAAAAATTCAGGTTATAAAAGCTGGAAATGTTTTTGTTTAGGACTTCTGACTCATTTGAAAGGCTTTGGATGTATTTTTTCAGTATAAAAGCACGACATTTCAAATACATTTCATCTGTTCTGAAACAACAGCCAGACGCAGGATGTCAGGGTTGTTTTATTTGATGATGATAACTGAAAATCAGACATGTGTTCTATAATCATCTCACATAAGAGGCTCTTTATGTGCTGTATGTTAAGAGTCAGGCACAACATGTACTCTCTAAATGGCAAATTACTCCGATGCTACATGTTTGACATTATGTTGCCTGCCATATATTGATCCAACAGGCATAACTTTGTGTGTTAAAACTGCTGGGCAAATTAAATACTATTGGGGAAATGTGTTTGGGAGTGTGTAGGTGGTGTTGTAGGAATGGGTGGGGGAATGAGTGGATGTATGACGGGAGAGATGAACGCTGATAAACTTGTTGTGTGAGTCATACTTTAATTACTTAGCTTGAAGCTGAGTCACATTTTCCCATGGTGCTCCTGGGTCACAGAGACCCCAAGTTGCCCAATAAGTGAGACAGTAGCCTTTATAAGCCAAGAAATCCCCCCCCTCCATTAACCTAAAGCTATTGTACTTTACTCACACTGTAGTGTAAATAAAGAGCTTCATAAGAATTATAGACATGTGATCCATCCATCTTTTTTATGGTCCTGTAATAAAAGATTGGAACAAGACTGAGTAAATGAAGTTTTATTTTTGGGTTAACTAAACATTAAAAATACACTTGCAAGTAGGTTCATTTATGTTTTGGTGGTTGATTCATATAAGAATCCATGCACAAGATTTGTTATGCATTAATAATTTATTCTGAAATCAAAAGTGTTTGATAATAGAACAAAAAGTTCATTAAGTGTTTTTTTTTTTTAATAAAACAGTTTTTGTTATTCATCAGAAAAAGTTAGTCGCTAAAAAAGTTCTGTTTTTATGTTAAAGTTTAGTCTAAATAACTGCAATGAAAATCCTACATATACTGTATGTAATTTAATTTCCAATGTAGTGTGAAAACTACAAGGAAATCCTACATGTAATATATAGTGAGTCACTTCTGACTTTAGTGATTAACAATTCCTCATGCTAATGCTACTCTTCAATCACCGTGAATCACATATTCATTTTGTTAATGTGCATTATATGTGTTTCCCTCTCACCTGTCTGTTTTGCTCTTCTTTGATTAATCCTCTTAATTTCATTCCTACCTCATTCCTTTCCTGTCCCTCTTGCTGAATAAATGATCTCTTTAACCTGTGCGAAAGCTTTCATTGTATTTTCTTCCATCCCCCTGAAGCTACTCAGTCATCCAGTCCCAATCCTCCAAAACTCCAGCAATAACCCTCTTGTAAGGGATATTCACTGATTATTTATTCACTTTGATATTTAGCTGATATTTCCCAGTGGCGCTATGCTTAACTGTGTATCAAATCTCACTCTCCCGTGTGCGTCATGATGTGCGGTGACAGACACACAAACTCAGCACACCTCCACCTCCACCTACGCATGCACCACCACAGGCTTCACTTTACCTAGATAGGTGGACACATTGAGATACATGATTTCTTGGCATGTTTTGACTCAAACATATGAATGATGGTCAATCCCATTGATCAAATACATGCATACACACACACATATACCCTGAATTGTGAGGCCATATTCTCATTCTGAGAATCTTACTCTAGAGCCCATGGCACCAAGATGCTTGGCATTTTCATAATGAGGAGATATTAAACAGACATTGGTGCAATCGTATTATCTGTATCTACATCCCACTCAAGGGAGCTGCTGCCACACCCACAAAACAGGACAAAGCTGATTACAAAAGGCTGAATTTAGGCTTTTTATTTTTCCATGACACTCCAACGCCTTCCTCTTCCCAGCTAATTGGAAATTCGATGAAAGTTAAAGCAAATCTCTACTATTTATTTCAATAATGTAATATAAGCACTCCCTAGTTGACATCAAGATCACTTGATCAGAAGCAAATGCTTAAGAAGTGAGCTTTTCTGGTGAAAAATTACGAAAAGAACATAAAGGCCTGTTGACTAAACATCTAGTTTTGTTTACACCTACTTGATTTCATCCTCATATACTGCCACTATTTACACAATAAAATGTATTTAATAGCACTGGGTGTTGAATTCCCATACTGCATAAAAGGCTTATGCTTAATATGCAATATATGGCATGTATGTTTGTCTTCCAGAACAGCATTAATATGGGATTTATATGTTATTACTTTAAACGTTATTACTTAGCTCATATCTGTCAGATTCATACAGTGATACTTTTCTTGATGCAGGTTCAAAATCTCAGGTGGCATCTGTGTAACTGTATATTTCTCAAATTTACATTCATACTGCAATAGTGTAGACTACCACAGAGGATATATTTTGGGGAAAAAATGTAATAAATTAAAAATTATATATATTTAAAACTTTAACACTATTAAAAAAAAATCTATATTTATTTATTTTTTAAATAAACAGCTAAAACATCCTCAGTGCTAGTGCTTTTAGTGTTTCTGTTTACACCAGAGGCCATATAATATTTGCATAAAAGGCCATGTCCCTTTTAGATCAATGCATAATTTAATTATTTCCGGTGTCTGAATGTGTACTGGCACTTTAGACCAAATCCCACAGTTTCAAGCCAGTTTGGTGACCTGTAAAGCTAGTTCAGATCCATTAGGTCTTGGTGGTGCTTCATGTCGTTATGTTGCTCTTGCATAAGCATGTCTCAGCTGACGGTAATAATATCCCAAGGTAGACTGCAGTTTGCTAAAGCAAGGAAATTGTAGTTGTTAAATTGCATTTATGTGTTTTATGAATTGATTAAAAATGCATGAATAATCTTCATTAATTTTTTAAATTAAGCAACTTGTTATTTCCTGGTTCTGCTATGTCAGACACAGTGATTATGTGCCTGTGGCTTCTTAGACCTTGCAGGCAACATAACACAGGGATATTTGCAAAAAAAGTTCCAAAGAACATGATTTGTCTGCTTTGTCTTGTAATGTTTTGTTCTCTCTCAGGTCATCATGTACAAACAACAGTGGTGCATCAGATTCCCTGTTTGAACACCAGGAGTTAGTAAGCATGGATTCGCAAGGGAAATACATTTGAAAGAAATTTCATTTTCTGAAAACTGTGCGGCATTTTCTGTAAACCTAATTTATAATCCTTGTGGTTTAGTGATAATTAGATATTCTACAGATACGTAAAATCCAGAGGAAAAGGGATTCAAAGTATAATTACTGACATGTGAGTCCAATTCTTTCCAGAAATGATAAACAATTTTTTTTTTTAGTTTGTAGCTACTTGATTATGCGTAAATTAACATCATAGTCTAAATAACCTCCAGGATTTACACTCTATACAGTGTTTTTTATTTTATTTATTTTTTATTTTTTTGCTGTTTAAATCTTACTATATAGCATCCTAAAGTCACATTTTGACATTTCTACATTTATAGAATCCAAGCGAGTTAAAGATTTTGGTAATTGGACTCAATGGGAACTTTAGCTTGGTGACCTGAGCCTGGATCTCAAACTCAAACACACTCTTATTTCTTAGATACAGAATCTGGAGAAAGATTGTTTTGCCCATAAACATAAGAAACCAGAAAAATCGTCCTCCGCTTTGATATAACGGGTAATGACTGTTGTAAACCAGAGGAATTAACATATTTATATTTAATGAATATTTAATGGTACGCAGACCAATATTTTATTCAGCGTTTTTCTTTGCTGTGTGGTCCAAATAATAAAGCTGGTGTAAAAAAAAAAAAAAAAAAAAAAAAAAAAATTGAAACAGTTACACCGGGAAGTTTAAAATATTCATATCTCAGCAAATGTTTTGCCATACAACAAGCGATATTATATATAAATACAGTAAAACAATCCTGTAAATAAAATGTCCTGTTGATGACTAAAGATTTTAGTTGTATTACTCATAGCTTTGACCATGTGTGGAAGTTGTTCACTCATTTCACATTATCATTTTTGCAAATTAATCACGTGCCGGGGCTAATACATCGTGACGTACTTTGCAGGTCGATTTATGAAGAGGGTGTGTAACTCTGAGAGTTCATAATGTTGTGCTGTAAGTCAGGCTGAGAAAGCAGAGCAGCAGACGAAGCGGCGCAAACTGAGAGCATGAGGAGCAGCAGTCAGTGTGAACGCGGAGCAGCTCAGAGTCAGAGCGCGATGAGCCCAGCACACAGCGCAGCCCTGATGCTCGGTGTCCTCATCTCCTTCATACCCATCACCACAAGTAAGTCTCTCCTTTTACTTGAGTGATATTAGAAAAACTTAGCAGAAGTTTGGTGGCCTACTTTCTCTCTAATGAGAAAGCTGATTATTTATCTAAATCCAATTATTCATTACATTTAGCCTAATGTTGGTTCTAAACAGCAATGTGATAATGAAAATATTAAAATATAAATTAAAGAATATAAATGAATTAATATAAATACAAATATTTTAAAATTGTGTGTGTAGAATTATATTTTTCTGGAAACCTTACAAATCAAACAATAACAATCAAAAAGAAGCTTTTGAAGATAATCTCAAACAGTGATTTTTAAAACCAATCATTCATTTTGCTATATATATACAAAATGTATTTGAAATACATTTATTTCATGTTAAGTATACTGCAAAATCATTAACATATTATGTATTAATAAAAATACCCTGCAGCTGTAATTTTGCTATACTAAACGGGTATACTTAAAGTCTGCTAAATTGGAAGAACTAATTTTGTGCTTTATGCACTTTAACTGTGCAGAAGTAGTGCTGAAGTACAAATAAACATATACTTATTCGATTGTACTAAAGTGGGACTATTGCAAGTGTACTTTAGGTACTCTTTAAATATCTTGCATTTAAAGATCACACAGTCCTCATCAATAGTGACATTTTAGGTTAATTATTAAGAATTATTAATAAATGTACATTGTGCAAAAGTAGTACTCCAAACAAAGTTTAATTATCATTTTTATGTCAGTAAGTCTCAAGTGATATGCCAGTAAATATGTAAATAGATTTGCACTACACTGAAATAAATGTATTTTAAATATACTACTTTTTTACTAGAGTATATATAAAAGTGTACTTGTATAAATGTACAAATCTGCACAGTTCAGTTCATAACACTTAATCACGCTGGATTAAATTACTGATGAGGATAAAATGTTTTATATATGTATAAAGATCAAGCAGAAATTATGACAAATTAAATGAATGCAATACATAAATATTGCAACAGGTAGTAAAAAACAACTGTTGCTGTCCATCACTGCAACTTCTTTCTTTATCTTGTCTTTATATTGACGTTTTACTGATTTCATGTTTGAAAATCATTTTGATCTTTATGAAGGCTTAGAACTCTTCTCTGTGGTTCAAAATGTGCTGCATTAGAGTGTCAGTAGATAATAAGCAGGAATGCATCATTGTGATGCATTAACTAAGAGCTTACTGCATATACGTGGGGCAGTGAATTCTGTTAAAGTGCCTTGTTAAGTTGAAACTAATTAGCACAATAAAAAATGCTTGATGTTTCCCAGTAAACCTGCAAAATTAGATAAACAGTATTACGTGTATATGATTCATTTTGTGAATAATCATTACACCACAAGGATTAAAACGATCATCTGCTTGATCATCTGCAGTATAGGAATAAAGAACTCGCTCTATACACCAAGAGCAATATCACCAAATTAGATTCAGTCACTTAACTGATAATTATGATATCACTGAGAGGAATTATTTTAAGAATGTTATTGCACAGTGGAGACAGTTTTGACAGCAGTGATGTCTTAAGAATTTGAATAATGTTAACAATGTTAACAATGTAAAAAATCCAGAAATGCCAGGGGAGATGCTGACAGATTAGTAGCCGTGACAACTATGTGACTCATTTATTAATACACAGATACAATTATACCATCAGGACTTATTGTTGAATGTCATAAGAGACCCAGAGGGTCATGAAGATGCAAGTTAATAACATTAGATTAGACCTTTTTTTTTTTTGCATGTCTTTACTATTGTTTGTTTTTGTGGTTGTTTTTGACTAGTTATGAATGATCTAACTTCCAGGTCTTAAACAGGTCCCATAAATCATTCACAGAAAACACATTTTGACAGTAATGGTTCAAAAATGAAAGCCAGATTGAGAGACCTATACAACAGATCAATAAACAAACTCAGTTAAATTGGAGCTTATTCCATTGAGGGAAGAGGTCAAAATCATCAAAACAAGAAAATCAATAAGCAGAGGTAATTAATTTCAGACCTGTACAACTAAACCTCACAAAGATTACAGATTGATTTCACTGGCCAAATAATTATGATCAGGGGAGACATTGGAATCATTATAAGTGGACAAAACTACAGCTGTGTTGAATTTAGTGTGTCAGTAACATGATTTTTTCCCCATGCAAAATTCATACAAATGTTTCATGTTATTAATCTTCACTGTACTTGTAACACTAAATATTATTATTGGAATATATGTAATAATGATTTCTGCATGGATTGCAGGTGCTCCGGTGCTCTTGAATCCATCTTCAATAGAGCATGAGCAGTTGCTAACCCAGGTGTGTATGATTTACTGTCAATAGACGTACTTATGAGCTCTTTCATTTTTACCATAAAGATTAACTCTCCCAATAAATCTCTTATACTGCCTTCAGTTACATACAAATTTCCTCCGAGACAAAAGTTTATTATAAATGTCTCATATCCCATATTTGTTCAGTTTCAATACCTGTTAACTTTACTCTCTAAGGTAATGATTACATCTGTGCTTTGTTTACATGTGCTAACTGTGTGTACGTTAGAAATTACATGGGTAAACCCAGGGATCTAGAGGCTGGGATATGAAAGCGTAGTTTAATGCATGTTTATGGCTATGGGCTGAAATGAACAACGCAACACATAAATGACATGTGATTCATTTTGAGTTTGCTCTTTGAATCTTCATTAATGCAAGCCCTAAATTTACAACTGCATTTCTCTTTTGTTGTAGATAACTGATCTGTGCTCGTTCTACCTCTCTGCAGACCCATCATTTAGAGTGAGTAATGCAGCTACTGTGTATTATTGAGGAACCAAACCGAGAGTGGATTATGGTAGAAATGTAAAAGAGAAATATAGAGAAAATTTGTGCTAACTGCTCTGTGAATTGTGCTTTTCTATGAGAATTCATTTAAATAATGTAACACCCTCAACAGTTTCAGTACAAGGCAAACTCATTTGGCTCAGCCACAAATGTTTAACACTCATATTGTTTTCTGGACATATTGAACCGTTAACATTTTAGTTAACTCAATCTTTTTGTCAACTTGTTTGGTTTTGATTAGATTTGTATTTCTCCATGAAACTGACTGGTCGTAGGACTCAGTGTTTTTGAGAGACCAAGTCAAGTCAACTTTAATTATATAGTGCTTTGCATGATAGAGATTGTTTCAAAGCAGATTTACAGTTTTAAACAGGGAAGTAACAGAATCAGTGATTCTAACTTCACCAAATTCAAATTCTGGTGTAAAGCAGCTGTAGACATTAATTCAGTTCCAGTCATTTGTTGATTCAGTTCAGTTCAACTGTTAAAGTTCAATACTAAAAAATAAGTTCAATTCAGCAATAAGCATCTCAAATGAAGGCAGTATTGTTATTCAGCTCAAGTGAATTCCATGTTGATTCATTTCAGTTCAATAACAGTGTTGATGTTGCAAAACTAATTTGAAGCTATAAAGCAGCTCTACAGAGATCTGATCCAGTGACTAACAGTGACAAACTTCAGGATTTTAAGCACAGTAAAAGGCTTAAACTTTCCACTTACATTTCTTTTAACCTTTGCCAGACATCTGATGTCCTGGAGGACCTGTGTTTCCTAATGCTGGGATCACTGCAAAAAACGGAGGTGAATATTATTCATGTCCGCATGCAATCAGCACACACAGAAGATTTCACAAATATACATCATCGCCAAACCTTTGCGTATTTGTTTATTAAATAGTTGTGCAAAAATCTGTCTGGGTCTAGTTATCAGTATAGTAATGCGTAGATTAATGAAAAGACAATTCATTTATTATTTTTTCTTTTTTTTGTACATGCAGGAGATCACAGCCCGAGAGATCAGCAAAAGGGTGAGTGTATGACATTTGCAGACTTAATTTGAGGTTGTCTCAGACACAATCAGTGCAATGACATTTCAATGACACCATAACCTCAGCATCCTTTTATCTTTGTCTATTCATGTATGTTTGATTGTAATTGTATGTTTTTTTATATGGATAATGTCTTTCTTATGGATATTGGGGTTTTTCTGGATATTTTATGTTTTATGTTTATGTCTGTATTGATTTTTGGTGTTTGTGTAACTTCTGTGTTTGGGTTTTGTATTTGTGTGTCTATACATGTATGTGTAGTTTTTATTTCATTACACTAAACCGAATGGCGCAGGATTGTCAGATGGGACGGTAGGTTTCCTCACGGGTTGTTTAAGTGTATGTTGCTTTGAACACTCAGCCACTGTTGCTATGCTGCACTGTCTTCAATAACTCACCCAACTGCATATCGTAATTAGGGATATAATACTCATTAATTAAAGCTCAAGTGAATTAAATAAATTGTATTTAAGGCCACTGCACATTTCCCTTTTTGGCCAAGGTAATGAAAAAATAAAATGCAATATAGCCACATTCTTAGGAAACTGGATATAAAGGATAATGTAAGTAACTGCAAAATAAATAAATAAAATCTTGACAGAGTGATCAGAACTTGTCACACAGCTACTCAAAAAAATACATAAAAATTTATAAAAATAAAAAATAAAAAATAAATAAATACGTGGATAAAAATATTGATTTTACTTGAAATTATTTTATAATTTTACCTGTTTATTATCTTAATATTTCCACTACGTCTATAGCAAAAATAGCAGAGCACTAAATGCATCTTTAGTATTATTTTCAGTATTATCTACATTATTTAAAATCTACTCTTCAGTTCCCATTGCATGCAGGTAACCTCTGATATCCTCCTTGACAGCCTTCACACTTATTACAGAAACAGAAAATTATTACATTGAATTTATAAATTCCTTTATTCCCCTAAAAATAACCTAAATGTTATCATTTGCACTAGATTTTGCTTTAAAATATTAGATTTTTTTAACTTTATTTTTTATTTTATTGTGAATTAATATCAGAATTTTGGCAGCAACACAAACCAGAATAGAACCTAATTTTAATTGTAATTCCAAATTTAATTTACATACCATTTTGTGTTGATGCAGTCAGAGGAAGTGTTCAGTGTCTTTTCCTCCCAACTGTCCATTCCCTGCATGTTAACCACATTTCTTCTTTAAACGTGTATCATGCAGACATTTATTGATTAATTTTACATTTTAAAATATTAATATACCAGTTTTGATATACATTTCAAATATGCAGCCAAATGTACTGCATATTTGTAACAAATTGCTGTATGTTGCTTTTAAACACTCCCTCACATGTTGTATATTGTCATGTGCTGTGGCATGGCCTGCATGTGATTGCATTTTTACTGAACATCAATGCACCGTGTGTGCAAAATGAACACTGAGTCGCACTGAGGACAGACACGTGTGTATGAAGTAAATCCTTTCTGCGACCCCTGGCCAGTCGCCAGGAACAGATGTTCATGGTTTTCATATCTCTCCATGTCTGTCTTCATGATATCTTTCTGTATATGTGTATGTGTCAGTCTACTGTGTTGCACCCTCTTCTGGAGCTCATACCCCAGCTTGCCAGAAGAAGAAGCAGGAGAATGAAATTAAATGTATGTATCCTGCATGCTTACCTTCATTCAGACTTCATTAGCGCTGTGAGTATGACACCCTGAGAACCACTAAAATAACTGCTAAAGCAATATTTAGTTTGGGTAAGTGACTAAATACTGTATGTCCAGGGTTGGTATTCAGAAGTCAAGTTTAGGACATTTAGCTAAATATTGCCATAAAGCAATCCGTTCTTTTTTTCGGACTCGAGTAATGCACCTCTACTCACAGAACTGATGTTTGGGGAGAGTGTGGTAAAAAAAAAAAAAAAAAAAAAAGCTATTCTCCATTTTAGAAACCAGTGTACCACAAGTCTTACTTTAAAACTAATAGCCTATTTAAAGGTTAAAGAAGTACATACAGCTGCTGTGGTAATTGCAGGAATAGTTGACCAAAACCAGCTTAAATTTAGACGGATGTTCATGGAGAGTGACTGAAGTGTCTGTTCCTCTCAGTCCTCTGTGATGCTTGATGAAATGCCATATGCTGTTTGATAACATCTCATCGTGACTTAGCTCTAGGGCTTCTTTTCTGACCGTCAGTAATTGTTAATTTAATTAAGTGTTAAGTGTTAATTATTAAAGTACTAAGTGTTAATTATGATTAAAACAGACGTGTATCTGTGTTTATACACCACTACCAGACAACCTATCTTTCTCTCTCTTTCTCTGGTTGATTCTGGAAATAAGGTTGTCTTATTCACTAAGTAATTATCCATTTATTCAGTTTTGCATTACATATGGTACCATTCAAAACATAGAATTTTTTATATATTTTTTTAAGAAATCTTTTGTAACGTTATAAATGTCTTGATCATTTTAATGAAAAATAGAAGTGTTAATTACTGATTCCCAAATATTTTTTAAATGATAATAAAATAAATTTATATTAATTTATGCACTATATAGTACAATTATAGTGAGTGCACTTCATTTAGTATAAATTTAATATGTATTAATTTACTATCATTCCCAATGTAAGAAGACTATTTTTAATATGTACCTTTTATTTTTTCGTTGTATTTAAAAGTATTAATTTCTGTATTATTTAAGCCATGCTTGTGCACATACATGGCTGCACGAGGCTGACATGTGCATGCATGAGTTTGAGTCCATTTAATTGTGTGTGCAGGATGTGAAATGGCTCAACCTTAGATTAACTGCTCCCCTCCATTTGAGAGGTAATTGTACGCTAAAAGTGTTATTGTGCTATAAGGGTAAAAGACAAAACTGAACAAGAGTAAATGACTGCCTCACTCTCACACAGGAAATGGTCTTGATGGATTTTGTTTGGGTAGATAAAGCTTTTTAACCCCTAACAGCACTGCCGTCAGCAAACCTTTGATTCATCTGAAGACCTCTGATGACTGAGTTAGACAAAGTTTGGTAGCAACGTCAGAAAGTGTGGTGTGATACTTGGAGCACATCTATAACAATTCCTTCTGTGCACAGGCTGACCTTCAGGGGCCCGGACGGATCCAGAGCAGAGGATACTTCATTTATCGGGTAGGTTCTAGTATTTATGACTACTGTTTATTGTTCAGCACAACATGGAAATTAAATGATCTTCTTTAAATGAGTAAAAAAAGCAATGTACAGTGCGGTAACCATCATAGACATTGAGGGGGATAGTTTTCCATAATATTCAGATTACTTAAAAATTTAAAATACCAATTAATAAAAAAATACCAATATGTATTTTTTAAATATAGTGTTAAATTATGACTTTTGGTTCCTTTCAATTCTACAATATATTTATATACTAAATTGTTTTGTTCATTTTGATTTTAGTGTGTTTTAGTATTTTTGTTATGTGTTTATGATTTTTTTCTTTTTTATTATATCTTAGTTTTTTTTCTATTTTTACATATTTCAGTTAGGTGGCAAAGCAACAGTTTTAGTTTTCATTTTTGAAGTTTAAATGTTTACTTAATGTTGTATTTTAATTATGAAAATTATTAATATTTTTATTTTAGTTGACATACAGTATTTCACATTTTAAATACACTATTTTTTCTTATTACTTGAAAAAAAAAAAAAACACTACTCTGTAAATATTTTTCTTTGTTCTTTTCTGCAGCCACGAAATGGAAGAAGATCTGATGAGTATGTGTAAAACACTAAAGAATTGAAAAATCAGGTATTTTTTTATTTTACAAATGAGAAAAATCAGTTTGAGCCATATATTTTTTCAATGTGTTTCTTACATGTGCACTGGGTCTAAAGTCACTTTAATCTCACCGGACAAAAATACAGAAAAAAAAGTACATTATACTGTGAAACACACACACACACACACACACACACACACACACACACATATATATATATATATATACTAGTGTATCTGTTAATGTTTTTAAAAAAAACAAACACCTTTTTGATGAATATTTTCAGCAGCACCAGACCCCGTCCTGCAGGTGTCCTGATCCGAGCCAGTCAACCTTGAAACGTCATGTTACTTGTTCCAGAAAACACCCTTCTATTGAATTGTGATGTTGAATGTACAGACAGAATCCAAATAAAATCTTTTATCTGTTCAAACGTTCCTGTTTGTGTAACTGTGCCGTGTCTTTTAAATTAAAAGCATTATAAAATATTTCTTCATGGAGTGTGATTTTGACCAAACTCACTGTATGTGTTTAACTGTATACCAAAGAACAAAGAAATAAAACCTTTTTCCTCCTCTCCGTTTACTTCTTGAAAGCACTAGTGTGACTCTGGTTCGTTCTCTTTCTCTAGAATGAATGCGGTTTTGTGTTATCCCGCTATCTACAACGATTAGTCAAAAAGCATCAACCTTCACTTCCGTTCACAGCCATTTTAATTGGATTTGTACATCTAAACAGCATGTTTCATGAACTGCATCCTTTCTGATAAACATCTCTTTATCGGTTTAGTAGAATCTTGCTTATGGTGTATTGTTGTCATAAACACATATAATGTATTTATTAAGCTGTTGTCATACTGTGAGGATGAACTGGGGCCTGAAACAACAAAGTTGATTGCGTCATGGATCGTGACTGCATTTCCTTTAAGAAACGTGACACAAACTAAGAGTGGGACCATGAGGAAGATCACCGGTTCAAGACAGACAGACCTAGAGGGTATGAATCAAACACATTAGTCCTGTAGTGCGTGTTTTGTAGGGGGCTGGGTGTGAAAAAGGAAGCTCGGGGCTGTGAAAAGACATCGAATGCAATCATTCCAAGGGTATGAAGGTAGTACACAAGTGAAACACACACTGGACCTGTTCAAGCTTATCTTGTTATCATTTAATTTGGGTTAGACACACAAACATTGCTGGTTAGTAGTAAATTGAAGTGATCCAGGACCCTGATTACTTACCTCTTCTGACACTTAATAATTTATTTATTTATTTTTTTTTAATAGTAGAAGCATAATTAGCTTAATTTACAAACTTAATACCAAACGAATCATCTTCTCTTTCATCCTTCATTTTAGTTGTTTTATTTGCAATATTTGTTTTAACTCAGACATGGACAACCAAAATCATCATCGTTTTTAATTTAACTGTACACTGTAAAAAAATATTTATTGAATTTTCTAATTTTTTTTTTTTTATGGTAAGTGGTTGCAATTAAATCATAAAAAGGAAAGAGAATTTCTAAGTAAACGTTTTGTACCTCATTTACCCCTAAAGAGTTCGTGTTTATACATTTGCACAGGTCTAAATTATCACTTAAATATCTAAAGCGAGAATATGTCCTGTATATAATGTAGAAATAGAGTCAAAAGATGACTTTAATAAGATAACAGCACCGCCGTGTGGTTATTTTCCCGCTGCATTACAGTGGCGCGTGGACTAAAGCGTTGCTCCACTGGGTGTCACGCGATCTCCACTCAATATAATAACAGCGCCTGGCAAACAAAGTCAAATCGGTTTTATGATAAAAATATGATTATAATTTCCTACATATTCTCCGTCATGAAAAATAGCAGTGGGCTAAACTCGAGTCGTCATTACTAGCCTACTTTAAAGACCTATTAAATAAAGTATAAACTGACATTTTAACAGACTAAACAATAATTGGCAGAAAAACAGCTTGCAAAATGTGCAAATCGCACGAATAGCCTGTTCATTGTTCCCCCCTTTTTAATTTTACTATAAACAATAGAACTTTATCATGTTGAGTTAGATTTAAACATGAACAGACCTCAACATTTCCACACGTCTGTGCGTGCTTTCTAGCACACTTATTTTATGTCACTGAAACATTTACATGTTTTCACTACGTTAATTAGTACTGTGGACTTAATGCAAATTATGTAAAGGTTTTTAAATAGCCTTCTATAAACAACGTAAAATTGCCTTGGCCTCGTTTGAAACAAGCAATATTTTTTCCTCCACAATTGCTCTTAAAATAGTCACGCAACAAAATATTTTTACCTTCCAAACGTCTTTGCTGTGCGCCACAGCATGTCGCGCACTCGCATCATCTTTCTATTGGACAACACAACTGTCAATCAACACGTCACGCGCTAAAATTTTCGCGCGCACTATGGTGGTTTCAAGGTAGGTTGGCGAGTGTATTTGACCTAATTGGCGCTCGGCCAAGAGAAAGAGCGACACATGTGGGCCAAAGATTAGGAACGTTTGTATAACATAAAATTCACACCGAAACACAACAATTTAAAGATAGCAGGGTATTGTCTGTTTGAAGTAATTGAAACTTTAAAACCGCCACGGAAGCGGTGAAATTAAATAACTTCAAACAGAAACGCTAAAATCACTGAATGCACTTCACAAAAGACCAAAACTTTTTTGAGACTCATGGATCATTGGTTAATATATATATATATATATATATATATATATATATATATATATATATATATGTATATATATATATATATATATATATTGAAATGCATGATCAAACTGGATTTTTTGTGCCTATTTTTGTATATTTTAATACATAAATTTTATAAATAAGTCGTTTAGGCCACCTCTATATGACTCCCTTGGCGTTGAATAACCTTTATTTTGTTTTTATGAATTTTTGGTTACCTGTGTATTTTCTCAGTTGTGTCTGTTGTTTATTATTATTATTTTATGTTGTATTTAATGTACGCTTGAATGTTTTACTCTTCTTAATTTCTATAAGAATCTGCTATTTGAAATCCCCTTGAAGTTGAATAACTTCTTTTAATGCATTGTATTCTATGCAAAAACAAGCAATTTAAACAAAACAACTCTCAGGGATGCTCGCATGCAAAGTAGCAGCCAGGTCTCGCTGCGTGTTGCCAGATTGTGTGGGATTCTGCTCTAGCCGTACTGCGCATGCGCTCGGGAAGCCTGGGGTAGGCCCTGCTGTTTTTCTAACTCGAGTTCAATCCTACACTGCCGTCTCAACCAAAACAAGGCGCAAGAATATCCCCCTCCTGGACGGCAAATAATTGAGGTAAGAAACTAAGCGGACTTGCAAGATTGCATTATTTTAAGAAAAGAGCAGCGGAGCACCAGCGGAGCATCTGATACGAGCGTATGTGCGGTGAAAATACGGTGGTATGTTTTTTAATGCTTGCCTGGGAAGAATCCGAAGGCCCGGTGACCTACATTTGTTCTAGCCTAGTGAGGCAAGGGGAGTGTATGATGTTGCGCTGCCAAATGTTCGCCACCGATTTAAAGCCCGGACATCTCTCGTGCATCGCATGATTTAGTCCAAGCAGAGGCTATATCTTTGTGGCTGTGCATTTAAAACTTTGTCGCTATATTTATCAGCTATGCACGTATATCCCTGTTTATACCGATGACGCGCGTTTGTCAGTCTGTAAACTCGCGCTTCTTCAGGTCATATTTTAATCTGTGTTTCAGTGAGCATATCGATCAAATAAATCGGTCTGAGCGGATGCACGAATATCTGGCCGTGAATCGTGAATCTGCTCGTGTATTTTACTATGCAGCCTGAACGGTTCGCCGGGATTGCGACTCCGAGGATGGGATTTAAATCCAATTTGACCTGACTATTTTCCCGCAGCTGTGGCAGAGCAACCTGTAGCGAGCTCGGCTGAATATGTGCATCCCGTCCTTCTCTAACCACAGCGCGGAGTGACCAGCCGCGCACAGAATCAGTTAACAACGTCCCGGAGATTTTGGCTTTTATAGCAGCTTTGCGCATCGTTCGGCTCTATTTAATTATCATGCCACCGGGGGGTGAAGCGACAAAAAAAGAAGATAAAACCGGTAATTCATTGCTTTTGTTAAAACCGGTCGTACTGCACGTTTTTGCGTGTATGTTTCTGTTAATTTTACTAATTTAACGAGAATAAAACGGTAAAAACCTTTATGTCGACCGGCAGCAAACTGTAAGAGGTGTTTCGGTTTCTCTCTGAAGGTGAATTAGGGTTATTTGACGTTGAAGCGGTATTTCTTATGAACGGTGCTGGAACTGAATGGACGTGTTTTATTTTATATTTGGTGCATCTCTTTGTCTGTAAGCGAATATGATTGTTGGTAGTACTGTTGAAGCATAAAAGCGCCTTGCTAGCGTTGTTGTGTCTGATAACGACGCGTCTAAATGCCTAATGTTGTCTTGATAGGCATTACACTAGGGTTTGTCTGTATCACTTATTTTCACACACAGCTGCCACTGATTAATTTCAAAATCGTATTGAACCCTCAGTTGTTAATTCAAATATACACGCTGAACCCGACGTCACGAAATTAAGCCTTAGCTCTTGAATATTATGTTATGCACAAAAATTTATTTATGCAATTGTATGAAAATAAAGATTGCTGTTATGATATATCAATAAACATTAGCCTAATTACCTAATAAAAAATTTTTTCTGATCAGTTAGGTGAGTATATTTAAATAATTAATATATTCAAATAATATATCAAATAATTTGATAACTTCCCATATCTCCCACTGTTGTTCCTGGGATTTTGTAGATCCGTGGATTCACCCATGGCTCAGCATTCAAAGACAAAATATAACTAGCACTGGTAACATTTTAATTTTAAGTTCTTCTGATACTTCCTAATATAACTTTTGGTAACACTTTAGAATAGGGAACACATTTTCACTATTAATTACGACTTCTCCCTCAATAAACTCCTAATTTGCTGCTTATTAATAGTTAGTGAGTTAGTTGTTAAGTTTAGGTATGGGGTAGGATTAAGGGATCTAAAATATGGTCATGCAGAATAAGGCATTAATATGTGGTTTATACATAATAATAATAATAATAATAATAATAATAATAATAAATAGACAATATGCTAGTAATGTGCATGCTAATAAGCAACTAGTTAATAGCCAGAATAGGTCCTTAATATAAAGTGTTACCTAATTTTTTTATATAAATCAAAAGTGCCACTGTATGTCAGTGGATGTATGTCATGTGCATTTACAAAAATACAATGTCAAAAAATGACACATTGCATCTGGATTTTAATATAAGGGATATGTCCCATGCGTCCCCACTGTTAATGGTGCGTTTGTTTTTAGGTTCGCTCTGGATAAGGTGCGTTCGTTTACCACCCAATATTTCTTATCAAAATAGCTTGTGTGTACACGTGAATAACACTCTGTAAATAAATGAACCTGCCGCATGATCCCCATAAAAGGAATCCTAGAAAACAGGTTGTTTTTCACGTTCACAATGTTGATCAACACCAGTCCTTCACTGAGGTGGAGAGTGTTTTTCTCACATTATGCTTTTTGGCAAAGCAGTTATTTGTCAGCACATTATTCCTCTTTACAAAAATGTTACCACCAATTTCACAAAAATACTACAGTGTTCACTGTCAAGGTAAATTATCATTGGATGCTTCAGACAGTATAAGAATTGTATTTATTTATGCCAGTGGTGGTTAATACTTTATGTGAAAATTGAGTTGCATTGTTGTTATGCTGTTGAGAAAATCATAAACCTGCCATGCTTCCTGTGAATGCTTTTGTGGTTTATTTGATTTGTTTGTATATCCCCATTGTAAGAACCTTTACATTGTTTGAACAAGTTCAGTCAGTAATTGAACTGGTCATGAAGTTGAAGTCTGTGAGGGCATTCAGGGAGAAGTCAACTGCAATGTCACCCCAGCAAGGTCATGCCCATCCGACTTAACAGGTTTGGCCGATATCACTTTTGACAGCGTTTGCAAATCTATCACAACTTTGCACCCTACTTTATCATGTCTGCAAGTGTGCAGCTTTGGCTGAATTTTTCTGGGTTTTGTTTTATGCATAAAAGGCATGAGGCTCAAAATGTAGGTCAAAAGAGAAATAAATGAGGCATGTGTTTATATGTTTAGTAAAGAAACTGTAATTTAGGATGGAAAGGTTATAGAGAGCATAGGAGTCAGGGCAGGTCAGAGTGCGTAATTTGTAACAAGACCTTTCATTCAGTGGTTTGTCACTGACTGTACCCTCTTGAATTCTTGTTTCATATACTATTATTTGCTGATGTTAGTATAGAAATGTGGTTCTCAAATATTCCAAGTGTTTTTTTGAGATGCGCTGACTTTGTAATTAAGTCTTTGCACCTAAAAAGCACCAACATTGAGTTGATCAAGCCATAACAATTACTTAAGAGTAAATAAAAAAGAAAATTATGTCAGCATCATGTTGTTCTAAACCTGTATGTCTTTCTAAGATGTTTAGAGAAATTTCAATGCGGTTTTTTGTCCGTACAATGGAAATCAGTTGTCACCAAAACTGTTACCAACATTCTTCGTTCTTCAACATTGTTCCACAGAAGAAAGAAAGTCATACAGTTTTGTAACTGATTAAATGATGATTTTCATTTTTGGGTACGCTATCTCTTTAACTGATTGTGTTGACATTAATGTTGTATTAAAATGTTTGTCATCTCATTTTAATAACAGAACTGAAAGTTATGCTTCAATCTCGTAGCTGGTGAACAGTTGGCTCATTTGGGTTCATTAGCTAAAAGTAGACAGTCTAGTTAATAAATAAAAAAATAAAAAAATTAGAAAAAACACAGTCTGGCAAAATTATGTATTGGTAATAGAAATAGTGAAGATAATTTGTGCACTACTTATAAGCGTGGATTTGAGGTGGATTCCTCACAGATGTGTGGTGTTAGGTGGTCTGGAGTTTTTAGTCTGCCAAAAAATGGTCTAGAACGACACACATTATGAGTCATTCAGCATGCTTGTTTATATACATGCATAAATACGAAGAGGTTCCTTGTAATCAAACCTAATTAGTTATTAAATATTATAATTTGGCCTAAATGAAGGCTGTAAATTTGTTTATTAGAGAAGGAAATTACATTGAGAGTACTTCACGCGGAGTGGAAACTGTGATCAGAATCATTTGAAATGGATGTTTAGTGTTACTTGTCATGAAGAAATTATTATCAAAGAAATGAGACTTTGATATCTCATTATGTGGTCCTGTGCGCAATTCAGATCAAAGTTGCTAAGTCTTCGTGTTACATTATACCTCCAAACAATCTCTTGGGTTAATGTTTTGATTTTCTGGGAAAGGTGTTATGGATGATGAACTCTGTGGTTTGGGATGTGCAGGCTGGGGATAAAAGCAAGCATTGTAGTAGCAGATGCAAGCTACACGTGGTGGCCAGTATGTCTTGGCAGTAATCGTAAAGCGTTGTTCTGGTCAGTTGGTCTTGAGGGCTGGGTCACGCTTTCTGATGTCTAAAGAGCATGTCATTGGTTAATTTCACATTGGTTAAATGACAAAAATACATGTGAAATATTAATTAATAGTGGCAAACATTCTTGGGATGTACTGTAGGTTGTGTTTATAATGAATAGCCAATATTATGCAGCACAACTGTTTTAAACATTGATAATAATAATAAATGTTAATTGAGCAGCAATCAGCATATTAAAATGATTTCTGAAGGATCATGTGATACTGGAGTGAGTAGTGATGCTGGAAATTCAGCTTTCCCATCACTGGAATAAATGACATTTTAAAATATATTAAATAAAATAAAATAAAAAACAGTGGTAACACTTTAATAGGGGACCAATTCTCACTGTTAACAAGTTGCTCAAAGATATCTTATTGTACTTGGAAGGCATTACAGAATACGTAGCCGCTGCCGTTCTGACCTTATTGGCTTTGTTCGGTGTCAGGCTTTTGATAAAGTGTGTTCATGGAGCTATATTCTATACATTCTACATCTAAATTCTATCAAAAATAATTATTGGATATGTAGCCAAAAAAAAAAAAAAAAATCATTTTACAATAAGATTTGATTCATTAATGTTAGGTAATGCATTAGGTATCATAAACTAATAATGCACAATTCATTGCTGCATTTTTAAAATCTGTCAGTATTAATTGTCATTGATATGAAAATAATATGTTATGATACAATAACTCATGTTTGTTGTTAATAGTTAAATAATTTTATACAGCTTGAAATGTTACAAATTTTTAAAAAAAAATTTGTATATGTATTTGTATATGTAGAAATTTACACTACAGTAAATTAATAGATATTGTTCAAACATTACTTGCATAACTAAAGTTAACGAATTCAAAATTCAAATGTAGTATTAACAAAATGTTTGAAACAGATGAATTATTTTTTAAATTAAGCCATATGGTGCTTCTTATGTCCTCAATTTGTGCAAATGGCCTTTAAAGTCATGGAGGTGCAAAGAGATGGAAGCTCACGAGTGCCTAGGCAAAGTTTCACCACTTCCTGTTTGGTCTTGACTGTTGACTGGGCAACCAATGGCAAAAATAACAATAGATATCATGTTTTTTACTCTCTTTTCTGTCTTTATCTTCATAATGTAGACCTATTTAGTCTTTTTTTCCTAAACTTGCCTTGGAGCTTTTTTCTCTTTGTGCCTTTAGTTTATTTATAGACATGTGTGTTTGTGTACTTATGCCACTTGTTAACATTGTTAATTGTGATATATTTACCATATGCTTAAGAGGCCATTAACTGGCAGTTCTCTAATGTTTGCTTTCCATTTAAGAGTGATTTTGGGTCAAAAGGCCATCTGAGCTGTTGTTCTCTTGCATGCCGCCATTTCATAAGATTCTCTGAGGGCGTGTTCACACTTGGTGTCTTTTTTGACAAGAAAAAGTTGACGAGCGCTTTTTTTAATAAAATAAAAAGCTGGCAGCGTTTTGGTTACAGATAGCAGCTTTGGTCTTTTGTCATAACAACAGCTGCAACAGTCCTAGCTGTTGGCTCTGTGTTGCGGTTTGTGGCATGTTTTAGGCAAAGTTAGATACAGTTTTGTGCTCATATCATACAACTCCTTGTGCTCTGAAACGACTGGCATGTTTTAGGCAAAGTTAGATACAGTTTTGTGCTCATATCATACAACTCCTTGTGCTCTGAAACTAGTACGAACTAATCTACCGGCTATCTTTTCCATTTTGTTATTATGGAAACGACTCGCCACTCGCTTGTCATTGGCCAGCTGACAAAAGGTGCTTGAAGTAGGCCGTTTTTTTTCAGAAAAGGTAACATTTTTCAACTTGAAAAGACGCTCTGAGCTGCAGAAAAAGACGTCGGTGGTGGCGTTTTAAAAAAATGCTGGCAGCTTCAAAAAAGACACTAAGTGTGAACATAGCCTGAGATTGTCTTTCCTGCTTGCCAAATTACATTCGGTTCAGCCCACACAGATGCCAAGCCCTCTAATGAAAATTAATTTTCCGTTAGAGACCTTCAAACATCTCCTGTCCATATCTGATCTGCTCATGACAGTCAGTCAGAGAGCGATGGGAATGATAATTTCCATTCAGCTTTTGTGTTTTGATGACGTGTGACAGTAAAGGCTTGTTTTCTATACCGTTTCCCATTTCCTGGCAGCTGATGCATCTAATTTCCGATCTGTAATTGTTCAGAAAAGTTACATTTCCACTCAGTAATTTTATTGGGTGGTCCAAGGCAAACTGGAATTCCCTGGCATTTTAATTTTTCCACAGTCATCCTACATTTCCTCCTTGCTCTTCAACGGATGAGACTGGAGCCGATATCAGTTTGGTTTGGCAGTCTCAGAGGGACGCTATGGCCCGATGCTGGGTGCCAGCCTTTTGTCCAGAGGGACATGTGGCTGCATTGTGGGAGTGTGGGTTGGAGTGACGAGTCCTTTTCGATGCCCAAAGCTCTCAACATCCACCCACTCCACCCAAACCCGCATGTATGCATGCCTCCATCTGCTCGCTGTACACTCTCATGCTCTGCATTTCGTGTTGGACTCTGCTTCAGAGAACTTGTTTCAGATCAAAAGCATATTACACTTAAGTGTTGGCGGTAAAGCCCGTTTTGGTTTACAGATGTCTTGATGTAATGGAATAAGCCACTGATTCTTTCTTCCATATTGTTATGTACATCCAATTGAAATTGGTTTTTGAAAAGAAAAAAATGTTGGATGGGGTCTTGGTTCTGTTCATCGGTTGTTGATTAGATGGAAGCAGATCCAAGCTTGCAGTCAATTGTAAGAAAGGGTTGGGGTTTGTATGAACAAACTTATAGTGATCTGTAATTTTCACCAGAAGATTGAATAGATTAATCATTCACAGTAAGAAAATAGATAGATTTCAGTGTGATTTTAATGGTGAGGTGAGGACCTGCAGAATGGACCTCCAAATGGACCTGCAGTTTGTGCAAGTTGCTAGAAATAGCCAAAAATGCTTAAACGAATGGTATGAGTTCGGGGCTGGAAAATCTGTTAGATTAGTTTAGATTAGAGTGTTTGAAACTCCATAGGTTTTTTCTGTTCTGTTGTTGCTTGACACTGAGATCATAACCAAAAAAGCTTTAAAAGCTTTAAAACAGTGTCTGTATATAATGTTTCCTCCTTGCTAATGTTATTTCCGGGTTAAATTTGATTTACCATCATGTGGACTCAATAAAGCAGTTTTATCTTTGCCATTCTAAATGTGATGCATGATTGCTCTTTTGGTTCCATATATAAATAGTTTGATTTATCAGGTGCTTGGTTTTCTGGATGTTGTAAAACAGTTGGCAAGGATCCATCACCTACAAAGTCAAAACACTTGTAAATTAAAGATGGCATACTGCAGAGGAATATGTCATGTGTTTTCATCAATTTGGGTCATTGTTGATTTGCAAGCTAGGGTTTATTCTTTTAAAGTTTGTCTTTTTGCCATTTGGGGACATATCACACAAAGCCAATCAGATTCAAGCTTGTGATGTTAACTGTAATTGCCTTAGCAACCGTCACTAATTAGCAGACTTTCCTAGACTGTTTAGCTCCCTCAATACACAAACCAAAAACCTCTTCCTAAGACAAGGCTATATTTCTTCATTATTTTAAATGATAAACTGTTATAGGTCACCCCCTAAATTTAAACAGGCAAGCTGTATTTTGCCCAGCCAGTTTGCTGATATATTTAGTCACCAGACACTTTAATCCAGTGCCACTAACAGTACTATAATTGCTGTGCGATGTCCCACTAGACATTTGGGGACAGTGGAGATCAGGGGGTCAGTTTACTCTCAGCTTTTGTCTGTACATGTTACCGTCTCGAATTAAATTGATTTTGTTGTAGTATTCGGATAAAAAATTAAAAATATACTTGGGATTGAACATTATCCTTTATGTTTAGAGGTGCAAAAAGTAACAGTAAGATGTTTGCATGGCGGGACAGTATTTTGTCACACCACAGCAGGAGCCCAGTGATTTGGGTGGTGTGTGTGTGTATGTGTGAAGACTCAGAATGACCCAGATGTTTTAGTTGTGAGTTCATCTCTAATCAGAACCTCTGGGACGAGCACAGCAGCGATCGGGTGGACGCAGAACATTTCTTAGAACTAGACACAAGTTCTGTACACATGCAGCACACTGCACATATAAACCGTGACCTGGTTTGTTGACACATTTCAGTGCAGAATAATAGTCAGCAAATTGTGATAAGGCGCATTCAGATATTCTTAAAGCTAACTTGCATAATCACTCAAAGAGAGCCTGTTGTCTTTTATGCATTCAGACGGTTTTGTTTGTTCTTTTTGCTCTCAATGATATTGTCATTTATATTTAACTGTCAGAAAAAGAATTGAAAAAAAAGTGTTTTAAATTTTTTTTTTTGCCTTTGCAGGGTTTCCATCACCATTGGATTTGAGTTTTTGTGTTTGGACTTAAAACGCTCAATGACAATCTACACGAGCCTTTCTGCAACCTTCCCAACCTAAAGAAGGTAAGAGGAAAAATGGTGAAAACGACGGTCTCCAGAATGAACATAATTCAAAGACATTATTGTGGCAGGTGAAGGTGTTGATTGAATAAACATTGTTGTTTTTGGCTGCTGCATCCCATCCATGGCATGTTAAATGTAGTTCACGTGTCCTGTGCGAATGACTACTTAGTCATTTTGTGCTAGCTTTATCTTATTATTATTATATGACGGCCTGTGTGCTTATGACAGTGTTGTGATTTTCATGTTGACTGCCTCCAATCTTGCGGAGGGTCTGACTCACTTAATAGCGTAATACCCTGCAAGCTCTGGAGATGAAACCACAAATGGCAGAACTGGAGATAGATGAAGCACAGCGTTGATTTGTGAGGAGGATGTATTTACTTGGTTTTATATACTGTATATACACAGTTTGCTTTTCAAAGAGAATGGCAACCGTAGTCTGTAACTGAAGTGAAGAGCCAAAGAGATGTATTCTTCATTTTAAGAGACTTTTTTTTTCTTCACTTTTTTCCATGATAGAGACAGTAGACAGAGGGATTGGAACTGGTGCATGACGAGTCAAAATCAAACTCTTGCCTTCTGCCCGTTTATGTGTCTGCTGCTTATTGCAGAGAAAATAATTAAAATGAGGAGATCTTCCATGCAATTAAATAACACTTTTTTTTTTTTTTTTTTTTTGGTTTAGTATTAATAAGCACACATTTTTTTATTTGTGTGTTTATATATGTGTGTGTGTGTGTGATATACAGTATATTAAATAATGATATTTAATTGTAACGGCAGTATTTGAACAAACAAAGGTTTTTGACATAGGATTATTATTCTCACCAAGGCTGCATTTATATGATCAAAAATACAGTAAAAACAGTAATATTGTGAAATATTATTACAATTTAAAATAAATGTTTTCTATTTTAATAGATTTTACACTGTAATTTATTTCTGTGATGGCAAAGCTGAATTTTAGTAAGACTGCTCTTCTCATTGTTATTCAGATTTCGCACAGCTGGTTTGTGTAGACTTCATTTTTTCAGCCCTGCTGTGTAATTTGCATGAAGATACCATGCTTGCATTTGTAAATGATGTGTGTAGCACTAAGCACTGCTTCTGTATTTCCATGTGGATGGATGTGGCTGCAGGCTACAGTGCTGTTTGGGGATTCAGAACTGAGGAAAAACTTCCCTGGAGATCCCACATACACACAATGTTTCCAGTGATCTCAGTGTCTAGGCTTCAAACCACCTCACGTCACACTCATCTGTTGTTCTCTCACTAGGAGGAAAAGAGGTGATTGTGCGCTAGGGAAAAGCGGGAATTGGAGAGGCCGTATGACTCGGCAGAAATCTCCTGCCCTCCATAAAAATGCATTGTGTCGTTTTTGAGCCCGCAAAACTGTTTTTTTTTTTTTTTTTTCTGCTCCAAGGATGGCATGGCTTTGCTGACGACAGGCCTTCATGTCTGTGGCATCTAAAGCAAGCCTGTCAGCTGTATGCTAATTTTATTTTCTGGCCACTGAAGACCTGCAGGATATTTACGCATCATGTAAGTGTAGCCTGGGTGTGTTAACAGTTCTCCGAATGGTTCTGACAACTGTGGGGGAAAACAAATGCTGGTTACTGTTGTCACATTCATTTCTGTTAAAAACGTGATGAGACATTTTGGGTAGATTTAGTTATTTCTGAAGATTTGGCAAATATTTCTAAACATTTGGTAATAAGTAAATAAAAAAATAAAAAATAAAATAATTTCATTTTTGTTTTAAAACAAATTACTTTTAAATTTTATTTTACCCTTGGAAGTGTAAGGATTGAGACTGTTACAACAACTAATTAATGGCCAAATACAGAGAATTCTATGGTTTGACATTTCAGGCGATTCAGTTATGTTTGCTCACTTTTATGTCTTGTAGTCCTACTGGTTGTTTTTGATTATTTGTTTACTACAGGTTTTAAGGAAGCAAATTTTATATTTAGGCTATATGTAAATGAGTAATCATGGTGTGTGTGTGTATATATAGTCTATTACACTGGTTGTGTGTATGCCACAGTTAGTTACTTCTGAGAAAGTGGGAGGAGAGCATGATAATGGATCATAACTGTCGCTGTGGTGCTTGTAAATCTTTATCATGTTTGTTTTTAAGTGTTTGTGCTGACAAATTGAGCTAGTAGTTATTTTGTGTAGCATTTATCATTTAGCTTGATTTTGAAGAATTAAATATAGTTATGAATGATTAGTGGATTATTCAGCTCCTCTTGACGCCTATTATTTATGTATTCGCATGAAAGTGCAGTTTTTGTGTGTGTTCTGAGTCATGCAGGTGTAAATAGGATGTTTGTCTGCGTTTGACCTGTGGACACAATTAGCCAGCTGCCTTTAGACTGGGAGAGGCTCACGTGAGCGCAGCTATAACAGTATATCGAAGCAAACAGGTTCACACGTGAGGCCTTCGGACTCAATCACACAGTGTCATTTTATTTGCCCTTTATTATTTTAATTGACCAAAAATAGCTTTCTAAAATTGTAAGCCTCATATTTCTGCTCCAAAAATGCGCCCCATTCACTTCCATTGTAGGCATCGCACAATAAACTTTATTTTTTGGTTTTGAAAGAAAATGAGGGAGGTATCTATATTAATATTTGTGATAATCATCATTATGGAACAACTGCTCCTGATCGAGCTTAATTTACTGAAACTGGAATATTCCTTTACCATTTTTTAGAATTCAAATGTATACGTGCTGTAGGTTGACCTCCCTAAAAAATGTATACATTGATATTGACATAAAAATTTTTTTTTGAGCATCCTGATCCAGCTCAACCAATGGCGTGACTCTCTTTAACCAACTGATTGCAAATGGGAAGAGTGCTTGGGAAACCTGATTTCGAATCTGTTTTGGAGGCATTAGCTTTCTACTGTATGCTGGTCCATATGCTTATAGAAGTGAATCAGTGTATCACCTGCATAAACAGACCCAGATCTTCTCGAGCAAATCTGTTTTAATGAACGGTTTTGACATTTTATAAGTCACCTTATTTTGCCTCTAATCCTCGTTCCATTCTCCCGTGCTCTCTGCCTCCCTCTGGCTGGGATCATGGCTGACCCACTTGGCGTCAGTGCCAGCGGTTGGCTCCTCGCCGTTTCTCTGAAAGACCAGACCCTCAGCCGCAGCAACTTCACCAGGAGGCCCCCTGCCAGCTGCACTATGGGGCCCTGCCAGCTGCGTCATGAGGCCCTGCCAGTGGAAAGCAGTATTGCTCAGACATTTTCCTGTCTGCAGACCACTGGACGTTCAAGCTAACAAAGGGCCCTTTTGTGCGATCCAGGCACAGGGGCTTGAGGTTGACTGCTGGCCCACAGAAGGGACTCTAACCCTGGGAAATCAGGGTGTGGTGACACAAAGTGTCCTGGAGGGAACAAAAATGACCTTTGCTTGGTGATTATCACGTTTAGGATGGATAATCGGCACAGAGATTAGGGATGGCCATGGGTACTTGGAAATAACAATAGAGATCGAGAACTATACACATTTTTATATGGAGCATTTCGGGTGTAGGATTTACTTCGCAATTATAAAACTTTGCTATATACTACTATATAATACTTTGCTAATAAATTTAGCAAAAAAACTATGAACTGCATGTAGCCCATTGAATTAAACAAAATTTTGAAGTAGAAAGACTGAAATAGTCAAAATGACCTGACACAGTAATGTGTTCCTCGTGTTATGAAAGAGTCTTTGGCACAAACTCGAACCTTTAATGAATTTTTATGAAACAGAATGTTCACAAAGGAAAATATTTTTTTTGCACTTAGTGGTGTGGTGTTATTGTGCATGAAGGAGTCTCTTATTTGTAGTAATGCTCTCACTACTGCTGTCTTCTGGGTTTTGTCTCTTATAACCTCTCACTGAACTATATTGAGTAAAATGATTTACCAATGTAGGTTGTGTTTTCTTTTCCTTGCATAGTTTTATTAATGTTATTTATGGTTTAGGGCATTTAACACAACATCTTGACAAAATGTGTTGTTTTTTTTTATAATAAAAAAAAAATACTAAAACACAATATTAAAATATACCAATAAGCCAATAGTAATTTTCATGCCATCACCAATTATATATCATATCATTATATAGATATCAGCAATGAATGACTGATATTAAAAATCTTTACTATTTTGTGTAAATTAATTAAAATAAAAACAGTAAAAACGAAATGTCATCTTAAACGCTATAAGTGAATTTAGCCAGATAACATTATAATATACAGCAGAAAAATGGATATTCAATTTTGAGATTTGCTAAATTTTATTAACATCTATAAAGATTAACTGTAAGACAGCATATATTAGATAGTGATATATAATATATCTATATATGCTTATTTTCCCATCTTACCAATACACAATAATATGCTTAGATTGATTTAGTTTTTTTTCTCACCCAGTCAGAACAGACCAGCAACCCATTTTTTGGATCACCCACCACCAATATCTCTGATTTATTGAATGCAGTGTGGACAATTTGTGCAGTGGTTTCTGGGTATGATAGTGCATTGTTTTGTGACTGAAGTGTTGGCACCGTGATTTCCCTCCAGTAATTGTGTGTTAGTATGTTCCTGCTTAAACTGTCTGTGTCAGCTCTCTTGTGTCTCTCTTAGTAGCAGTTGTCGGTCTTTGATGTGTGTTAATGATGAGCATAATTTGATTATAATTAATATATTGTGTGTTCTTATTTGGATTGTACAGTATGTGCATGCTGCATCGCTTAACTAGGCTAAAATTGGTCCGTGTTGGTGCGGTTCCTCACGTCCCACTGTGTGCATCTAAGCCGTGGCTGGTTTTAAATGTCGACCGTGGTTGCTTATGGATTGATCGTCATGGTAACGGTGTTGCAGTCATCCCCTCTCCAGCCCTGTGAGAGCGTTTGACACAGACGGCAATCCCAGCCTGTCTCTGAAGTGCCACTTTTGCTCTGTCTCATGATTGTGAAACCTCTCCATATGAAAGCTTTCGGTTTAATGCAAGTCTAAGCTGTAGAACATTTTTGAGAACATTGAGAATCTTTAGACACCTTATGATTTGTACTCAATTTGATTCGGTTCGAGATGCATTAAATTATGTATGCTGTGACTTCAGATAAAAAAAGAAGTATGATATCCCAGTATAGAGGCATCTCTGTCACATTTCGTTTTTGTAATGCTGAGATGTTTTCTTTGAGGTGTTGTATCTTCATTCAGTCTCTTTGTCCTTGACTGTTGAACCTACTATCTGAAGGCTTTAGCATATGCTTGTTTGCAGTGTGAGCACACCTTTTCCTGGTATATGTACCGCGGCAGATGTGCCCTCCATGCCCTTTTTGCAGCATTGCACATCTCGTGACACTTATGTATAATGGTTTTTCAGCATGCTAGTAGTAATATGCATGCAAATAAGCAACTAGTATTGTTACCAAAATATTTACATTAATATTTTTAATAGGGTTGTCAACGTTAATGCGTTAACACATGCAATTAATAAAAAAATCCGTAATGCATTAAAATAATTTAACGCAGTTAATGCAATTTCTATTCTAAACCTTTCACCCAATTTTGCTTCTCTGTTTGCAATCAGATCATTTTAAGCTGTTAAACTTCAGAAAAGTTTTCAGTCCAATGATCTAGTAAGCGAATGCATTCAAACAATCAGTCCAAAACAGTGCTAATGTAAAGAAAACCAGGCTGATTACATCAGAGATCGCAGAGAGAATAGAGACTCATATACTGTATATATATATAGAGAGAGAGAGAGAAAACCTTTTTTAATGTGTGCTTTTTTAAATTATTATATGAACTTTTTATGTCATTTGATTCTTTGGTGTCCTTTTGGAGCCTCCAAGTGCCCTTTTTTGAAAAGACATCTAAATTTAGCTTGAAATAAGCTTGCAGAAGATACAGTTTTGTAAGAATCACCCTTCAATCTTTTGTGACAAAACAAGATAATATGCTTAATTTCATAAGTTTAATTGTGATTAATTGCGATTAACCACACAAAAAGTGTGTGATTTAATCCGATAAAAAAATGTAATCCATTGACACTGACAGCCCTCATTTTTATTACAATATATTTAAATATTTTGTGTTCCTAATAATACATTGCATTGCATTTTGAATTTCTCAAATAATTGTGGCTCAAATCACAAATATGTATTGTATATGTATTTTAAGTAAACGTGATGATTCTAGTTATTGTCCTTTTGATCGTTGTTGTTGTTTTTAATAATAATAATAATTATAATAATAACAAAAGACATTTCAAAGATACATTTTTCTCTCAAACATTTTTTTTTTTTTTTCCAAATGGAGAATGGCGGCTACATGTGTGCAGTTTTGGGTTCAGTGCGTATTAAACCCAAGCAGAGTGCTTCCCAACTTACAGTAAATGCCTTCTATTTCAGCTCATGTTCCCTAGCCATTCTCTAAAGAGGTCCAGAGGTGTGACATGTGAATGGGCTTTGCGCTGAGTGAGTAATCCCTTGCATTTCCAGACTTAAAAGCCAGTGAAGTCATTTCAGGTTGATAAAGAGAGATACGGCTCACATACTGCACTGTGCTTACAATGTTACTCATGTTATCTATACCATAACTACACCTAAAGATAACATGCAAATCTGTCACTAGAAAAGAGCAATTACATGTTTCCAGGGAACGTGGAGTTGACGTGGACTGTATAAAGGGAAAAGGAGAACTCTGCTATAAATGGAAACTTCATACCTAAGCATGGGAATCACTGGCCTTAATGGATTCCTCATCATTTTCAGTGCACATTAATAATTTTTTTCTAGCTGCGGTCGTATTTTTGTGAGGATAAGTATTCATTTATTCAATGTATGTGTGTCAGGTGGTTCTGTGTTGTATTTTGCGATTTATCCATTTACTGTAAGTTTTGCAAAAATTGAAGAATCTCTATAGAAGAGCGTTTCTAGATGATTGCGGGTCGATTGTTGCTTGAGTAATGGAGAAAATGCTGAGAGAGAAAATATGAGAGGGAAACTCTGCAGTGGAGGAATTCAGCACATCTATTTTTACCCCGCTTGGTGAGAGTGGTTGCTATGGCATTGCCGATGGGCACCGTTGTCATGCTGGCGTGACTCACATCCTCAGAGCTTTACTGACCTACATCTGAGAGAACACACACACGCACAGAGCCTGTAGAGACTCGATCTGAGGGAGCGAAGGAGAAAAAGAGAGAGCGAGAATGTGTAGGCACCTTGCATGAATTTATTAAAAATGGAAAGCAGACTCTGCGGTGGAAAAAAAAATTTAATGTGGATTGGAAGGGAACAGAAAAAGCCATGTTTGGTTATCCTGAGACTGTAAGGAGACAGTTAGTGATGTCAGAGACTAGGTTTGTGTTGCAGTGAGGCATTTTTCAGAGAGTTGAAAGAAAAATTATTAGGATTCACTCAACTAAAACTGTTTTTGCAAACCCGCATTTCTTGCATGAAGAAAGACTTTTATGATGCTCATTGCGATACATGTCATTGTGCATGACAGTTACATTTTTATTATTTTTAAATGCATTTTTTTTTGTCACAATCTTGCAACATCTCTAGATTAATGTAAACATGTGTTGCAACACTAGCACGTATGCCCTGAACACAATAACTATGAAATGATGAAGTGTAGGCAATCTAGGTGTGAGACGGGCACCAATGGTCAGAATATTATAGACAAAAGAAAAATGATTAGCAGCAGTTCAGAGTCAAGTATCATGTTTGCAATACAAAAGAACGTTAATCAGTCCTTTATGGGAAGTGTGAATGTCTCATAGTCTGAAAACTTTAGCATGATGTGGAAAAAAGTCAGTTTGTTACTTTATTAGTGTTCATTTTTTTATTAAACTGGATAAATTGTTACACCTTTTTATATACTAATGTGAGTATCGAGAGTATCAATATTCAAATAAAAATATTGATGCTAAGGTGTTTTTATTTACCAGTGATTTTGTTTATTTAATGTGTACAATATGCATTAAATTGGACTAACCTATGTTAGCAAATTATTGTGTGGGAGGGATTTTCCTGCTCATCTGAACACACGCAAATGTTGCAAGGCAGAATCAATGAATTACAGAGCGTTCACTCACTTCTGACAGTGCATTTAAATAGAGCTGCGTTTCCCAAAAGTAGCCTATAATATGAAAGCACTAATGTTTTTGGGAACGGCAGCCCAGAAAAATGCAGAAAAAACATATATTTTTGTATTGTATTTCACATATTGAAATTGTACCCCTAGTTTGTGCAGTACATTTATTTAAATTTGAATGTTGAAAGTTCATATTGCTCATGTTCTATTCTGTATTGTTAATATATATCATACACTCTCCGAATAAAAAGGTTGCATTTTATGCATGCAACAGCCTATTACTGGCAGTGCCTTATGATGAACCATGGGTTTCCTAAAGTAACCATAGTTTAACTATAGTATTTGTAGATTTCCATGGTTACCACTACAGTAAACATCATTTTAACCATGTGTAAACAAAAATATAGCCTAATAAGTTGCAATTAAGGCATATTGAATTTAAAATGCGTTTCAAATATAAAGTTAAGTAGGTTTTATTACCCATTGTACTCTTAGTAATTGAATAATTTAATAAATTTCATAATTTAAAAGTTCAGTTTAGAAGTATCGTATCGGTATCGCTATCGACAATACTGGCCATCAAAAGTATTGGTATCGTATCGAAAACAAAATAAGTGGTATCGCCCATGCTTACCTCAGTTGAATGAGAAATGAACCGGGAAAAAAAATTGCACGCCAAAGAAGGTGGAGTTTCAGAATACACCCACTGATTGCGTAACAAACTCAAAACAAACTACGTTTCAGCCTGATTTTGCTTGAAATGACGTCATATCAGTTAGTTCTTCGATTTCGTTTGAAGTATATCGGGGCGTTTAGTCTTCTTAGGTCTTTATGCATTGATTAGCAAAAGATGTATCAAAGTTTTAAGTGAGCTTCATGCTTTTCCTGAACTGAACTCATAATCTTGACATTGCTAGCTCAGTGCTTTGTAGAATGCAAAGTGTGTGTAATAGTGAACTAAAACTATTAAGAAACTTTTTTGTTTATTGGAAGTAAAGCTGAAATGAAATACATTCTAAATATTAAATGGAATGAAATTAAACTAAGTGAAAATTAGAAATGTGGCTATGTCAACTAACTGTAATTTGTTGGAGTTGAAGCCGTGTATAAATAATACTCAAATTTGAAAACAACATATAACAGGAAAGTGAACCAGTTTTACCTTATTGAACTGTAGCGCATGATAATAATAAACAACCAATCATTCATAAATAAATAAATCATATTAAATACATTTTTTTTATTAAAAACTAAAATATTAAGTAATTTTATTTTTATTTAATATTTTTTTATATTATTATTATTTATTTATTTATTTTGTACAACATATTACTGTGATTTATGTTAAAATAAAGTATGATTGTTTCAGCACAGCCCTGCATTTTTAAAGTACATTAAAAATAACTGCTGAACATGGTATGGAAAACGAGCAGCTTGGACATGCGTATAAATATCTCCTTTTGTGTTTTACACAAGAAACAAAGTTATACAGGTTTGGAAAGACATGAACTGTCCCCTTGAGAGTCAAAAAGGGCAAATGACAGTGCAGTGGAATCCTAATATGCAATTACACAGTTGTATATCATCCATCTGTGACTGTTTGTGTGCAGGTACAATTCAAGATATGCACAATTGTGTGAATATAGTCCCAACCCAGTCTATAGCGTACAGAGCCCCTAAGGGTAGACGTGGGTGTGTGTGAGAGAGAGAAACCTCATTTGTTTGAGTGTGGAAAGAGAGTGGAGGAAGAATTTGTTTGTTTGTCATGCGCTTGTTATCTGGTTTTAACCTAGTGTTTTAGGCAGATCTGTTTTGGCTGACTTTGGCCGAATAGGTAAATGTGTCACTCTCGGTAAGAGAAAAAGCTTGGTTTTGTTAGCCTGTTCCTTCTGCTATTTCTCGTATTTCCTTCCCTTCTTTGATACAACTCTGTGTCTTTATCCTGTTTGTGGTTGGTTAGCTGAGAGTTTGTAGACTCTGCGTTTGATTGGCTGAAAAGTCCTTTTATTTCTTTCTCGGCGTGTTATTGGCTGCCGTTTGTTTGTGGTGAGCTAGTCCTGATTTCCTGATTCGCTGATAAGGAGCATGTGGTGACTCAGCCCGTCGTGTGATTGGCTGCAGCTGCAGATGCCTGTTGAGCTGTGATTAAGTCGCAGTGGAAGAGAGAAACGGTGAGCGAGAGAAGCAAAAGTAGGTCACTGGGTCAGCGGGTCAGTGAAGCATCTCCTGACATCACAGTTACAAAACCATTGCTCAGCCTACTGTTAATGCCACAACCGCTCTACAGGAAACGCTGGGGACTGCCTTACTTCCTTTTTCTTTTACTCCTTTGCTTCTATGTCTCATTTTATCCTTTTTCACCATGATGAGTTTTTTTCACAAACCCTCCCCCTCATCATTTTCTTCTTGCAAGCCTTTTTATCCTTTTTTCTCTGTCTAACCCTCCTTCACGGTTTAGCAAGCCTTGCTTTTTGTCAAATCTTTTGCGAAATTGACTCCATGTCTCGGTGAACTGAAAATATTTCACTCTGTCCTACATCCTTTTCCACTCCTCCGTCGCCTCTCTCTCTTCACATGTGTGCCCTTCTCATATGTTTTTCCCAGAATCCTCCACCTTCTATTTTCGAAGTCTTTTTATGTTGCCTCCTAATTCAAAGAAATCCTTTGGATTCCTAGTGATGTATTTTATGTGTTTAGGTTATATTTGTGGCACTGTGTCAGAGGATTTCTCTTCCCTACATTTTTCTGTAGTGAAGCAATTCTTTTTTCTTGTTGAACTGATACTCCGGTAACATTTGTGATTCACATCTGGGAAGCATGTAAATGGCAAATATCTTCTGTGAGCAAAATAAAGAACATCAAAAGGAATTTCAATGAAATCTGTAAGGATTGTTTTGTGTCCCTTGTCAAACAACCCTAAATCCTATTTTGAGTATTTCTGTCTGAATTTGTAATCTTAAATGATCCCATTGAAATCAAAATGATCCTCCTGGATGAACTGAAACTCTCAAAGCATTCTTTTTTATTCTTAGAGTCCTGGATATTGTATAATCTTTGTAGAGTACAAATTAGGGATCGACCGATATGCATTTTTCAGGGCCGATGCCGATACCGATTATTACAGATCAAGGAGACCGATAACCGATATTTTGAACCGATATGTGTCTAGTGTAAAAATGAAAATTAATGTCAAAATTAAGAATAAAAAGGCCTCTGACAAAGACTCTCTTTAAATTATTTTAACACATCTTTAATTCTGAGAACTGTTCATAATAACAACATTTATATTAATAATAACAACAAACATAAAAAGTGCTGGGAGCATCCATCAGCAGCATCCTATAAACAAAGTAAAAATAAAAGCAAATTTAAACAGCAACAAATGAACAAATAATGGAAAATAAATGTAATCTATATATATATATATATATATATATATATATATATATATATATATATATATATATATATATATATATGTGTGTGTGTGTGTGTGTGTGTGTGTGTGTGTGTTATATTTAGCATTTTATTTGCAACCCAGAATTGCATTAAAATCAAACACAACCCATATTGTAATAGTGTTTTTTTATTTTATTTTTAGACTGTTTATCACGTCGATACAAACTAGGAAGTAGCCTATACAGGACAGCGTCATCCAGAAACGTGCAATGTGAGATTATTGACAATTTACGTTATCAGAAATAAACAGAGGGGGGGGGGGGTGCTTTTGAAAAATTTTATGAAATGTTTTTAATACGACGGAAATTGTATTTAGCGTGATCTCAGTTTAATAAAAACATTGTAAGCCTACGTTAGGCCTATTAATTGTAATGATTTAATGTCCACGGTTATTCAAACAACAAATTACATCTAGAAAAGCGAGAAAAAAAACACAACGGAGCTTTTTGAAACTCCGAATCAGTTAAACCATTGCGTCGCAAAATGATTCACTGTGTCGATGCGCTTCAATCGGATCGCGTATCGCGAATCATTTGATTCAGATCTGGACGTCAAAGCGGGTTTGCATGATGTTTTTATCCCCACCGGGGATAAAAGTTATTCAGCAGAGGCAGGGATGCATAGACCAGAAGGGGGGAAATCCCCCCCATCCCCCCCGGCAAATCGCACCCCTAGTCAAATGAGAGAGCGCGGCCGCGGAGATAACTAAATCAGGAATAGGGAGCTCGCGTCGCGTCAGGGCGTCAGAGCTCGCGCTTGATGCCCTTTCAGCTCTTCAAAATTGCATAATGGTAATTCTGAATCTGTATGATAAATTATTTTGCGATCATGTTAGAATAAAGCAATATTTCTCCAAATATGCGCAATTTTTTTGACTAAGAGCCCTAACGGAACGGACGCTGTTCAGTGAAGCTAGTATGTGAACAACACAAAAAAAATAGATAAACCCCAGGCTGCTGGCTGCTGACTTCAACAATCTATTCACAATACAACGTTAAGTTGGCCGAATGGTGAGAGAAGTAGGTTTTAGTTTCACTATCTCAGCACTGATGTGATGATCCGTTAAAGCATATCACTGCAATGACGGACATTGACCGGGAATTCACGGTATAATAACTGAACGTGGGCTTGTCATCATAAATCGATTATATTTAGGTGTTTTGCAACTTCAGTGTAGTGATTTATTGCAACTTCAGGCACGTTTACTGCATTCTTACCTTCGAGAGATAACTTTTTGATGTGTGATGATGATCACTGAAGCAGCTCCTGTGCTTTCGGTGTGAGAGCGGAACATTTTCCAGCCGCGCCAGCCGTATTGATTGGCCAGGCTCGTGACTCCCAACAAATCAGACGGACGATGGGCGGGGGCTTAGTCTAGGCCACAGAGCGGTGCCGCTCTGACTGAGGTGGCTGGATCAGTGCCAGATCGCGCATTTCAAAATAAAATGGTTTTATCGGCAAATCGGTTTTGAAAATGGCCGATGCCGATAACAATAAAAATGCTTAATATCGGCGCCGATAATCGGCCACACCGATAATCGGTCGACCCCTAGTACAAATCCTACCCAGGACAGTTGAAAGAAAATTCCTGGCATATTTCCTTTACATTCCTTTTTTTATTCTACAAGGATATTATATTGCTGCTCATAATACTCTAATGATAATATTTTGGGAGGATGTGCTAGAAAATGTGATTTATGTTTTTATCCCGTAACACAATTCCCATTTCTTTTGTATTTGTTCCAAATTTAGATAAATTCCAGGATTTATTATTATTACTATATTAACTGGGTGTGTGTGTTTTATTTATTTTTAATTTATTTTTAAAATCTTATTGTTTATTGTGTGGTTTTTATCAGATGTGTATTGTGTTGGAATAATGTTTTGCTTCCGGACAGTCAAAGGAAATTGCAGTTTTAAAATCCTGACAAATTTCTAAATCCCTTTTGATGTTCCACAGGGGTATTTTATGCTTTTGGTAGCACAACAGTCATATTTGTACTACAAATATCTAGATTTATTTTGTGTTTTGTTGGCATTATTTACACTACCTGTCAAAGGTTTTTGAAAGAAGTATCTTTTGCTCAAGACTACATTTTTTATATATAAAAATAAATAAATAAAATACAGTTAAAACAGTAATATTGTGAAATACTACTGTTTTAACTTTAAAAATAAATACAATTTAAAATAACTGATTTCTATTTTAATATATTTTAATGTGTAATTTATTATAATTTTTCAGCATTATTACTCCAGTGTCACATGATCCTTCAGAATTCACTCTAATATGCTGATTTGCTGCTCAAGAATCTTTTCTGAAAACAATTGTGCTGTTTAATATTTTTGTGTAAACTGTGATTTTTTTTTTTCCCCCCAGGATTCTTTAATTAATAGAAAGTATATTTGAAGTATAAATCTTTTGTAACATTATAAATGTCTTAACTGTCACTTTAATTAATTTAATCAATTGAGTTAATCTTTGCAGAATAAAAGTATGAATTTCTTTCAAAAACTTAAAAAAAAAAAAAAAAAAAAAAAAGTTTTGACCCCAGACTTTTGAATGGTGCTGTTTTTAGTTCCAATCCGAAGTCTAATAGAAGCAAGGTTTGTGCTTGTGTCTTAAGTTAATTGTGTCTGCCTTCTGGTCTGGTTGCTTGTTTGCGGCTTTCCCTTCTTTTGTCCTAAATGTTACAGGAGTGGCTGAATTGAGTCTGAGCTGTGTTGGTATGTTGTTTATTTTCTTTGTGTGTGTTGTCTGGGTCAGTAGTCACATGTAGTGATCAGAAGGGGGACATAGCTGGTGTGCAGCGTGGCGTGACCGGAGGTCCAGACCTGCATGTGACAAGACACTCATAGTAAAAACATGAAAGAGAGATTTCCATCATTACCAGCTTTAACCATCGTTAGCACACTTGTTTTCTTCTGGTCACCACACATCGGAGCACCATGGACCATAGTGCATTGCAGCCATCGTCTTGTTTGCTGTTGTGTTGTGATTAGTCAGTGTGTCTCCACCGTGTCTGTGCATTTCAGCTAAAGGAATGTGGCTACGTTAGCAGCTAATTTAACTAAGCTAATCACCTAAATAAACGTCCTTCCAGAGGTTTCTTTGTTGTTATTCCAGCTTTTTAGATGTGGTGAGGTTTTTATACAAACTATGATGCTGTTTCAGTGCCACGTTAAAAAATAAAAAAGATCTAAATAAGGATTAAAGTCTAAATATTTTGAGAAAAAAGTCAAAATTATGAGAATAGAGTCAATAGTTTGACTTTTTTCTCAAAGTATTTAGAAAATATTCCAAAATAGTTTCAAAATATTGCTATGACTTAATTCTCAAAATATTTACTTTCTTGTAATTTAGATGTTATTCTCGTAATTTCGACTTTGTTCTCGTATTGCTACAACTTTAATCTCGTAATCTTATTTTTCCATACTATGAAAGTCAATGGGGACTAGAAATTGCAAACTGCAATCCACGTATTTTCTTTAATGTTCAACCAACTCAAGCAAACTTGAGGGTCAGTAAATGATGACAAAAGTTTTATTTTTGGGTGAACTGTCCCTTTAAGCTTCACCACGAATATAGCATATTAAACACTATTTAAATACATAGCAAATTAATACATGTTATTATTTGAAAAATTCAAATTATTTACAATCTAATTTTTTTTTTCACCACTTCAGATGAAGAATGACAGTTGCGTGTGCTATCTATTTGAACTCATTTGAATCTGTGGGTGTGTTAAGGTATGCGTGTCCGTGCTGCTTCATGTGTGGATGTCATACGAACTGTTGCTCAAATCGTGTGGTAGCTGATAGGTCATGCTAGCTCCTAGCATTAGGCTAATCTCCTTGCTCTTATCGTTTCTTTTTATAGGCCATTGAAATGGCCATAAAGTACAAGCTTGTAAACAAGAACAACCAATTGTTTCTGGCAGGACGACAAAGACAGTAATGTGCTCTATCATTAGGCTGTATTTTATGAGTGTTTGCTGACTGACTGAAGGCTTTTCTCTGCAGTATGCAAACAACAAATATAACTTTATGGGAGTTTTGACAGTGTCATGTGCTGGGAGTTTTAGGGGTGATTTCACACTAAAGAAGACCCACTGTCTATTTGACATCAGAGCTTGTTTCATTTAGTTCGTGTGACACACTAGCAAAAAACATACCTAGAAATGTGAATTCAGGGTTAGCAATCCCAGACAGCAATATTTTATTTAAAAAAAAATTATACACTATGCTTTATATTACATTTTATATGTAAGGTTTATGTGAATTATGGGATAGCAATCATGTGCAATCAAACTCTGGTATGCACAAGACAATCAAACCATGCATGAAAACAGGATACATGTTAAATATTTGATGGCATTAACCAAAACACAATAGACTGACTGTGAGCTGATGTATTCTGATTGTAGTAATCTTGATAAGCACACACACTTTGACCCAACTGTTATCATGATCGCATGCTTTCTAAAGGACCAAACTGGGTCAAAGCTGCTACCTTTGTCTGTGAAGTTGTGTAAATTCTTATGTGCACATCACTTTTTTATTTTATTTTTTAGCTTTCTGACTGTCTTGATGAAAAGAACAGGGTGCTGTCATCTCTATAAGTTGCTCATTGATCATTGCAGTCTTCCTGTTGGAACATGGAAAGCTAATATGAGTGAAGGCATTACCACACCACCACTGCTATATATAGATTGGCCTTTATGTGTGTGCCTTTATGACACATGCACTTCCTTGGACATGTCTTGCAACTTGTCAGGGTACTACAGCGTCATCATGTCTCACCCAGCTCACATTTACTGCTTCTTTCTGATCCTGATGGGTGTTTTCCTGTAGAGAGAGAGTGCCTATTCATATTTTACAAAGAAGTATGCACTACCACATGAAGGGAGGTGCTCATAAATTAGAATTAGGCCTATGTAATAAAATAATAATAAAATAATTAATTCATTGTATTTATTTTATAATATTTATTTATTTATTTAAGTACTCCCACTGCAAATATATGTAAAATAAATTGTATATTTTATTTTTATTTTTTTTTGCAAACACACAAATTGAATAGAAACCAACACTATAAATGTATGCACATTTCTTTCTTCTGTGGAACACATTAAAGAGGACCAGAGTCCAGACTATTGTTTTGGACCCCATTGACTTTTTATTGTATAGTTGAAAAGATTTAAAACACAACAAAATATCTTCATTTATGTTCCACACAGAAGGAAATGTGACAGATATATAATACGACATGAGCATATTAGTACATTTTTATTTCTAGGTGACTCCTGGTATGTTAATGTCAACGATGTAAGACTTTGATCAGTATTGTGAACATCAAACTGCAGTTAATTAATTATGAAGGTGCAGAGAATTCTGTATATTCTCACAAGTTCTGTTCTTATGACAGCTGAACTTCGGCCCTGGTTTTACAGTACTGGATGTTTATCTTTGGAGGTCTTGCCAAGTCGTCTATCAGTCTTGGCAGTACATCACAACATCTGTGGCCTTGTAAAATATCTAGTATTAGGCTGAATAGTTTATTTTGGGATGGACAGAACTGTTAGTTCTAGGGGAAAATGTTAAGCTTCAGTTAAGCCATTATTTTGGGTATGGCACAGTGTTTTGTATTTTTTATTTTTTTTTTATTTTTTCTCATAGAATGTTTACCATGATGACTTTAGGGTCTTTAACTTTAAGGTCATGACCCTTCTCAGGCTTACTGGGTCAAAGGGAAGGTTTTTTTTTTTCTTGAAACCTGAACACCTTCTATTATTAATTCAGATGTTCTTATTTTATTATAATCTTCTTTGTACCGGTTAAGCTAATATATTACTATTTCTCTAATGTAATTGAAGCATTTTCTCTGGAGCCAGCTGTTTATGTGACTAATTTCTGTTTTGGTTTGTGTTTCAGATTTAAGAGCAGATTTACAGTGGTTCAGGAGCATTGCTGCTATGACAGAAATAATGACATGAGTAAGTTTATTACTTACAGAATTAGTTATTTAATCAGTTATTAATATTTCATACATTACAATTCAGTCATCTTAAAAAGTACTTTTTTTGCCATCTATACTTACAAATTTATTCACAAGGGAAACATTTATAAGTTAATTTCGTTTTTTTTGTTTGTTGTTGTTTTATTACAAAATTTCTTAGTCCTCTAAAGATTGTATAATATTTGATATGAGAAATTTCTCTATATTATCAACATCTACTGCATGCCTTCTGTCGTCTGATTGATAGTCTATACTTTTTTAGCAGAAAAAAGGCCTTAAAGTATATTTTCTACAAATGTTGTTCTGCTGTTAAATATTTAATGTAATAATAACTTTTATATTGTTAGTAATATTACAGGAGTGAAGTAACCTTAATTCCATACAGTGATTTTTTTATTTATTTGAGAATCAAATATGATAAACAGGCTTTTGAGGAGAGTTTAATTCTGTATTTACTAATCATCATTGCATTATATTTTTTGCCCCCACAATTAAATGTACAAAGCTTCATCTTACAAAACATATTATTCGGTCAACTGATATTTATATGCATGTTATGTATTTAGTCTGCTGTACAACAAAAAATCTCATTCAGAAATTCAAATTTCAACTTGTATATATCAGCATCTGCCCACAATAATTGCATATTTTTGCACAGTTTTGGCTTCTCAATAAAGTTCAGGTGTTATTTCATTCTCAAGTATGAGCTTCATATTGTCCTATATCATACTACCGTAAATGGGTCACAAAAAACATATGCAATCTTTTTCTTGAAAGATTCAATAAAATATTAAATTTCTGACTATTGTTTTATAGGTCAGGCATTAAATTAAAAAATTACTTAAGGAGTATATATTAAACATATGACTATTATTACTTATAAAATGTGCAATTATGATGAATATTTTTCTGTTTTTTGTTTTGTTTTGTTTTTCTTAGGAGGTGGCTAGTGCTAACATGTGGTGCCTCCAGTCTCACACACGAATGAAAGCACATACACCCCACAGGGACCCACAGCAGGCTTTTCTACCTTGACCTCAGAATCCTCTGATTGACCTTGCACAAAAAAACATTCATATTCACACACATCTTCTGTCTTGCCCACAGATTGTCCTCATCCTACATCCTGTGGCAAGCTCCTCTCTTCCTTCCTTAGAGCAAGGAGGCCTGGAGGTAAGTTTGCTTTTGAATAAATTATTGAATTATTGCATTTATTCTTCTTGTGTCATTGTTTCATTTTAATTTAATAATTTAGAAGGCACTTTTATACAATAAAACCCACATTTATTTATTTATTCATTTAGAGTCTGCCTAATTTAAATTGCATTAAATCATTTTTTTGTTTTTTTGTTACCCAGGTTACAAATGTCTACCTCACGCTTAAAGGTCCTCTCTCTACAACTGCGACCCTGAACACACTACAAAAATGACCTCTAGCATAGACCGGTAAGTCCTCGGTTGACCCCAAACCATCCTGTGAAGAAAGGATTCTGTTAACAATAGCCACAATCTCCAACACATATTAGAAAAGCACAGTACAACAATAAAATGACTAATAAAAAAACTCAACATTTGGGGTGGGCGATATATCGGCAGACAAGATTTTATAGGCCTTGAACGGTTAAATACACATACTTATATGTAAAAATGGCCAGCTTTGCAAGTTTCCTCATAAACACAGTAATTTAGGTCTTAAGTGAAAGCAAACAGCTGAGAAAGAAAACACATGTCCAACATTATATTAGATCTGGGCAGCTCTTAAAGTGACAGCAGTCTAATATTCCCGCTGTCTGTCATTCATTTTAATCAAACACCAAAAGAGAGAAAATCTCTCACTGCTCATGACTAAATCACTTTTGTAACTTTAATAATAAGAAATATGCATTGATATATATATATATATATATAAACTTCATAAAATGTATGTAGCATTTCTTATTTATTTGTTCTACTGTAGTTTTGTGTTCTATTGCTTGTAATTAGTTTCTTATTCTTATTTAATCGCTGACTGTTTACTTGTTTTCAGTGAGCTTGTTTTTTTTTATAATTATTCCAATATCATCAAACATTTAAATCAACAAATACCACAAAAATTATTATTATTATATTATTCAAGTTCATTTGAAACCAAGGCTGTCCCAGTCCTGCACCCTCATTACACCATCTTTTGCCCAACACCATAGCCTCGGTTACACTTACAGCAGATGCACAGAAAGCTTTGCAGCTGAGATGAACAGCTCATATTAAACAATCTTAATATCTTTATGCGTAAACAGCTTTCGTTGCCTCTGACATGCAGATGTAACACACCCATGGCCAGTTGCTATAGTGACTACAGTGAATGGAATAACATTAAACATTCCCGCTCTTGGCAGCCTCACTGCGCCCAGCTTCCTTCTAACTGGTCGGGCCTGTTGAGTGACAGTGAGATGGGCCATTGTGTGGTGGCGGTGTGGAATTTTACAGGCTAATCTCTGGATTACCGCCAACCTGAATAGAGCAACAGCTCCATTTTCCTCTCTCAAAGGTTTCCAGGTGAAGTAACTGGAGATGGCACCTACGGTCGAAAACAGGGACCATATGGTGCTTGCACAATCTGTATTCTCTTACAATTTTCAGAGAATCTGTATATTTTTGAGAGCTGCACTTCCTCTCATCTCTCAGACAGAATGAGCTCTAAGTGGCCCTTCAGGACACAGTCAAACATAACTAGATTGAATGCAGGGCAATTTCTAACTTATTTAATAATTTTAATTTATATGATGTCTATTAAATAACAATGTAAAGTATAAGCTGCTGCAGGAAATAATTACTTATTAACTTACTTATTGTAGAAACTACAGATTTATTATACACATTATTAATAATTATTTTGATGGCAGAGACACAATAAATGAGCAGTGCTTGCGTTTTCTTTTGTAATACTGGTACATTTTGTGTTTTCAAATCCAAATGTCCAATATTTTGAAGTTTTAGTATTATATGGTTTCTTCTTTCAGAAAAGCAGAATTATTGGATGTTGCATTTTTTTGTAATTCATAATTAAAAATTCTTTATAAGTTTCTAATCTCAGAACTGAGAAGGATACAAAAACTTACCTAATTTGAACTCTAATACTTTCTTTAGTAAATCTTTAATTTTCATAATCACATTTTTAGTTGAAGTTCAAACCAAGTTTGTAATCACTTTTTTATAAAGTGGTAAGCAATTATGCACTCTCATCCTCGCCTCCTGAAGTGAGGAGACAGGTCTTACCTGCTGTACAGTAAAGCCAAAGTGAAACTACTAAAACCCTTTTTAGTGTAAACACTACAAAGCTGTGTTAACCTTTATGACTACATTTGTGCCTGAATTTGGGACACGTCACAGTTTGTTAGTCAAGGTTCTCTGGTTTTAACTGTTGTTAAATCTTAGTTATGATGGAAAATGTCAGGTTTAAGTATTCAAATATGCTAAAATATAAATGTGCATGTAAAACAATATCAGTAGAGCAACACATGAGATTAAATGTAACTAAAAACTCAAAACTTAGTCTCAGTAAATATCCACTGGACTCGCATTATGAACTTATCACACATCTTTTCTTGTTTTTACAACCAAATTTCTTCAGACATTTACATTGTTCTTTCTTAATGATGTTTTGAATTCTCATATCTGATATTTTCCCCCATACACATATTTGACACTTTCCAAACACTGTCTGACAGCAACTTGGGAGAAGCTCAGTCTCCAACTTCAAAACGAATTGTCAGAACTGGCAAATGTTAGTCTTAATATAATGTTTGCCAAGCAATAAGACATTAACATTGTGACTTGAGTTCAAGTCAGGAGTCTCAAGTCCACATCTCTGATTTTCTTCGATAAGCATTTCGTTAAATATTTAGGTCAAATGTGTGTTGGACAGTTCTGGGCTGCTTTAAAAACTTTCAGATAAAAGTTACAGTTGGTTTGGTTGAATACAGATAAACTAGGACACTTAAGCTTTATTGAGAGTTATGTATACGTTACTTACATGAATAAATTTCATGACTGAGGCTTCAACCCATTTGTCTATGCAGTAAAAGTCTATGGGGTCCAAAAGTCAACAGTGGACTTTCATTTTATGGACAAAAAATATGGGAACGTAAAAAAAAAAAAAAAAAATTCTGTTTTCCACAGAAGAAAGAAAGTTATATAAGTTTGGATCCACATGACAGTGAGTACACTATCATTCAAACTGTTCAGTATGATTTTTAAAATGTTTTTGAAATGATTTGAAAGTCTTTTATGCAGGAGTCTGCATTGAATTGATCAAAAATAGTAAAAGCAGAAATATTGTTACAATTTAAAATAACTGTTTTCTATTTTGTCACATTTTAAAATGTAATTTATTTCTGTGATGGCATAGCTGAATTTTCAGCATCATTACTCCACTCTTCAGTGTCACATGATAATTCAGAAATCATTCAAAATGCTGATTTGCTGCTCAAAAAAACACTTATTATTATTTATTATTATCAGTGTTGAAAACAGTTGTGCTGCTTAACATTGTTTTGGAAATAGAAAGTTGATGATTTATTTAAAATAGAATAATTGTTCTAATATTATAAATGTCTACTGTCATTGTTGCTCAATTTAATGCATTCTTAGTGAATAAATGTTGTTAAAATAAATAAATATAATAATATTTAGGTGACCCATTATTCTATATATATTTTTTTTTTCTTTTTCTTTTTTCATCTTTTTAGAGTCCTACTCCAAATATTGGCTCTTCATATTTGCCAGTGCAATGAATTGATGCCCGTCTATAAGATATACTCTTCTTTTTAACAATCCTTAGCAAACTTTACATTTCATAATAAACCTCAAGGCTAATTCAGCACACATTGAGCCTATGTATACTTAGTGATCAATACTGTCCTCTGAAACATCTTTATTGCATTGTTGTGGTCGTAGGGTTGGTGTGTTTGCCTTACAGGAGTCAGGAAGATAGCAGACTAGTGACAAAAACAGTCGCTCAGTCTCTCTCACAACACAAACTCTATTAAAGTTAATGATCAGCCATCAACATCCTCTATGTGCACGTGTCGGAAAGAGAATGGAGAAATGTTAATAATACAAAAACATTGCATTGTTTTTGTAGTATAAATGTAGGTCATCATATTTTTCTGCTTCTAATTGTTCAAATGAGCAGTCGTAAAGCAGTCAAGTGGATGTAGGATTGTGTGAGAATGAAAATGCTGCATTATGAGTGTGCAGTGACTAATAGACTTGTTTGTGTCTTCAAAGCAATTACAGCACTCCTCTCACTTTAATGTGTGTGTGCTGTCACTGTGCGGAGGGTCTTTTAGATTGAGCAACTTTAAGCTTAAAGACAGGTGTGGAATGGGGTCATTCAGAGTCGTGAGCTGATACACATGCTCTTATCCTGGCAGCGAGGCTTTAGTGGCAGATGCGGTGACGCATTTGGAAGCGAATGATGTTGAAAGTTGAGTGTGAGGCTTAATATGCAACTGAAGCATTCATTTGCATTTCGTACATAACGTGATGGGATTCTGGCTCCAAGGCTGGAAAATGTACTAAATGCATGTTATGTTCAACGAATATGTGTCATCCTTTCTGTTTGTGACGAATGAATTGATATCTTATATGCTAGTGTACTTCAGCATATACAGTATATGCATGTAATATATACTGTACAGTCTTTGTCTGCTAACAAAATGCACTAAAAATATTGATGACCCATCTTGCACTAATGGGCATGTCCAGTTTTTTGTCCAATAAAAATCTTACTAGAATAAATGTTTATGCCTTTAGCAATAGCAAGTAGCAAAGACTTAATAAAATTGATCAAATATGTGTTTTAAATTGATGACAGACAATTTATAATGATACAAAAGATTTCTATTTCAAATAAATTCCTATGTTGAAAAGTCCTGCAAAAGAAGGTTTCCACAAAAATATGAGACAGTACCATTTTTCAGCTTTTCAGTATTGATAATAAGAAATGTTTTTTGAGCAGCAAATCAGCATATTAGTATGATTTCTGAAGGATCATGTGATACTGAAGACTGTAAAGATTTTTTCAAATATTTAAAATATTTAGTTTTTGCTTTATTTTTGAGCAAAAAAGTGAGATTAAAGAATTTAGTCATTACCAACCCCAAACTAGCGTAAACTAAGGCCTATTGGCTTATGACTTCTTTTTTTTCAAGGACAAATTGAAATTGAGGAAATATTTCTGACTCGTTTTCTCTTAATTGTCCTAATTAAATTATGTTAGCCGGTCTTACCTCCTCGTATTGTATGCGCCCACCGTTTCGAGCAGATGGCTTTGATTTTCACAGCGCAGATATAAATATCTTTTTGTTTGGCAGCCAAATCAGTTGACGTCAATGTATTTTTTTGTACTCCGTAATAGATGTTAGACATTATTTTCTTTATTTTTCCCTTTATTTTCTTTTTCTATTTCCTGTGTCACTTCATATTTTAATTGAAAATGCAGTTTTCGCATACAGCAATAAAATTGACCATATAATATGGCATTATTATGGCCTTATGCAAAAACAGTCACGCACCCAAAACCCTTGATGCAAATGGAGAGAGGAAAACTCTGAATTGTTTATGTAAAATTTTAGTAATGGACACTTTGCAAATACACATTCATACGGTTGACTTGCATCTCGTCTCGCACACATAAAAACACTCATTCGATCGTGTGCATGCATCTCTGTACTTGCACACACCAAATGAAAGGTCATTGTGATCTCTGCGGTTCCAGAGACAAACGCACATTTTGTACACCCTGTGCAAAAGACCAATTATCTCAAGGCTAAAAACGACTAAAAATGTTGTGTCATGTTGAGATGACCTTAAAGAGCTCATCCAGAAATTAAAGCTGCCATTTACTCAACCCCTTGTCATTTCAAACCCATACTACTTTGGAGCTGAAAAGCTGCTATGACATCAGTCATGAAATCAAACCCCAGTCACGACCGTTACAAACTGATTTCTGTTCTCTTGCCATGACCAGCTGGTCTCGTTTTCTGTCTTGTGCTCTCAAAGCAGCTGAGTCAGAGAACACTGGGTATCTAAATATATACTGGAACACACAGCGCCCCTAAAGGCCTTTTTATCCACCTCCACCGCTGACCAACTGCCGGCTTAATCAATGATTTATTGCATGACCTGAAGATGAAATATTGTTGGGTGTCAAAAGAAAAGGCTTGCACATTTTCTTTTTATATTTCCTCATTAACTTGCTCATTTACTCACCCTCATGTGGTTCCATGCTCTTTTCAGGGATGACAGCAGTATCTTTGATGGGTTGATGGAAGAAGATGAGAAGGACAAAGCAAAAAGGTAATTAGACAAGCAAAACATTATGATCATTATTATGATTCCTCAACAGGAATTTCCTTTCTTTTACCTTGAGTCGAACTCCTGTTATGAGCCAACCCTTTATTCCTTTATCTCATGCAAGAGTGGTTTAAACATGATTCATTACACCAGAGGATTGTATAGACAAGTCCTTTTTCATGGTAGTATATCTAAAGTGGTTTTGCACCAGGAATAGAAACTTAAGCGTGACCTAGTTATGACTTTAAACCTGAGTGCACAGCTTCACCCTCATTTTCTTTATACAGTCACAGAACCGTGAAATGGTTTCTCTCAGCATTTTTCTCAGATTAGATAGCGTCCCATTATCATTTTGAGGAGTCAATTGTAGAATTTAAGATAATTAAAACATAGTTACATGACGTGTGTTTTTAGGGCTTAATTGTGACTTCGAAAACTTCTGAAATAGCGATTAAATTATGTTATTACTCTATTATCTGGAAGTCAGCAGTTGATTTCCACTGGAGATTTCCACCTCTTGTTTTTCCACCTACAGAGTTTCTAGGAACAAGTCTGAGAAGAAGAGGCGAGACCAGTTCAATGTGCTCATCAAGGAACTGGGCACCATGCTGCCGGGCAACACCCGCAAGATGGACAAGTCTACCATCCTACAGAAGAGCATCGACTTCCTGCGCAAGCACAAAGGTTACTGCAGTGCCATACCAAATAATCGTAACCAAATTTCTAAAAAAAAATTCTGAAAATGAAAGTAAATTAAATATTTTAATTGCCTAAAAGGAAAATATTGAGGAAAAAAACAAAGATGTAGTTAACTAAATTGGTCCAATAGTCTCCATTTAAATACTACAGAAAACGAAATGATTACAGAGAAAATTTTATTTTATTTTCATATTTTAGTCAATTATGGTTTCTGTGACTTAAGGTGATTTCACAAGCCATACTGTTTACTACTGATGAATTCGAGCCAAGAACCGCCCACTTAGACAGGAAGGAGCCATCTGATGACATATAAAATGGCATGTGAAACCTCCGCCAGTTTGCTTTTTTCACTCAACGTATCCACCTTTTTCTTGTCGTAAAAATGGGCGCGGCCATTTGTAAATTCTATGTGTCTGGCTTCTGGTCTCATCTGCGTCCAGCTATTTTTAGTTGTACAAAACAGTTTGTTTTACTGCTTGATATTGAAAATTGGTGTCCTGTCATATTATTTTAATATTTTATCTTAATTATGAACACACTGGTTTGTAGTGCAAACAGTTTTACTGTTTACTGCACGTTGTTATTCTCAGCGTTATTTACCTACAACGATTAATGATCCGGAAGTCTCACCCATAGGCTTACTTCCGCATTGAAGAAAAAGGTGGATAGGAGCGGGTATTTCTGAAATCAATAAGAAAATAGTAGACAAAAAATGGTAGCTCATACAATTATTAGTACAACAGTCCTCACAAAAGATGGTACAGACAACAGCAAAAAAAAAAAGTTTATAAATTTGGCCAGATTCAATTTGGCATCATTTTTGTGGATGATGGCTTTTCTAAATGTGGTGTGTATTTGCTGGACAGAGATTGAACAGTTTGGTGCAGTGCTAAAAACTTTTAGAAAACTGAATGTAATAGTAAATAAAAATATAAAATAAATCAAATATATTAAAAAGGTAAAAGTGATAATATTATGTTAGATAAAACTAAACTAGAACTTGAGGAACATGGAATGCAAAACAAATTCAAAATAGAAATAACTGAAATATTCAAAAATATAAAAACCCTGTATTAGGTGGCTGATATTACAAGGTACATAATTGTTATATTATATAAAGTAAACATTTATAATTAATCAGGTATTTAGTATATTAACATATGAAATAAAGCTTGTATGTTTTAGTTCTTTGTCGAGTATTTGTATTGTCTTTCCATCAGAAATTGCTGCACAGTCCGAGTCGAGTGAAATCCGTCAGGACTGGAAGCCGCCTTTCCTTAGCAATGAAGAGTTCACACAGCTGATGCTGGAGGTGAGGACTTACTCATACATGCACATTTGCCTAAACCCCCTACTTATGTGTATTCATTCAGTAAATACTAAAACTGCCCAATTATTGATATTCTTCATTTGCTTTATTTTTTAGGCTCTAGATGGCTTCTTTTTAGCCATCATGACAGACGGAAACATAATCTACGTCTCAGAAAGTGTCACGTCTTTATTAGAACATCTACCTGTGAGTATGAACACACTGCATTTATTACAGTAAAATTAGCAATTTTGTCAAATATCATTACAATTTAAAAGAACACTTTCTGTTCTAGATATACTTTAAAATGTGTTTATTCCTGAGATGGCAAAGCTGAATTTTTAGCAGCTATTACTCCAAATCATTTTAATATGTTGATTTGGTGCTCGAGAAACAGTTTTTATTTTTATCAATGCTGAAAAAGGTGATACATTTTTTTATTTTTTCTGGATTCTTTGCAAAAATTAAAATTACAAAGAACTTTTGACATGTTTTGTAACATTATGAATGCTTTACTATCACGTTTGACTAATTTAATGCATTGTTGATGAATAAAAAAAGTATTTCTAAAAAAAAAAAAACTCTACTAAAAAAAAAGAATAACCCAAAACTTTTGAATGGTTGTGTTACTTTTTAGAAAAATAGCGTGACAGAAACGTTCTCAAAATAAGTTCATCTGTAATGTTAGGTCTCTAAATTCATCGGCGACTAAAAATATTAAAGCAAATATTAAATCTAATAATTAATTTGATGACATTGCTAAACTACTATTTGTGTACTCCTAACCTCTTAACCTAACCACACTGACAGCAATTTGCAGATACAAGGCAATTAAACAATTCATTTTCAATGAGAGTGGATTGGGCTTCAGCCATATTCAAATGAGCAGTATCACAATTCTGATATGAATACAGTGTTTGATATTGCATCCATGCATTTGTTACAACAACAACTCTGCAGCCTCTAGCTATTCATGTGAACAGTTTTACTGTGTAAGTATGAGAGATACTGACAGTGTCTGTTGTTGTGTTTTCAGTCTGATCTTGTGGATCAGAATCTGTTGAATTTTCTTCCACTGGGTGAGCACTCAGAGGTGTATAAAGCTCTATCCACACACATACTGGAGGGAGAGACCCTCACCCCAGACTACCTAAAAAGTAAGAATCCCTCTCAGACATGCTGTTTTAACACGTTTATCATCTCATCATGACCAAACAGTTCTTCTAGTCTGTCTCTCTCTTTGTTATTGTCTCATTTCTTTGAGCACAGATCACAAGACAAGAGCTCATTAGTGCTGTTTTCTTGTTTTTGTTATGTTTTGATTGCTTCCCTGCAGCAAAGAACCAGTTAGAGTTCTGTTGCCACATGCTCCGGGGCACGATCGACCCAAAAGAGCCGCCCGTTTATGAGTATGTCAAGTTCATCGGAAACTTTAAGTCCCTCAACACTGGTGAGTTTCAGAACGAGTGCCTGCAGCATCAGCCGAGTCTTTCATATGGATCCATTTATTGAATTACCCAGCCAAGTGCTTGATTGCTTGTGCTTCTTATGAGGGTAGATGGAGCAAGGATCATTATTTGAATAGGAAGTGTTGCGAAAAGCCAGTGTGCCTAAGAAACAGGCTTCTGACCCAGATTTTGAGATGGAAAGTTGACTGTTTGTGGCTTAAGGTGAAGTGTGTAATTTGACAGCCATCAGTTAATATAATTGTAAAAATAATGAATGCCTTTGTTTGCACAAAAGGATAGTCCCACCCCAAACTCACACCATTGGTGGAGCCAATGTTGGTTGGAATGATACGATTTTTTTTCCCCTAGAGAGCCTCTGTGTTTACACTTTTCAGGGGAACCGACCTACAAATAGACTTAATTATACAGTAATTGATGAGAGAGTATTTAAACCTTTAAATAATATAGAATAGTATATATAATAAATACAGGAATGTTTTAATGCTGTTAGTGAATTTATTATCAACAATAAAGATTAGATGAGATTAGATGAAACAAACACCTTGATGATAATTAAACCATTTAAATTTAAATAAATAATACATAAGGATACTCATTATATTCTGTTTCAGGAATTCAGGTTAATAAATCCTTTGTATGCTTGAAAAGTTAACTAATAATTGTTTAATGGTGGAAACATTTTCATCTTATTTTAATACTATTTTTGTAGATTATTTATGATCCTTCTAATTCACTGATTTGATGTTCAAGATTCTTAATACATTTATTATTATTATCAGTATTTTTTGCTCTTTTGTTTTCATTTTGTTAACATATATATATATATATATATATATATATATATATATATATATATATATATATATATATATATATATATATATATATATATATATATATATATACTTAAATGTCCATCTAGTTTGAACTTGCCGTTTTCTCGCAACTGCTGTCTTCACGGAAGCTTTGCGTTTAAATATTTCAACTCAAATTACTTATGTGGCAAGTAGCCCTGTAATAAGCGGGATAATGTACATCCAGCCGGTTGTTATCACAGAATAAACCCCGACAGGGTGATCAGGACCCTGACGTGAAGCAGACATTATCCCTTACACACACACACACACACACACACACACACACACACACACACACACACACACACACACATATATATATATATATATATATATATATATATATATATATATATATATATATATATAAAAATGTGTTAACTGTCACTTTTGACCATTTTTAAGGAAAACAACAAAAATAAAAAGATAATAAGATAATTTAATTTGTGACAGGTATGGCTTTAAATGAATTCCTCTTAATAATAATAAAAAGAACAATGATCATATTTATTTTTCAATTATTATTATTAATATTAGTGAGTGTAAAATGGACCTAAATGAATAAATGAATGAATGAATATGACGTTAAACAAGATAGACTAAATGCAACGTTTTTTTCAACATTTTTGTCAAAAGACAAGCTATGTCTTAAAATGAACACTGCAGAAATGTGCTGTTTTTCATACAAAAAGAGTTTCTTGCACCGGAATTAATATTTAGTATTTGATGTGTCCTCGCAGGTGCTGCCCCCTAGTGGTATGCTAAAGAAAATGTTTATTGTTTACGATTTCTCTCAAAACACTTCCATTCATGAAGATGTGCTTGTCTTTTCATCTGTAGTGCCTAACTCAACACGTAACGGCTTTGAGGGAGTGATCCAGCGATCGCTGAGGCCCATGTTTGAAGACCGAGTGTGTTTCATAGCAACTGTGAGGTTAGCCAAGCCTCAGTTTATCAAGGTAGGTTGAGCCAAAGCAGACTTGGCACCTTCTCATTGGTCCTGTGACTTCTAATATTTGCCTGACAGACAGTGACAACCTCAGTGAGATCCGTTGTGTACATATTCATCATGAACACGGGGTGAATGTATGTGTGTGGGCGTGTTGATAGACACTGTACATGTTTGTGCAAGAATAGGCTTTGTTTTTGAAGACACTGATAAATGACCAGCATGCAAAACACTCAGTGTGAGAAGTAGGTCACTTGGTTTCTGTACTCGTTTTTTATCAGCTAGATGTGCTCATAAGTAAAAGCGCTCTTGTTTATAACCTCTGTTCTACAGGAAATGTGTACTGTGGAGGAGCCCAATGAGGAATTCACCTCCAGACACAGTTTAGAGTGGAAATTCCTCTTCTTGGACCACAGGTACAAACTTCATCTGTTCTCACGTTTTTGTGAGCTCATCGTCAAGCACACACATCACCTTCCCTCTGCAAGAAAACTAAAGAGTACCTCTGCTAGTTAGTTTCACTAAGGCCTGGATATTATCAGTCTCAGGTGATCGGATCACTAGAGGTCGGACAAGATTTTACTCTGGATAGAATGTGTCACATGTGACCTCTCGCGATTGTATTTCATGGCTGTATATCTACTGATACATCACTATGTCAGTGTGGTACTAGTACTACTACTAAGACAAAAAGAAACATGGAAAGCAGGAAAAAAAAGAAAAGGAACACAAGAATAAAACAAGCAGCAGAAGTAGAAAATAATGAGGACTAAAGTTGGAAAAATAGATCTAAGGAAGGAAATGAAAGAAAGTGAAAAGAAGCAAGGAACAAATCATTCCTTGTTAAAAAAAAGTGCTTAAACATGATAAACATTTTTTTTTTAAGTGTACTTGCAGAATATTAATGAAATTAAAGACCACTTAAAGTGTGTACTGTGTAATATTGTCAAATTAAAAGCTTTACTTTCAAATATATCACAAATCATCATGATTTAATTATCTTTTGCCATGCACACTTATGTTGATGTGTTTACTAATGTACCTGTTCACAATTTTAACTTGAATGTTACTTGATATTTAGTGCTGTCAAATGATTAATCACGATTAATCACATCCAAAATAAAAGTTTTTGTTTACATAATATATGCGTGTATGCTGTGTATATTTATTATGTATATATAATTACAAACACATGCATGTATACATTTAAGAAAAATATGTTATGTTTATATATTAAATATATTTATATATAATATAAAAATATAAGAATATAAATATATAAATGTATATACATGTAAATATTTTCAAAATATTTACTGTATGTGTATGTATTTATATATACATAATAAATATACACAGCATACACATACATATAGTATGTAAACAAAAACTTTTATTTTGGATGTGATTAATCGCGATTAATCATTTGACAGCACTATTGATATTACATTAAAAGTGAATATGTTTGAAATTTTTTCAACTAAATTGCAGCGTTTTCATTGCAGTTGTGTAATTGCAAATATAATTAATAAAGATGATTAATATTATTTAATACATGACATACAAGTTTCAACAGAAATAACATTAAAAGGTGTTTTAGTTTACCATAAAGAAGTCCTGCAGTTCAAGCTGTGTGAGCCTGTGACAGTCACAATACGCTCCCCTTGAGACTTCTCAGTTTTTGAAGATGTTTGTTGTTCATGCTTGCACTTTGTTAGCACTAGCATGTCTCAGAGTAATCAATAGCTCACGTTCAGCCCACAGGCTCGAAGGCTTATGCATTTGGAATAACATAAACATCATTTTCTCTATAAAATCCTAATGCCATTATGCTTGAAAAGGTTTTTACTGACTTTAGATGAGTTGTTTTAGGAGAATAGCTGCTGGCGCTGATGCTGCTCTATATTTAGTTCAAATCATGGATTCGGTTGAATCAGCACAGATGCTAGATATTAAAGCGATTGAATAAGATTTTCCACATTATCAGTTGTTTAGCAGAAGCTAGAGGCACTTCAGATCTTTTTATGCTGTTTTTATCCCAAAACATTTTCATATGACTCAAGAAATGCCTGAAAATCTGTTCCAAGACCTCAGTCTTGGCAAAAAGTGTCATTGAGTCATTTTAAAATGGTAAATTGTTTAAAATAATAGATGGTCTGAGTTCAGAAATGTAGAACACTGAAAAAAAAGACACTTTTTTTAAGGGAAGTGGTTGCAAACAATGTATTTTAGCTACATTTAAAAAAAAATGTTACGTTAGTCAACTAAATTTGTTTATTTAAATGTAGCTAAAATAAATTGATTGCAACTTCTTAAAAAAAATTAGTAAATTTAAATCATTTTTTCAGTGAAGTTGCAGAAGATTTGAATTCAGTTCAGTTTAGTTTTCTTCTAAGTCCAAAAAAAAAAAAATTATTTTCTTTTCCTAAAAGAAGATAATGGTTATGCTTTTGTTTAAGAGGTCTTAAAAAAAGAAAAGAAAAAGAAAATCTGTCTAAAACTATAACAATTAAAACTTGAACATTTGCAACAAAACAGTTAAATGAAAATTAATAACTTTATTAACTTGGTGGGAAAATCACCATGTGCACATTTGAACAGCTTCTTTGAAGTCTGAGCTTTGACCTTGAAAATACTTTTTTTAACATTAATTAAATGTTTGTGACATTTGATAACAGGATCTATAGTATTCATTAAGAACGGTATTAATTAAATGTATTTTGTTTTGCTTTTAGTACAATTGTTAGACTTTGCACTAATGCTTAACCTGGGGGAAAAAAATAAAATAAATAACAATATTTGCCATAGAAGTAATATATATATATGTATAAAGGGCACACTTGACACAATGAAATAATTTTGTAGTAGTTTTTTGTGTTGTTGAAATGTGCAAAACGTTATGTAACAAACAGTTATAAAATATCCCTTTTATATTTTTTATTGACCATTTGATTTCTTGACTCAAATCAGTGGACATATTTGTCACCTTATTTTTTGAGAATGACCACACTGAATACATGTATGCAGATTATGTGAAGTTGCATTGTTGTATTTTGCAGGGCACCCCCCATCATAGGCTACCTACCCTTCGAGGTTCTGGGTACTTCAGGGTACGACTACTATCATGTGGATGACCTGGAGACTCTGGCCAAGTGCCATGAACACTGTGAGTTCTTCTACTGTTTGTGTGTACTCCTGTCTCCCCACTTTTGTAATTTATGAATGAGTGGCACTGTTTTGAGTTTTGACTTTGTAATAATAAGATATCTCTCTCTCTGCAGTGATGCAGTATGGTAAGGGGAAGTCGTGCTATTACCGTTTCCTGACTAAAGGTCAGCAGTGGATCTGGCTTCAGACTCACTACTATATCACCTACCACCAGTGGAACTCACGGCCGGAGTTCATCGTCTGCACACACACTGTGGTCAGGTGAGAGCTTCAGAACATGTTACATCTTCTTCCAGTGGTTTTACACTGAATCCTAGCAGGCACTGAATAATAAAGCAGGATGTGGAGTTTCTGTTCATAGAGAATTTTTTATAAATGATGTTTTCTTTTTGTCTCAGCTATGCTGAAGTGAGGGCTGAACAGCGCAGGGAACTGGGCATTGAGGAATCACCTCCTGAGATCTCAGCAGACAAGGTGAGGCATTACTGAATTCAGTTCTGAATCCCCATTTAGCCTTTATTATAACAGGCACGTATACTTTTATTTACACAAAAAAAAACTTTATACATTTTATTAAATCTTTTACTACTAATAGTATTTTTAAATAGCTTATTTTTTATCATTTATTTTTATGTGTAAAAAGTGTAATATTTATTCCTATAGATATAAAACATTTATTTTGTTAAGATAATATTATTTATTCAATTCTGAATTCCCATTCATCCTACAAATATAACAGACAAATATGTGAAATAGCATTAAGTAAATTGATTTAAACTAATGTATATTTGTTTTTTCATCTTGATATTACATATTTATTTATTTTTAAATATTTCATATTTATTTAATATTTTCGATATTTAGTTGATTTATATACTTTTATGTTATTAATAATTTAGTACACTTTGGGCAAATATGTAAAATATCCATGGTTGACAGTAATGCACAATCACCATTTCAGATCAACTGTAATACTGTATAAGATTTCCATTCAAACAGCAAAATGCAAATCTTCATTCACTGACACACTTCACTCGGAATCACTAAACCTGGCAGTGCATATACTTACTTGCCATTATTTTCTATATACAGTAATCAATGATGTTCCACAGATGCTGTTGTTAAATCTTAACTTGCGCTGAACCCAGAACAAACCATTAATCCCTCTCTGTTTAACTCTGCTTAGTCTCAGGACTCCGGCTCTGAGTCCCAGTTGAACACCTCCAGTCTGAAGGAGGCGCTAGAGCGATTCGATCACAGCCGCACACCCTCCGCCTCCTCACGGAGCTCCCGCAAATCCTCCTCACACACCGCTGTCTCGGACCCCACTTGTATGTATTACATACCAAAGACAGAAGGTGGTTCTCAAAAACACAGCAATAGCATTTTGAGATGTTTACATGGTTCTATGACTGACCCATATACTGTATGTTTGTGTGTCTGTAGCCACACAGACAAAGCTACAGACAGACCATAGCACACCCCCCCGCCAATCAGTGTCAGCCATTGAGATGACATCACAGCGGAGGTCCTCCATTAGCAGTCAGGTTGGTACATGCCATCATCAATGAATCATGTGAAATCTATCTACCCATTTTAACATGGAAACAAACAATTTAGGACAAGAAGAGAAAATTCTAACATGAAATGAGTATTGACCCTGTGTGTCGTCCCTCTTCAGTCGATGAGTTCTCAGAACACAGGACAGACGATGGCAGCATCTCTTGTGTCTCAGCCTCAGCAGCCTCAGCCACTTCAGCCCAGTGTGCAGGTAATTCAACATCCCTATTACTGCATTCACTTCTGTCACTCTTGCTAATTAGTGTCCTGGTCTTTGAGTGCCTGGTACCTAATTAACCTTTGACACATAAAATCAATGGGATCTACGCCGTTCTTTGGTGTGCCACTGATGCAGAAAGAGTAACTGGCAAAATGGTTGTCTTTACAATGAATGAAACGTTACTCAGTCTGTTCCACTACACAGTCTGTTTCACAATAAAGAATTATAAATAATCACAGATGTACTGGTATAAATGCTTATAGTTTGTGTAGTTTTGACAGTGATGTTGCTTCCGAATTATGCTAACATCTGTTTTAATGGGAGGTAACAAAATCTGACAGGGTAGCACAAATCGTCAGAACACCGACGCGACGAGACAAAACCAGTAAAACCTATTACAATGAGGCATTTGTTGCATCCAGTGGTGACATAATTACTGATTATAATGACTTGTACTGTCTTTTTACGCGCTACATCAAAACCATGTCTGCATTTGTGATCGGAGAAACGACAAACAAGCGCTACTGTACAGCGGTTCTCAATTCCAGTCCTCGCACCCCCTTTAAATATGTAAACGTAGTTACAGACTGTGAGTCAGAACAGCCGGCATTGTAGTCTTCTCTCCCAGGATCAGGAAACAGTCCTCTGCAAAATGCGCTGCACACATCAGAATATTTGGGTTGACCTGTTGCTTTCGCAAGGAAACACACAACATGGCAGCGGCGGTGGCAGCAACAATAAAGTTACGCCTTTTTTCTTTGCGTGAACATTTGGGCGGTGTTATGCAAATCTTCTCACAATGTGACGTAGACATGTGGGGACGTGTTTAAACGAGGTGTTTTAGGAGGGCGTGGACAAGTCTTAACTTTGTTAAAGAATGTCTATTTGGGTTTGAGACTTTAGGGATCTTATCTATTCACAAACAGCTTGTAACACTCCAAAGAGAAAGGAAAACTTGAAATCGCATCATATGACCCCTTTAAAGAGATTTAAGAATCAGAATATTAGACATTCTACAGTCTACATCCAGTTTTCATCTTACCTATCTATTATCATAACATTTTAAAATATATTTATATAAAATGCTGCTGCAAAGCATCATGTGACCTTGAAGAGCATTTTGCAGAATCATTTTGCATCTTAAGACCTGTATTCTGGTAACTTTAACCCCTGAGGCGTACTGAAAATATTTTACTTGGTGCTGTTCATTGTTTTGTAGCCGGTGCTGCAGTTTTCTGCACAGATGGACGCGATGCAGCATCTTAAGGATCAACTGGAACAGCGCACACGCATGATTGAGGCCAACATTCAGAGACAACAAGAGGAACTGCGGCAAATCCAGGAGGAGCTGCAGAGGGTGCAAGGCCAGGGCTTACAGGTGAGAGCACCCCCTAGCTTTTGATTAAAGATGCCCTCCCTGCCTCAAATTGACACACTTGTGTTTGGCTATGTAGATGTTCTTGCAGCCCGGAGGTGGTGGTCTCAACCTCGGCTCAGTGCAGCTGACGCAGGGATCATCCGTGCAGCAAGGGGGCGCTCTGTCCATGCAGGGGGCGGTGGTGCCAGCAGGAAGCCTGCAAAGCGGCCTGCAATCCACACACACAGCGACACAACACACTGTCACACAGCATCCTCAGCAGGCACCGCCACAACAACAGAACCTTCTCAGAGATCAGAGCTCCACTCTAACTCAGGTGAGACAGTGAGCTATGAACACATTTGAAAAACAGCAACACACCCGTCTGCTAGAAATTCAAATTTATTTATAGAACTGAATAAGTTTAGATAAAACATCCTTCTATTAAATGTGAAAGTATATAAATACCATATTATTAAATGTGTGTGAATATATATAATATTAACGTTACACAAAGCAGTGAGAGCAGTAGTTATCAGATGAGTGCTGTTTGTCCCGAATATCAGCAGTTTAAATGTGATTTTATACAACAGTTCAGTAAATAAGAAGTTGATATCGTGTTATATTTTAAACACAATATTATGTGTTTTTGCTGAATTTTGCAGAGATCATATTACATTTAAAAGAAATAGCAGAATTGTTGTGCGTCTCAGAGCAACACAGCATTTAGTTTCTGAATGAATCCGCGTTTTGAATGAATTGAGTGAATCAATGATTCAAAGACACATTCAAGAGAGAGAGCCATTTACTTCTTTCCTGAATGAATCAGCCGTTTGAACAAATCATAAAGGCATTTACCACAACCTGCTGGCAGATTTTTATTTAGAGTATCATTTCATAAAAAAAATAAATAAATAAATAAAAACATTTAAGGGATAGGCACCCCAAAATTTTTTATTCTGTCATCATTTACTCACCCACATGTCGCTTCAGAACTTTCATTTGTGGAACATAGAAGGTATTTTTAAGACCATTGGTAACAAAGCTGTTTTAGTTACCAATGACGTTCATTGTGTGAACAAAAAATACTGAGATGTTTCTCAGTTTTATCTTCTGTTATGTTACATAGTTTACGTTAGGCCCTTTTAGCCTAAATGCTTATGTGTAGTTACTTTTATGTTGAATCAAATCAAATATTTCTTTCTAAAGCTACAATTTGTAATTGATACTTTCTCATTTAACAAAAATAGCTCTAAATAATCTTTTGTGGGTATTTTCACAGTCAAATATATTTTGCGATTAATTTCATTCATTAATCAAAACATCATGCAACATTTTAATCAATTAATTAGATTAAAAATTTTTATCGACTGACAGCCCTAATATATAAATACACACACATGCATGTATATATTTAAGAAAAATTGTATGTTTATATATTAAATATATTTATATATAATATAAATTAAATGAATATAAATGTATGTAAATGTAAATATTTTCTAAATGTATACTGTATGTGTGTGTCTTTTATATATACATAATAAATATACACAGTACACACACATATATTAACAGAAACTTTTATTTTGGATGCGTTTTATCGTGATTAATCGTTTTATCAGCACTGATATAAACATAAATAAAATAATATAGTCTAACATCAGTTCTTTCTATCTCTGTCTGTTTTTAGCAGTCTCAGAGGTCGTCTCACACATTGCAGTCTCCTCAGGGAGCACTGCCTGCATCTTTGTATAATACCATGATGATCTCTCAGCCGGCGCAGGCCAACGTTGTCCAGATCTCCACAAGCTTGGCCCAGAACAGCAGCCCCAGCGGAGCTGCGGTCGCCACCTTCGCACAAGACCGGCAGATACGGTACATGTGCAGCTGTTACAAACACACATTGACACTTTGAAACATGCAGGGCATGTACACAGTTTAATAAGCACATTAGAATACTAGACTAGCTCAAAACTCAAAAAAGTTATCATGAATCTCATCTCTCCTAAGTTTCCTTTTTGTATATATAGCTCCTATAGATATGGAAACTTATTGGTTATTTATGAATGAACAATAAAACATTTTTCAAAAATGCCTGGGGACTCCTGACCATGTCACGGTACAACTGGTCCCAACAGAAACTCATAACAAAGCTAACTAATAACCTGCTGTCCTGCCTCCCACAGGTTCCCTGCTGCCCCACAGCTCCTCACCAAGCTAGTAACCGGCCCAATGGCGTGTGGTGCAGTTATGGTGCCTACCACCATGTTCATGGGGCAGGTGGTGACTGCGTTTGCTCCGCAGCAGGGCCAGGCTCAAACAATCAGCATCACCCAGCAGCCGTCTGCGCAGACGCCGGAGCAGCAGGCACAAACGCAGTCACAGATAGCTACAGGAACAGCCCAACAGCAAGGACAGGCCCAGGCTCAGCTTTCCCAGCAGCAAACGCAATTCCTACAGGTTTTGTTGTTGTTGTTGTTGTAGATATTTTTTTTAGAATGTCCTGATACAAAAAAACATGGAATTCAATAGGGTGTCCTGAGTTTTTCAGATGACTGTATAATATTTGTCATGTTGATTATTGGCCATAACATGTCTCATAATTAATGTCTCATTGGTATCAACCAAGAATTCAATATCACTTCATCCCTGCCATATATAATAACGTTTGTGCTTCCTCACACAGGCCCCTCGGCTTTTACATGGCAACCAATCTGCCCAGCTGATCCTTCAAGCGTTTCCCCTGCAGCAGCAAGGCACCTTTGCAGCCGCAACACAACAACAACAGCAGCAGCAACTGCAACAGCAGCAACAACAACTGCAGCAGCAGCAGCAGCAGCAGCAACAACAGCTGCAGCAGCAGCATCAACAACAACAACAACAGCTGCAACAACAACATCAACAACAGCAGCAGCAGCTGCAGCAGCAACTGGCAGCTCATCGCTCAGACAGCATGACGGACCGGTCCAAAGCGCCACCTCAGTAGCTGACCGCACGTCTGGAACACAACCCAGTCTCCACTGAGCAGTCCTGCAGGCTGAGGGGCTTCTGAGGGGGCTGTTTGGAGCTAAACAATAGCAGTATTTCGTACTGTACCCTCTCAGATACCCTTCCACTGCTTATAGGTGAAGGGCTAGACCTAAACGGGTGTTGTTTTTCACCCTGTGCCCTCTCCGACCTATAGGTAGTTGATCAACGGCTGCTTGCACTGAATTCTGGGAGAGGTCCGACCACGAAAGCCGAACTTTCTGCTGGCTGGCAAGGAAACGGCGGCGTCTGGTTTTCCGCAAACGGTCTCCACCACAATATTCGCATTTCCTTTGTCTTGTATGCCCAGTGTGTGCCGTCATCCCTCTTTCACAGGTTTAATTTATGCAGAAGAAGCTTGAAGAAGTCACGCAGGACAAACAGCGTCTTTCTCTTGGCCTCTCTTTCTCTTTCCTCCTCATTTTACTTGTCGCAAGTAATTATGGGTCAGAAAATATTTTTAAGAATGTCACGTGGATTCAACTTTTATTGTACAGTTCACCTGTAAAATAATGTGTAAATATATGGACAAAAGGAAAGAGAAACTAATATTTTATATGATGCATGAGACGAAAAGCGTAGTCTGTTATTTGTAGCTTTGAATATACTTTTTTTCTAATATTCAGAGGAAAAAAAGCTAAACTTAATACACATAATGGCTGATCTCTTCACAGACTTCCTTTTTCCAGTGGGATGGGGGTGAGTGTGTGTATGTGCTTGCGCACGTGTGTTCGTATGTGTGTGTGTCTGCCAATGCTGGATCCACAGATCGTGTCACAGTTGGTTTAAAAGGGCCTTCGTGTTTTAGTAAAACTGTTAAAGGAACAGGCAATCTTTAGAAGTTTTGCATCGTGTTATACACCTTAGTAATGGCAAAAATATAGATATATTTCAGAGAGATGTTTTACATTTGTAAATAGTTTAAAGAGAAGGCTTCAGATTTAGTATATCGTGCGATTAGGCAAAAAAAAGTAGGAAATGGCGCTTTGACTGTTTAGCGCAGAATCATTACGGCTGGCAGCGGCTTTTGCAACATTCGCTATTATGTACCGATGGTAGCTACATACTCTGCCAAACTGGAACTGATGCTTAAAACAGCAGGGTTATGATGAGGAAAAATATAATCGCTTAGTGTGTATGATTCTAAAGGATACAGGTAAATTAGCTTAAGGCTAAGCCATAGCTTCCTCTAGTTTTACAGTGGTTTACATGGTTGTTTACACTGTTATACAGTGTTTTAGGTATGATTAACAAAATAGGTTTGAGTAACCAGAAATATTTTAAACAATCAAACCATATGTTTATCATCTAGAGATTAAATTATCACATATTTGCACAGCTTTAATGCAGGAACACTTTCACTTGCCTTTCTTGGGTCTCCGCTCGTTGACAAATGATGACATTTCAATGATAGCAACTTGACTTTGCAACCTTCTTCCACACAGCTCTGGAAAAGCAGGAATGTATCGGTTCACTAGTACCTCTGTAACGCTGACATAGTCACTAGCAACTTTTAGCTCATTGTCCAAAGCACAGAAAACCACCCTAATGTTGACAATCTGATTCTGTTTATTGGCCTCTGTAGTGTTACAATTAAAATGAGCCAGACTGTAGATGTTGAATTTGATATTCAAACTGTGTCTTCAGGATCTTGAGATTTATATTTATGCTCGACAATACAGTAATTGCTAGAATTAAAGCTTCCCCAAAGTTGCTCAATGGGACGTTGTTAGCAGTTAACCATCAAGAATGTTCAAAAGTAATAATTGTGTTTTCCTCTAGTTATATATCTATATGATTTATGGAACCCTTTTATCCCTATGAAGAAATCTTAAACACTATTTTTTTTTTTTTTTAAGTTATAAAAGCTGAGAGTCACTTTTATCAACAGGTAGCACTTATGGATGACAGTTTTTGTATTTTTTTTTTTGTATTGGTCTTGTTAGACAAGATCGTGTTATTAATTGTTTTAATAATTATTCTAATCATCAGAAGTTTGCGCACTAATGAGCAATATTGCCTCTTCAGGTTAGTACGAGAAGACAGGTGTATTTCATTCCAATATTTTCAATATCAGACCTCACTATATATGAAAGTGCCAGTCTGAATGTTTGGTTTGTGCGGGATGTTTGTGGACAGTTCATGTTGCAGTATCCACTCAGCAGCAGAATAACTCATGTGATTTATGATAATGCAGTATGATAATGTAATCTAACTCATCCTATTGTTCTTCTACCCTTCGAGACGGTCATTAATGTGTTGGTTCTGTGGTCCTGTAAAAGTGATGGATGGCTGTACATTTCAATACCACAGAAATTTTATGACGGCACGGCTAGAATGAGCAAGGCGAGATTATTGATTGAATGTAAAACTGTCACTTAGCTTTATAGTAACATTTCAAGAATATTTTAAAGAGGAATATATTGAAAATTAGATGTTCTTATTTTTCTACAGCAAGGTCAGAACAGAGAATTTATGCAGATAGACTAGTTGATGTATAAAACAGCTGTTATACACCTTTTGCTAGAAAAGGGAAAAGAAAATTAAGCTTACTCCATATTGTAACCTCAAGTGAAGGATTTAAACAAACTGTGACACACTGGAGGACCAGTTGAACTTTCTCCCCACAATGCAGTTGGATTAGGAAGTTTTTTTTTTTTAGGTTTTTGCCTGAGTAAGAGAGGTCTTTGATGTTTGCTATAGACTCCTGCTTATGTTTTGGGGTACTTGAAGGTAATAAAATTTTTTTTTTTTTTTTTTTTTACACAAATCTTGCTTAAAACGTATAGGACACCTATACAAATTCAGGCTGGGTCGAAAATGTCCTTCTGATGCATAGTGCATCCTCTCGCACTGGCATCAGATGTCAGTTGTTGACGCGTGATGATGTTTTAGAGTACAAGGGGTTGTTTTTCTGTTTTCTGCACTGATTTGTATTATGTCAGCCCTAAGGTAACAGAAATACTACAGCTTCCTCAGGTTGGTTCAGAATAATAATAAACCCACATCAATCTTGCCCCACCTCTCTTCCTCACTTGATCTTGTGATAGTGACCTCTTCAAAAACACACATACTTCTGCATACACACACACACACACAAAAAAAACAGGACGATACAAAATGGTTGCCCTGTATGTACCTCTGAATTGTCTGTGGTGCTCGATGCAACTCCATGTCAGCTGGCGTTTTAACCCAAAGAGCTTTGAGAAAAGATGGGAGAACATGGCAAAATCCTGTTGAATTTGTTTTTGAAATATTAAAAGCGCCCAGTGGAAAAGGAGGTGGTGAACCATGTTAAATGTTCTGTAGTTCTGATGTACGCACTAGAAGTTCTGAATGTCTATCAGTGTTCTCTTGCTATCATTTAAACTTTGTACGTGTGATGTTCTTTGCAGAGCACTTGTGTTTGGCTCATGAAATGTATCTGGTCAGTACACGTTAATATGGAGGAAAAATAGCAAACTATTTAATTATACCAATAAATAGGTTTAAACTCTCATCATTTGTTAGGTTTTATCGAATTTTAATGCTCCATCAGGGGCTACCAGAGCATAGCTCTGTTTTCCTCAAAAAAAAAAAAAATTAATATCAGAAAACCGTATGCTGTATTGGGTTCATTTTGTGAGCCAGGCCATTCTTACATTTAACAAAGAAATAATGGAAACTTTTTAAACAAACAGTGCCGTTTACTCCCCTTATTCAATTTTGAAAATAAAATTATTAAAATATATATATAAATATATATAAACATTGTCATGACTGTTTTTATTCCTATACATTTTGGTGTGATTGTTTTCCTCTAAATAAGATTAATAAATTAGATTTATGCTTTGTTAGAAGGGATTTTTTTTTCAGTTGAGCCACTTAATCATTCACTCAACTGATTTGTTCAAGTAAAGATTCACGTCACCATTTGTTGATGATCACCAAATCTGAACTTAAAATTAAAGTAATATTGTTTGTATGTAGGCTACTACATTGGGCCTGAACGGTGCGGGATTGTTTTGCAAATAGTTGTAAACGTTCCGCCGTTACACTGCAGTAACAAGTCCCATGTTTTCTTTTGAAAAATCTGGTCACCACTAGTGCTTCAGTATAACCAAAGTCCTTTTAAGATTAAAATATGATTTTAAGGTATTCTATAGTCTTTGGTATAAATAAGAAATGTCTGTTATTCAAAAATCTCTGAATTAAATAAATACACATATTTACAGTGGCCCCCAAAAGTAGAATGTCTCTCTTGGTCACAAAAAAAAAAAAAAAAAAAAAAAAAAAAAATTACATGTATCTATGACAAGTGGTATTTATTTAAATATAGCACAAGCACCCATTTTAATCAGAACATTTACAATGTTTCTTAGGTTTCTAAATATGAAGACAGGAATTTAATTTAAAATGAAGACAAATCTTGGCAAGTTCTGGTTGTCAAACTCTGTGGAACATGTATTGAACTACACCGGTGGTCATTCTAGGACACCCTATAATGAACTTGATGGCTGCAAACATTTACCTTGAGACTAGTTGGTAAAAAAACAATTAACAAAAAAGTTTTAAAAAAGTGGAGCTAGTCCTGAGGAAAACTGAAGTGTATTTTTTTTTTGCAGATGCCAGTTGGTTTGATTTTTTGCATCTACAGGTGCATCTCAATAAATTAGAATGTCGTGGAAAAGTTCATTTATTTCAGTAATTCAATTTAAATTGTGAAACTCATGTATTAAATAAATTCAATACACACAGACTGAAGTAGTTTAAGTCTTTGGTTCTTTTAATTGTGATTTTGGCGCATATTTAACAAAAACCCACCAATTCACTATGTCAACAAATTTGAATATGGTGACATGCCAATCAGCTAATCAACATAAAACACCTCCAAAGGTTTCCTGGTCCTTCAAAATGTTCTCTCAGTTTGGTTCACTAGGCTACACAATCATGGGGAAGACTGCTGATATGACAGTTGTCCAAAAGACAATCATTGACACCCTTCACAAGGACGGTAAGCCACAAACATTCATTTCCAAAGAAGCTGGCTGTTCAAAGAGTGCTGTATCCAAGTATGTTTACAGATAGTTGAGTGGAAGGAAAAAGTGTGGACGAAAAAGACCGAGAGAACCGCAGCCTAATGAGGAGTGTCAAGCAAAATCGATTCAAGAATTTGAGTGAACTTCACAAGGAATGGACTGAGCCACCACACACAGACGTATAAAGGAATTCAGCTAAAGTTGTCGTATCCCTCTTGTTAAGCCACTCCTGAACCACAGACAACGTCAGAGGTGTCTTAACTGGGATAAGGAGAAGAAGAACTGGACTGTTGCCCAAAGTCCTCCTTTCAGATGAGAGCAAGTTTTGTATTTCATTTGGAAACCAAGGTCCTAGAGTCTGGAGGAAGGGTAGAGAAGCTTATAGCTCAAGTTGCTTGAAGTCCAGTGTTAAGTTTCCACAGTCTGTGATGATTTGGGGTGCAATGTCATCTGCTGGTGTTGGTCCACTGTGTTTTTTGAAAACCAAAGTCACTGCACCGGTTTACCAAGAAATGTTGGAGCACTTCATGCTTCCTTCTGCTGACCAGCTTTTTGAAGATGCTGATTTCATTTTCCTGCAGGATTTGGCACCTGCCCACACTGCCAAAAGCACCAAAAGTTGGTTAAATGACCATGGTGTTGGTGTTCTTGACTGGCCAGCAAACTCACCAGACATGAACCCCTTAGAGAATCGGTGGGGTATTGTCAAGAGGAAAATAAGAAACAAGAGACCAAAAAATGCAGATGAGCTGTAGGCCACTGTCAAAGAAACCTGGGGTCTCATTTATAACACTCTCCGTAGATTTTATCCTAAAGGTGTATGTATGCACAAGAGCTAGGTTTTGCACAAAAGTTTTCAGATTTATAAAACCATGCTTACGCCAGAACCTGCGCAAAAATCCCTTTATAAATCCCAGTCAGAGGAAGATTGTGCGTACGTGCATCTCCACCCCGTCTCCTCTCCGAAATCACCATGGGGCTTACAACGCCTAGTTTTATTATGCATAACCTCATCTGCATATCATTTCCATGCATATTCCCATCCACGTGACACCATATTTAACACCGTTAAAGGTACAAAACATCAAGGAAATATGAGATACGGAGTATAAATGCCATTTTTATTGATTAAAATCATCCAGTATTCTTGTTATGTTTTAGCATAAATATATCAAAATCCATAAAAACAAAACTGTTTAAAATAGTTCTCAGATAAATATTTTAGAATAGAGTTTATCTCATTCTTTTCCACTGGCCAAATAGCATTTCAATTGTTTGAAACAATTCAAATCAAATTTAATTTATCCAGGTTTGCTGATAAGGTGAAGATCTTTTAGCTATTTTAAGCATATGTTTATATCAGTGTAAATAGAATTGTCTGACTCGGCGCGTCACTGACAAAGTAAACATGCAAATTACCATTTTCTTCAAGTTGTATCAATCAAATATACAGGGTTTTTAATTTTTTTTTTATAATGTGGAGATGCCTTCACACGGCCTCAATACCTCCGTGCAGCTGTGGTTGTACAGTAAGATATTATCTTTGGACCTATTCAAACCAGACGATATAGACCGTTCCACCGAATCCAGCAGTGTCCGCCACAGTATCGAAGTGCGCATCATTTATCATTGTTCTCAATTAAATATTTTCTCATAACATGAGATCTGCAGTTTAGTTTGAAGATGAATCATTGTGCACCTATAGCACTCCTCGCTGTCATTAAAACAGAATGCCACAGGAAAAGTGATCAAGCGTATCCACTAAACATAATTTCTGCGTAATGACTTTATGTAATTTCAGTGATTACCTCCATTAATGAGAGTGGAATATTCAATGTAAATGTGTATATCGAACAGATTTTAAAATTGTTGTTTTCTCACTCCAGGAAAAAGAGTTCGTAAGCATGGTCTAGATTAGAATGTCCGTACATTGCGTACATATTTAAGCCAAGTTTATTTTTTATAAATCCCGATATGTGCGTGGAAAATTGCGTACGCATGTTTCTATGCCCATTTTGTGCGTACGCAATTTTTATAAATGAAACCCCTGGGCTTCCATACCACCTCAGCAGTGCCACAAACTGATCACCTCCATGCCACGCTGAATTGAGTCAGTAATTAAAGCAAAAGAAGCCCCTACCAAGTATTGAGTATATGTACAGTAAATTAACATACTTTCCATAAGGCCAACAATTCATTAAAAAATATTTTTTTTTTTGGTCTTATGAAGTATTCTAATTTATTGAGCCAAAATCATCACATTTAAAAGAACCAAAGACTTAAACTACTACACTAGTCTGTGTGCATTGGATTTATTTAATACGAGTTTCACAATTTAAGTTGAATTACTGAAATAAATGAACTTTTCCACGACATTCTAATTTATTGAGATGCACCTGTAATGCAGTGACTCGTGGCCTCAAAACGTTTTTGGATACTTTTCTGTTAACATCTTTGAAAAATGTGCTTCATAACATTGTAGGGTTATTATCTGCTCCTTGATTTAATATTTTTTCCGCATTGTGAAAAATAACCACATCCGACAGACTGAGACTGACCTTTTTATTCGATATTGACAGGAATAACATTTTTGCAGTTTTTCTATAATAGTTCAATCAGCACACTCTCCAAAGTTAGTCCCTGTCAAATATTGACAAAGTCACCCTGAAAATGTAAAAAAAAAAAGAAACTAATATCCTTCTCAACAGAATAAATCAACCAACGACAAAATATCAATATCTGTGCTCCATAGTAGAATAAATAAAAAGCATTCGGAAGAAAAGGGCAGATGTAAGAAATGATACCCTTCCTTTACAAGAAGACAGCAAATGTACGCCGTGTGCTTCTTTCAGGGGAGCCTGTGAAAGCATGACTGTCACTAATACTTTATGACCAGTGACGCAGAAGCACAAATGCATTTGAGCACACAATGATGACCAATAAATACCGTGACTGGGTTTAAAGGCCACATGTGATTTAGTAATCAGATCTCACATAATCCCATACTACATTTAAAGCCTTTGGTAATATGGTATGAATAAAGGACAAAACATCAACAGGCAGTTCCTATAGCATTAATCAGCATTCAATTCAATACGGTAGTTTGTTATTGATAAAGGAATTGTGACATTTATGAGGCTCTTACCCACTAAATACTCCTGAGACGTGAGTAGATTTACGGCTGTGCAGTGGGTGAGTGACAGTGCTTGATCTGGCTTTAGAGCTTTTGTAGTCAGGTAAGCTTGAACTTGAAATAAGTAGAATGGAGCCAGGCCGGTATTTGCCCATAGCACACAGCTCAAACAGAGGTAAAACAATGTAAAAAACAAGATTCGTGATTTGTTATTTAAATGTGCCGGACAAACATCTGCCAAGTTCAAGTAAACTGTTAGAGGAGGCATAAAGGAGAAATATAAAGATCACCTAAAAACAGAACAGTGTCTGGTTGAAAGTAAAGAAAGACTACACAAGGAGGGATTAAGCAAAAAAACTGAAATGCTCAATAAGACATGAGCAGAGTGTTTTTCATTCATTCAGGCAGTCATACTTTACTCGCACAAAAGAGATTCACTCAAACATATAAACAAGCCGTCTGCGCTCTTTGCGCAGTCTCTCTCTGTTCCACTTGTTCTGGGTTGTATACATACAAAATGAAACCAAGAGTCAGTTTTTCCATCAGAATCCAGAATCGGGCTTGATAAAGAGGGCCGAGAACGCAAAGGCCAGGAAAACGATTCCACCAATGATTGTAACTGTAGAGATAACAACAGGAAGTATCAGCAAATAAATCTGGATATAGGTCTGTGCTTATGCAAAACAATAGAACAAGGTGTCCTGTACTAAATGACTCCGTCTCACCGGTTCTTACGGAGATCTTTTGAGCCACCATCCTTCCGCCGATAACAGCCAGGCCTGTGCACAGACAGTGTCCCAATGTTCCCCCAACTGCTACTCCAAATGGATCCTGCAGCACAAAACCAGCCAGTTATTCACAACACTCAAGTCATTTGCTAGCTGCTAATATTAAGCTATCGATGAATGCTGGAATATGCATATAGCTTTAGGAATATTTAAAATGGTAATAAGTGACAAAGTATGTTAAATTAAAGTTAATTACTTATAAAATATAATTTAGAATAAAAGTCTAATGGAATTAAGAATAAAATGTATTTGAATTTATTTATAGTATTTAATTATAGTAATTAATTATAATTAAAATATATCATCTACATTATCAGTTTGTTACAAAATGCCAAATACAGTTCCATGGGTATTAAGAATATTTAAAATGGTAAAATGTGAATATTTTAGTAGAACATTTATTTAAAATTATTTATAAATAAAAACAAGTCTTAAGAAAGAATAAAATTTAAAACAAAAGCAAAATCAATCGATCAATCTCCCATCCAGGTAAGCAATTTTAAAATGGTAAGAAATAAAAATAAGAATAAAAGTCTTATTAATTTTGGACCCCGTGTACATACCTCTCTTGCAGCCAGCACAATAGTGGCAAGCTGAGAGCGGTCGCCCCACTCTGCGAGGAAGGTGAGGGTGAGTGCCTGAATGAATATTGGTGAAATCAAACTGAGACACCTTCTCTGAGATGATATAGTTGCCGCTGTCCCCGCTTCCACATCAGACGAGCCATTGGCTAGCTTATAGCGCTGAAGCTACGAGAGGAGAGGGAATCAATCAATTAAAGGTCAGATAAAATGCTTAAATTATGCAGGGGGTGTTATTTAGCCACACCTGTGAACAAACACACTTGAACTATAAAGCTTTTACCTCTTCATCCTTTTTCTTTATCTCAGCCTGGACCTCCTCCAGCTCCTCTTGCCCTTCATCAGCACTCATCTTCAGTCCCTCCCTCAGCATCCTCACACCAAATATGGCAAACAGCGCTGTCGATATGTAGTAGGTGTAGATCCGTGGGATAATGGTGGTGGCATAACCAAACAGGACTAATGAGAAGACAGACAGAAAAACAGGTCATTCGTGCATTCAGAGGATTTTATAAAAACACACAGTAGATAAACACTCTCTGTTAATGCATTAGATTTTATGTACATAGAAAGACAAACTCAGTAGACTTTCATCGACACTGTGTGTATCAGATGAGCTAGAGGGGAGACACATGAAAGACAAGAATAGGAACCCAGAGAATTTAAAAAAAGAGGTGACAATCTGAGGAAAAAAAAAAGCTGGAAAACAATGACAAGGAGAATGACAACTTCTAGCCTTAAACATTAAAAATCAATTCAAAAATTGTCAAAATAGGTAAAATGATTGCAAATTAAGCTTACACTCAGTAGGGACTAGCTAGTTTGTTTTTTTAGACCATATGTTCTTTTGTAATTAATTATTGCTTATTATATTATTGTGTAACTTTAATGGTTAAACTACTCATTATAATTTTACATTTTAATTGAAGTCAAAACCTCTGAGGTGGGATAGGACAATATCCCTGTTTTAAGGAATTGGTCTTGATTTTGTTTAAAACTAGCTTTTTTTAATGCTAGGTTCATTTTATGTCAGATAATAGTTGTTTATTATTCAAGATTATTCAACATTATGGAAGTCTAAAAGTCATGTGACACCAAAAGTTTGAGGTATTGGTGAAAAGCGGAAGGTGAGATATGATGTGAAGCAAATCAACCTCTGAACATGATTTAAAAAGTAAAGGTGCATTTGAACAACCTACCTGACAGACACGTCATGAGTCCCAGAGCCAACATGGCGCCCGCCAAAACAGTGAGGCGATTGTAGCGCATAGCCATGATGGCTGCGATGAAGAACGTCTTGTCTCCCAGTTCAGAGACAATGATGACTGAGAGGGCTGCCACAAAGGCATGAATAAAGCCCAGGTTTCCCTTATTGAGTTCATCGACACTCACTGCCGGGCCGGGTGCGTGACCGGTGGTTGCCTTCTGCAGCTGGACAAAAATTATGATTCAGATGTCAGATCAATTAGTAGTAACAATTATCCAATTTTTACAAGCAACAAATTTGTTCAAAATATGAAGCAATATAAATATTCAGAGATACAATATTAGATTTTATGTGTTTTCTCTATAAACCAAGGATTAAAGTATGGAAAATATGTTGGTACAAAACAGAGCAGTTCTTGAGATTTTGTCAACTTCTGTAGTAGTACGATTACTTACTCATCCAAACAGTTTGCCTGAAGAAATACATTGTAGAGTTGGACATAGAAATGTAAAGAATTGAACAAGAATGTTATGAATGTTCATCATTTTCTCAAATGCTTCAAGTGATCCTATAAATTCAAAGTTAACGTTTCAAACTTGTACTATTTTTATTCTACATATGTGTGCTGTGAATGAATGTCATTATGATACTACTTTAACTTAAGATTGGTAGTTTTCAACCTTTTTGACCCCCAATTATCAGACATAATACTTGACAGCCCTCCTAAGCTGATACTTACCTCTGTTAAAATAAAACAAATAAATTGATGATATGGTGTCAATTAAAATATTCAATCAGTTTAGCTGATTATTATTATAACTAAATATAAATAATTTCTAGACTTATTGGGTCCCCTTGGAAGTTTGCTTTTGAGGCCCTGGTTGAGATCAACTTTCCATGTTAAAACTTGAGAAAAACAGCAACAAAACTACAAAAACACTTACTACAGATAGATGCACTTGAGGTTTTCATTCGATCTGCACTCGGGCCCTCAAATCAAAGCTAAATTTCAATGCCACAACAATGTCAATAAGTGGACTAATAAGTGGACACATCTATCAGAGAGTGTGTAATCGAATTAGTTTCCCTTCAGTGCTACTAGCCTAATTAGCCGGCTACTTCCAGCACAAGTCCTCTTTGACACAATTTGACAAGTTTTAATAAACATTCTTACACATGTACGTTATCTAGCAAAGATGATAAATGTTTCATACGAACCTCCGCTGGCTTCTCCTCGTGAATGACTTTATTCTCTTCTTGAATTGCTGTAACTCCGGCTGAAAACAACACGTTCAGTAGAATAAGGAAGCATAAGGACCTGCCACCGCCACGCCGCTCGCCGGCCCGAAGAGGCATCTTAGGGGCTGGCTAATACGGCTGTTGTTATGATAATACTTTGCAAATTAAGCTAATAAAACCGCTAATTTATATACATTAATGTTTCGTCGCTAGGATCAGGCTAGCCCACCGTGGTCATCTTCGCGATGAGATGAGAGAGACGGATACCAAGGCAAAGAGAAAACTATCGGTTGAAAACTGACCGCGATTGGTCAGCTGGGAGATACGTGTACAGTAGCGACATACGTCACTGAAATTGAGGTAGACTATTGGTTGAAACGTCAATCCCAACGATTTATAAAGAACGCCTACAAGGTAGGTAGAGTTGCAACGCAAAAGCGAAATAGAGATCTACCCTGCGTTACATTCGGAAGGGCTCATCCCTATGCCCTAATCCCTTAAAAGGGTTTACCCTCCGGAGTGAGAGCTTCGAAAGGTTAAAGGGCGTAGGGGACCAAACAACTGTTTCTTGAAGTGCCCTTTTGCGTCATCATCACGTGGCCACAGGGAGGCGCCGTCATCATGCAAAGAATCTGCGCAAAGGATCATGGGAGCACAGTTGCACCCTTCGAAATCCTTCATACCGAAGGGCCCTTGGAAGTGGCCAGTTTTGAGCACTTCGGTTTGGTACACACCGCTACTCAGCTCTAAGAATAATTTATGGACATTAGTTTGGCTTCTCTTTGTTACGCAGGTTTTCACATTTCGAAAATGTAATTATTAGAAGCTAAGTGGAAATAGTAGGTATGGTTTGCTTGATAGACGTTATTCATATAGCTGGCTTACGTGTAGACTATATAGAAGATAAAATCTGTTTATCTCTAGAGGAAAAAAATGTTGGGTACATAAACACTGTTTTGCAATACTGACCTCATGATTATTGAAACTCGCAGAAACTAATTCATAAACTTGTAAAATCTTAATACTTGTAAATGCCCATTTTATTTAAACGTTATTACCACTGCTGCTTAATCAATTCTGTATTTGTATTTGCGTATGGTTTATCCTACATCCTCTATATGCAAGTGCAAAAAAAGTCAAACTCACAAACAAACCTGTCATCAATTGATCAGTAGCAGGAAACAGGCAGAAAATATCTTTCAGTTGATTCTCTTTTTAACAAGACTAAATTCTAGATGCAGGGACGATGGGGAAGTTAATATGTGGTAAAAGCCACTTCTTTTTTAAATCATTTGCTGACATCTCACAGTAACTGAGTCTCTAAGCATGCAGCTGCTGTCAATCACTATCTGAGGTCAGTCTGTGTCGGCAACGGTCCATTTCAGTCATGTCTTGTGTATTTCCCTCCTTGCCCTGTTCCTTACACATTAAACATGCATGATCAATGTGTCAGCTGTTCCCATTTAAAAGAGAGACATTAAGGACATGTATGTTTTTGTTTAGTTAATACTTTATTAATTTGATTCTTATTCCCATATAAAAGAGCTTATTACATAAAAATCACAGGACAAAAGGAATAAAAGCTTTGCGTTGAGTTGGATAAGTCTCAAACTTGCTCCTGTAGTAATCATGACACAGCTGTGCCGCCAGTGCCTGGTTACAGAGTACATACAGTACCACCAGCCACCAGGTTAGAGAACTGCAGCCACAGCAAACACTCATGGAGACATAAATCAGAAGCTCAGCCAGGTAATGCGGGCAAGAGACCAGCTCAAACCAGCCCCCGCATGGCATCTTGTGGGCTAGAGTCTCTACTTTACCTGGATTGGATAAGAGGGAACAAAGATTTAATATTTGTAAAAAGAAAAAAACCTTTATAAGAAGGTTATTTTTTTTGTATTTCTACTTAGAATAAGTTTAAACTTTTTTTTTCCTAAGGAAAGCCCAGTGGCTTTCTACCTGAGCTGTCAGTCCTCATTTTGGCCAGCATTGAGAGGGACCGGTTCTGGAGGAGTGATGCCCAGATGAAAAGAAGAGTCCCGATTACATGATGCCATGTGAGCTGACTAACAAGAGACCCTGGTATTGTAGAGACAGTTACACAGATAGTTAGTACAGTTCAGGAAAATGTCCAGCTACATTTGGGCTAATAAATACTGAAATATTTTTAGTTATGTTAACATGTATTAGAGTTTGAGTTTTCAATATGAAGGTGCATTTTAGTCAAAAAACAATGTGACATAAAGATGAAAGGATCTGAACTAGGAAACTATACTAACCTGATTGAGGCAGAGAGGAATTTATACAAAGGACAGTTAGTCCAAGTAGGACATAGTAACCCAGACCAAATGCATACTGGACTACATGGATCACACCATTAGAAAATACGCTGACAAACAGGCACTCCAATAGCCGTCTAAGAGAGTGGACCCATAGTAGCACTTGTAAAAGCAGAATGGAGAGATGTAACTCTGTAAAGCATGAATAAGCAAGCATGTGAATATTCTTTGCAGCATGGTAAATGGAAAGTACATTGCAACAAATTAAAGCAGAAAAATATAATACATGTATCTAAAAAATACAGGATCTCCATTACACTGAGCTTTCAGAATTTTTCTGATTTGGTTACTATATTTTCAAGGTTTTACTACAGTAACACACTGGTTGCCATTGTTTAAAAAAGAAAGATGAAGTAATTTGAAGTACCGTTCCAAGCATCTCTTGGTCTGCCAGTCAAACACCAAAGCGCGTCAATTAACCAATCAGGGAGAGCCTCATTCATGACGACAGAGCACAAGGAGAATAGTAGGAGGAGCCCATTCCACATGACAGACACCGCATAGAAATGATAGAAACACCTAAAAACAACATCAGAGAAAATCTTTCCTGCGTTATCGCCTTGACATGCTCAAACCATGATATCTGGGGAATATACAAAGCCACATAAAACTACATTTAATCCCGAATCACCTCTTTGATATGTCAAAAACGAGCTGCCAGTTTGAGCGCTTGATGTGTTCTTTAGTTTTTCCATATCGGATTAAATCCTGAAACACGTGTTCGAGGCTGTGAGGCAGTTTCAATGAAAACTTACAGAGACAAAAGGCTATTAGAAAACACAGCGCTAACAAAAACCATATAATATTAACTATTGCTATAGAGTCGTGCATCGCAGCAGCAGCAGCATCATACTGCGGTCCGCTCGTGTAAAGATACCAAAGGAAACAAATACCGGATCTTTTTGGGTTCCACTCATTCAGGGATTTGCTGATAGGCACCACCGCTCCATGGTCAGGTAATATGTGCTATGAGAAAACCCACAAAGAAGAAACAAAAATCTTTTCAAAATCTACAGCCATTAGTATACATGAATATGAATGTTTAATTAAAACGAGCTTTCGCTTACTTTATTCATCACTGTAGATAATACAAACGCGGAGAAACAGCTATCACAACGCCACTATAGCAACAATATTATATGGTACCATATGTATCTAAGTTTTTTTTTTTTTAAATGTTCATTCAAACCGTCATTGTAGACATCTTTGAAATGTAGCTTCAAAACCACCATTTGCAGATCTACCTAAGAACACAAGAGGGCAGCAGGCAAAATATAATTTGTCAGTACTCTCACAGAAAGTAATTCAATTGATTAATTGAACTGGTTTGAGGACGTTTTGCATTGACTCATTGATAGAGTATGTACACATATCTATAGGACATAGTGGGGTAAGTTGAGCCACATTTTACTTAATTTGTCCTCAAGGCAATGAGGAAAAAAACAAAAAACAACTTACCAATATATGCTAGGAAATCTACTATCAAACTAGAGGAAAGTGCTACAGCATAGAAATACTGTATGACATGAGTGGTCCAGTGACACAACTTTGTAGTGGAAGGAAGTAGTTCTGCACTCAAGGACTTTTTTTTTTTTTTTAATATTTACTTTTTATTTACACACTTGAGCCGTCCAACTGTTGTATGAAAGCAAAATCACACTCGTAGCCGTGCAATATGGCTCTACATCAACACGGATGTGATTGCCTGCTGTACTTGGCCGGTGGCCTTGTGGATTTAAAAGTGTTTTTGGAGTTAATATTTCACTCATTATCTTTTACCATTAATGGGATTCTGATTTATAACAGGAAGTAACACAATAACCAGACTAGACAGTATGCATTTGTCTGTTTGCTTGTACAGTTTGTCTGCCAATGCAAGGAAACTTCATTCCCCACTTGAGCCATTAACTATACCATATGTGTTCAGTCAATAAAAGAGTGTGTGTGAAAGAGAGTAAACCAAAGCCTCTAAAGTATTTGACTCCAGGATGCCTCATAGAAAAGGCAGGTTTCCTATCTGAGGATGTGTGCAGTGTTTCCTGCCCCCTCCTGACTCTTCCTCACTGTCCCCAGTGCTGGACCCTCATTAGGCTCCCTTCTGACACGCTTATTGTCACTCTTCTTCTCTTTCCATCCTTTTATCCCACTGCTCATACATCAACACTGCTTCTCCACCCATTTCTCAATGGCCCCCTTGCATCTTCCGTTTTGCATTCCCCAAACACCCAAACACACACACTAACCCAATTTCTCAAAATACCTTGGATTTATTTTTCACTGTTCTCTCACAATGTGTATATATGGAAATTTATCTATCCATCCGTCCATTCATACGTCATACCGCTTGTCTTATGTATGGTAATGGGATCATTTGTAATTATTATAACTAAATAACATGATCATGTTTTTTGCTGCATTTGTTAATTTTTAATTATTTTGAGATATAAAGTCAAAATGACCTTTTATTTAGGTGGAAATGGGCTTCATTAAAGATGCCCTACTTAAGACTAAGTTTATTTCAAAGGTTGATTGAACTATATAATGTAGAAAAAGTTAAGAAAAAATGAACTTTTAAGTCATTTAGAATAAGCAACTAATAATTTAAAATATTTAGGACTTACAATGTCAAGTTTGAGGGTGAGGATAGAAATGGCAAGCTTTTGAACATGCTTGAATTTGGTAACTGGTTCTCATTTCTACAAAAACATTTTAGACAAAACAATTCCACCTTGATACTATGGCTATCACAGCTAGACTTGTCTTAATTGTTGTCTAATATTTTTATAATTAAATGTATTCATGAAATGTAAATATTGTAATACTGTATTTACCACCAGTACACTATTATAAAGCTATACGCTAAGCTAAGAATTTGGACCTTATTGTTGCATATATTTCTAAACATGCATGTTGAAGAAGCATTGTGGCTGGGGGAATACCCATAATTTTGTATGTTTGTGTTTGGTCAAAACACGGAATTATGAGGATGTGTGCATTTCATCGTCATCTAGAATTAAAAATTTATTTAGTGTTTTTGATGCTATTTATTTTGTATTTGTTTGTTTGTTTGTTTGAAGTCACCATTAGCATGATTAATGTTCATTTTGGTTAGGTGTATACAGTTATTTAAATATATTCATCAGCTACCAGCTGTTATATAGCTGTTTAGTGCATGGACTTCAGAGCAACACTGTTGTGTAAACTTGTTTCGTAAAGTTTAAGCAGTTTAATCAACCCTCTATTTAAAATTTAACAAATACTTGTTGAAGAAGTTAGTTGACTTTAACTTAATATGTTGATTGATAGTGAACAATCAGGTTTCGATCTTTGATCTCATGTTCTACAAATCATGTCCCGTTTATTCATCACAGATAGGACTATATTCTGGTCTCAGTAGTGTACAGTATAATATCTGGGGATCGCATGTACACTCATTCTTCTACTGCAGATTGTCTCTTTACTCTCTTCACTATTTTCTGTCCCTTATTTTTATCTATAGGCCTATATGGATATTATATCTATATATCAATCAAATGTAGAAAGAAACCCTATCCCCAGCACATGCATGCATACTCTCCAAAACCATTAAGAACGCTGGACCATTCACATGGTCTTGAGCTGTGATCTTCAGAAGAAAGTTAGATGTGTTAAAACAGTTTCTCCTAATTCCCTTAAATGACTTTCTTTTAATGCCGTTTGTTTATATGACATTTCAGAACGCTGCTTTTCCAAACCCATAAGTGCCTATAATCATGGCAGGTATAATTGTGTATTTATATGTTTCGAAGTGGTACTGCTTTTAGATTGTGTTGATCATATTGCTTTCCCACTCTATTGTCTGGTTGGCTGTAGTTCTTTTTCCATGGCTCTCCATGTGTTTTCTTTCCAATACCCAGCGCTGATAGAGCAGGAACTGGCACACCTTGGCCAGGCCCACTGGGATGTGGTAGGCAATAGAGTATTCAATTATTATATCATGCTTAAAAATAACAATAAAGAAAGAGAAAAAAATAAGAAATATTTTTCAATTACACAGAGTCTGGTCAGAATCTGAAACCTAAAAGGAGATTTTGAATGGTTTTGAAGTTGAAGTGTGTACTTCTGTGTCTTTTCTGTCACCAAATGACATTAGTTTGATTATTTAAAATTGGTTTGCAAAACTCTTCACCTATCTTCCATTGGTTTTGGATTAACCAATATTCCAACCCAAACAAAAAATTAAGCTCAAATAAAAAATGATTGTGTTTGAATATGTCTGTCCATACTATATAGTATAGGCAAGAAAACAGTATGTGATCAGTATGTCCGAAGTCACAGTTTTCACAAAACAGTAGGTAAAAAGTTTTCCAGATAACTTACTAATAGTGAGATTCTGAAGTGAACATTTGATGGACAATTTAATATGAGGTCACAGCAGATGAGTTGTGAATGGCAATGAAGCGATGCCACAGGCCAAATGACAGTGAAAAACCATGGCAGATGTACAGTATTACATCCAAATTTCATTCATCCTATGCATAAGCAAGTTTCAGACCAAATGTAGCACCTACTACATGTGTGATTTCAAACACACTTCTGTGTCTACAATTTCAAACTACTGTAATAATGGCTTACTTATAGCTTGCTTGTGAAACTGTGATAGAAGAAAGTATTTTAATATCGAAGAAATGTATCGATCTATCTGTCTAGAGCTTAGCATCTTGTAATATAACATGAGTTTATGGTAGCATAATAAATTACCAACACAAAGAGGACCCTTTGAGGGCTTTTCCATGCCCGCTGTTAGCATGAGTCCGAAAAATAGGAAGTGCTCTCTTTTTCCTGATCCCCTGCTCAGAGGGGGAAGTGTTTTAGGTGCTACGACTCCCAGCAGAAATGACCAGGACAGGAAACATGTGGTGGTTGGAGACACAAACTCTAACCCTTTTGATCGAAACCAAGGCTTTTTAAGACCCATAATGCATCGGTTCACATGTCCCTGCCAAAAGTAACTAAGAAGAGACTAAATGGGCATGCCAAAGTGTAAACTTACTTCAAAGTATAAGGCAAACAAGGGCCAAAAATGTCTCTGGTCTTCTAAGACAATGTTAATTTCACACAAAACCAAATCAGTTTTGTGATATTTGAAATATTAAACATGTAAATCTATATCTATTTATCAAATTACTTAAAGGGTTACTCCACCCCAAAATGAAAATTTTGTAATTAATCACTTACGCCCATGTCGTTCCAAACCCCATAAATGCTTTGTTCGTCTTCGGAACACAATTTAATATATTTTGGATGAAAACCCGGAGGCCTGTGACTGTCCCATAGACTGCCAAGTAAATAACAGTGTCAAGGTCTAGAAAAGTATGAAAGACATTGTGAGAATAGTCCATCTGCCATCAGTGGTTCAGCTGTAAGTTATGAAGAGATGAGAATACTTTTTGTATGCAAAGAAAACAAAACGCGGATATTCTCCAAAATGGCGCTACGGTGATGCGGAGAGACACAGAGGAGACGAATTGTTGAATGAAGTCGTTATTTTTGTTTTCTTTGTGTAAAAAAGTATTCTCGTCGCTTCATAATGTTACGGTTGAACCACTGATGGCAAATGGACTTTTCTGACGATGTCTTTCATACTTTTCTGGACCTTGACAGTGTAACTTACTTGGCAGTCTATGGGACAGTCACAAGCCTCCCAGTTTTCATCCAAAATATCTTAAATTGTGTTCCGAAGACGAACAAAGCTTTTACAGGTTTGGAATGACATGGGGTAAGTGATAAATGACAAAATTTTCATTTTGGGGTGGAGTATCCCTTTAAGAAATGCTTTAACTATATTTTTCTTTCAAGACTTACCTGCACAGGTTAATCACTTTTTGTGTATTGTTTAGTATTCCTCTAATTGAGCCTCCCATATATATGCTCAACATTTCACTGATTCATTCACACAGCAGTAGCATAATGGGCGAACACAAAGTTGCCATAACTGTAAATGTTTAGTCACTGTCCTTGAGAAATTGTGTAACCACTGTAAACAACCAACAGCTGACCCAAGGCCTGATAATGTCCATCGCTCGTACACAAGGCCTTAGCGTATTGTTTGCTTCCTGTGTCATAAGGCTAACTATTTCACAACAAAAGATACACCCTCCCCTTCCCAGTTTTATCCTTTGGATACTCCCATATCCCACTGGCAGCTTCTCTGGGACATTCTATCTCAGCTTGCTGGAAAAACAAGGGAGGTTACCATTACACCGACTCCTTACCTCCAGAGAGGGGGAAAATACTATTAGTGACTGAAACATGGCCACCCAGATTGTTTACAGACAATGGAATGGTCAAAGTGTCTTCCTCTGCAAAATTAATCTGCTAGTGGTTTAGAAACAAGCCGTTATGTAGCATTTCTATCAGTAAGTTACAGTAAGAGACTTCCAGTATAGTTGTAAAGGCAGTTTTGCAATTAGAAAAGTAATTTATTCTAATTCAACTGAAAAAAAAACCCATCAACAAACAAACTCGCTGTTATCTCAAAAAGTGCTATTCAGATTCAAGTATCAGTTCATATTCTTTCTGTTTGGCTAAAATCTGTGAAAACATCAATTTTTAAAGACATTTAAAGCAATTTCTGTCATTTGTAAGGTTTGTCTGGCAACCACAATTGCCTTTGGCCCTTAGAATTAAAAAAAAAAAATATATATATATTTTTTTTTAAATAGTTGTATAATTGTAAAAAGTAAAATAAAGCAAGAGACTTATTTGCGAACGTTCGTTCCAAAATGCTCTCTGGTGGTGGGAGTTACGTTTTGGCAAATTGACGGCAAAATTAGCATGAATTAATAAGATCTTTCGTTTTTTACAATTTGTTTACGCCCCGCTGAGCGTTATATGTTTTATAAAACTGAACGAATAACTCATGAATAAAATAATTATATTTTTATCGTAAGTTCAGGGTGTAGGCTATTTTACGCAAAACGCCTTTTTATTATTATTATTATTATTAATAATAATAATTATATAGCATATATATATAAACAAAGTTTTTAAGTGCTCAACAAGATTAATAAACAAGGTTAGACGATCTTTCTGCCAAATCAAAGTTCTGTCAAGCTAAGAAAGTTCACTATGTTTAGGCTAATTGAGATTTTAATTAACTTTTACGATTTTAGCAGGAATTGATCTAACTAACCTAATTAAAAAAGCATAGATACTTTCATATCACTTTACACTTTCAACCTACCACTCTTTTAAAGAAAACATTTCATTCTCCATTAAAAAATATCATCACAATACAATAGCAATATCACAAGACGCAACCCAACTTTCTTCAGACTTTATTTGCGAGGGTATAAACCTTAATTATGAGGTCACCATGCCCCCCAACCCACCATGATTTTCACCCTGCATGGTGAGCAGTTTGTTTAGTGGAAATTATGCGTTTTGTACATCCTCAATACTTGACTGAATTAGGTTCCTATCGTAATCGATCTCAGATAATGTGACTGTTCAGTTTAGTCCCTGAGGTCTATCTATATTCTCCAGACCTTCGACCTCTGGAGTCTGCAGACATTAAATGATCAGTAATGTCTTTGATTAGTAGGCTAAGTGTGTTGCGCTCCTCCCTCGCCGTCCTCTCTATCAGCGCACTTCAGTCAAGCGTCCGTCAGTGAGCGCGCAACAGGTCTCTCTCTCAGTGTCAAACTCAGAACTGTCCCTTACATAGTCTGCTCTTCATCCGTCTCTGCAAGGTTAATAATTTTTAAAGAGCACAACTGTGTCGTATTATCGTGATGAGGAGTTAAGGAACTTCTGAATTTTGGTTTCATGTCGGGACGGTCCAGCGTTACTGTCGGGCGATGGCAAAGACATCTCATGTGCTTTCTCTCGTCGACGTCCTCTTCACCATCAACTTGGTTATAGGTATGACATAAGCGTTTCTAAATATACAAAACACACTCTGATATTAAATATACAAATGCTCACATCACCATTAGCCTACTTTTCTCATCATATTAGGCAACCTATTGTTAGGTATTGTAAATAATCTTAATGTTGCTGGATTATGGATTATAAAAGTCCTATTTTATTTATTTTATAAAAGCCTATTGTTACTGATTTGAATAAAAAGTAGGCTATTTATCGCGTTATATTTTTTATAATAGCGTTCCGATAAATCCTTGCACGAATAACATTTGTATAGATTTCTGTTGCCTGTCATTTATGTTCTTTTTTGTTGTATGTTGCATTTAGGCTATGTAATTTTTAGTATAATTGCTTTATTGTTGTGCTTTTTTCTTATGTTGTTTTCTGTGCTCTGTCGTAATATTGGTCATAGTTGGTGAAGTCAGGTTAGTCATCATGTAGTTTTACATATTTTAATAAATATTATTGTCAGATCATTTAATAGTAGCATGTAATTGTTAGTATGTTATATTATTTAATGCAATACAGTTAAATATTGTTCATGTGTTGTTGCTTTTTAAATCTTTAGCAACCAAAGCTTTTTAACTAAATTTAAAAACTTGAATTTACAAATGCAGCTAAAATGTAAAGTAGAGATTAAGAGTTCCTTCAGTATAAAAAAGCAAAATGCATCTATTGTTTGATTTTGAATTTCATCACAGTATTAATAATGCTGTATGTAATATATAGCAACTGAATTAATCAATGGAACCTTTTTTCTTGCTCCAGTTCTCCACTGCTAATATTGAACTTATTCAAATTAAATGTATAGTTTCAAGATTTCAAATGGGATGTTTGCTCTTAGAATAGTTAAAAATAAACCTATTCTTTCTTGCCCTTATCTTGTAATTCCCTCAGTTCGCTCTTATTCATCAGATACAATCAAGCCTTCACCACCATTGTTGTTTCAAATGCTTTCAGTGCCTGGCAATTTAAATGTTAAAACAAACAGCTGAATAAGTTAGTCTCAATGGAGTGCATGTGTTTAAGCATGATTGTGTGTACCCATAAGAGTGTGTGTGTTCCCAGAGCTAGTTCCTCTGGAGCAGGAATCCCACCTCAGGCTTTGGAGCATGGGGGCATTTAGCCCGGCCCCGGCCCATCTGCCCAGGCTTCCTGTTTTGACACATCCAGGCCTCTGTGCTGCTCTTGCAGTTCCAGTGGAAAAATATCCCAGAGTCCCACATTACGCTGCTTCTTTCCACAATGCACTGTGCCATACTCTACACGTCTGCATCCTTTATATCCATTGTAAAACCAGGCCAGGCTATGGATAGACATTCACGGCCCCATCACTCCAGTTGACTGTGAATCCATGCTCATGCTGTAGTTTGAGCGGCAGAGCAGCACAGTCTTTCAACTGCACATACCCTTTTCAAAGATAAATTGTTGTGGTTTGTTGATCATACAGTAGATTTGTCTCTTTATGTATGTTGCAAATGTACTTAAGATAAAAGAGAAAAGGGAGCTGCTTTTAGATGAAGTTGAAGATAAAGTGAAGTTGTGAAGTTTAGGACTAAACTAAATTATTCTGGGCTTAAAGTTACCATATTAGGGAGATCCTAGGAAAGGTGCATGCTGTACCTTTTAAGTTTATTTAGTTTTGAGGTTATTGTAATATATTACAGCCATATGTACAGTGGTTTATTATGCTGAGGATGGTGGTCCTACTGTCTAGTGTTTAGCTTTAATGTGAAATATTGTTATATGTTGACTAGATTCCAATTTGCAATGGATGTTTTGTGTCTCTCTTGGTTTAAGTTGGTTTAATTCAACAAGATAAAAAGCAGGAATCTGGTATAATTTTTTCTTTACTTTATTATTTTAATTTATAAGATTATTTTCCCTTCAAAAACAAAGAAAAAATTGTAACATTTTATTTTAAAGTGACAATTACACTAGTTATACTAAATATATTTACTATGGTAATAACAGTTAATTGTGCATAATTAGTATATGCATAACTAAGCAACTAACCCTAAACCTAACCGTAACCTTTAGGTCAACCAGACTTAAGTTATTTGCACCTGTAATAAATGGCACATATGAAATTTATCTAAAGGCAGAGTAAGTGTTGATCTAGAGTCCTCATTAAAATCAATTAGTGAGTATTTATGTAAATATCAGCCGCTTTCCTTAATTAAAACCTTCTGGTGTATTTTTTCTTGCAGCGATAGAGCTCAGGTTTGTGCCTGATCCTCCAACCTTAAACATCACTGAGAAGACTCTCAGAATCAATGCTTCAGATACACTGGAGATCACATGCAGGTAATATTTGCTTCTAGAGAAGAGCATTTCTGTCTTCATTCATTTTCATTCTGAAGCTACTTTTCCCCACAAGAGTGCTGTTTTTGTTAGCTATTATTTTTTTATGAAGCTAAACAATGTCATTTTTGCTTGAACATTGTCTTTTCAACCTGTTACACAGGGGACGTCAGATCCTTGAGTGGTCTACACCTCATAACCGAACCCGCTCTGAAACCCGGCTCACCACAACAGACTGTAGTGGCAATGGACTCTTCTGTAGCACTTTAACGCTCTCAAAAGCAGTAGCCAATGAGACTGGAGGATATCGCTGCTTCTATAAAAACCTGCCTGTAGAGGATGGAAAGACTTCTATATCTGTGTATGTCTTCATACAGGGTATGATTTTCATTTGTAATTTTTTTACGTACGTTTTTAACAAACAGATGAACATGTTTTTCATAACTTTCCAACCCGGTCTCCCACTCTCTTTCAGAGAAAGTGGGTGCGAGAGAGTTGGAATTTTACAAAAATGTGTTCATCGCATACTTCTACTGTTATCCTTCAGGATAACCTCTTGACCTCTTCAAACTTTATAACCTCTTCATTCTGGTGGAACCACCACATTTTACTTCCCTTTTCAACCATAATAGCTGTAAACATCTGCCTTGTCCAGACAGACAAAATAGGAAATGTGTTTTTGTTTGGTAAACTTACTTTATTCCATAACTATGAAACCTGATCAAATGTGCATAACAATTTGTAAGCACTGGTGTATTATGCATTATTTTGTCAACATTATCTTTTCTGCATGTGTTTTTTTATAAATAACTTTTTGGATAAATATATAGAATACATGCTTATGTTTTTAGATTACCGTACGCCATTTGTCCGAATGGCTCAAGATTATGATGTGGTGTTCATTCGTGAGGGAGAACAGGTGGTCATTCCCTGTCTGGTATCTGTGGAGAACCTAGATGTCACACTGTACACAGTAAGTGTTTACATTGTTAACCTATATGTTACCTTCTATTTCTAAGGAGTTATTTCTGTTTAATCTAAATGTAAATTTTCATTGGCATCATTTTTATGTGTTAAGAATAGTTCAGTGATGTTAAATATTATTTTTGATCTAAATAAAACCAGTTAATTTTGCTGTTGTGATTTGTGCAAAACTTGTAGTGAGTTTTCAGCAAATTACACTACAATTCAAAAGTTTAGTTCTTTTTTTAATGTTTTTGAAAGTGCATTTATTTTACAAAAAATACAGCAAAAACATAAATATTGTGAAATAATATTACAATTTTAATTACCAATTTTCTATTTGAATATACTTTAAAATATAATTTATTCCTTTGATGCAAAGCTGAATTTTCAGTAACCATTACTCCGGTCTTAAGTGTCACATGATTCTTCATAAATCATTCTAATATGTTGATTTGCTGCTCAAGAAACTTTGCTTATCATTATTAAAGATGATTTTCATCGTGCTGCTTAATATTTTGTGGAAAATGTTTTTCAGGATTCCTTGATGAATAGAAAGAACAGCATTTAGAGAAATCTTTTGAAACATTATAAATATCTTTACTTTCCTTATTTGATCAATTGAATTCATCCTTACTTAATAAAAGTATTAAGGCCCATTCACACCAAGGACGATAACTATAAAGATAATGATAAAGATAGTTCTAAAAATCGTTCTCAATATTGAAGAATAGCCACACCACAGCTATAACGATAAAGGCACAGAGAAACAACATCGCTGGATTCACTTGCAGAATGATTTTTTTCAGCTGATGAACGATACAAACATTGACATCCAATCAGAATCCGTCCTCAGATATCGAGCTCGAGAATTTAAAGCGGCAGATGCGTGTGCGCTTAAAATAAACAATAAACGCTGGTGTAGATGCTAATATCTTTATCTTTATAGTTATCATTCTTGATGTGAACGGGGATTTAGTGTCTTTCAAAAATGTGTTTATGGTGTTTGTCTTCAACAGAAGTATCCAGTAAAAGAGCTGGCCACTGATGGGAAAGAGGTTATCTGGGATAGCAAGAGGGGCTTCATCCTGCCTAGTCATGTGGTCAGCTATGCTGGGGTGGTCTACTGCCAAACCACTATACGAAATGAGACCTATCAGTCATCACCCTACATTGTGGCTGTCGTAGGTAAGCAAAAAAAAATAACAAAGACAAAATGCTCATTTGCATGAAGTCTTGTGATTAAGAAATATATTATGACTATGGTTTATGCATCTGACTCTTTGCATGCATGTCAGAAATGATAAAATTGTTTTTGAGGAGGCAAGATTGTATTTGTTTAGACTGTAGAGCAGTCTGGTGTGAGATCAGCTGCCCTGGTCTCATGAGAACAATGCTCCACCCGGCACGTCCCTTACTCCCCTTGCCTCTTCCGCAGGATACAAGATCCATGACCTCACCCTGAGTCCACCTCATGAGAGGCTAACCGTAGGGGAGAGGCTAATGCTAAACTGCACCGCTCACACCGAACTCAATGTGGGAATTGACTTTCAGTGGACCTTCCCTCATGAGAAGGTCAGTAACTTATTCAGAAAATTGTAATACAAGTTAACCTCAGTCTTCGGCATTTGTGACATAACCTTGATTGCCACAGGAAAAAAAACTGGATTTTTTTTTTTTTACTTGTCTCCTTCCTGTTCTCTACATAAGTTCACAATGTCCGGTGATGAAAAACAGCCAGAAACAGTCTAAACAAAAGCTGTGTGTTCCGTCTTTATTTGATAGCAGGTGTGTGACAGCTTGTCTCTGTTGATGTATGAACCATAAATGGTGACAAATAACTAGAACTTCTCCTATAGAAATATTATTACAATTTAAAATACCTGTTTTCATATATTTTACAATTTATAATTTATTCCTGTCGTGGCAAAACAGAATTTTCAGTAGCCATTACTCCAATCTTCAGTGTCACATGACCCTTCAGAAAACATTTTAATATGCTGATTTGCAGCTTAAGAAACATTTATTATTAGTAGTATATACAGAGATAGAGAGAGAGAGAGAGAAAGAGAGAGAGAGAATTCATTTCTAAATTGTAATATTTTTTATTTCTTTGGTAACTTACATAATGTAACACATGCCCAGAACATTCCTTTCAAATTTATCATCAGCTAATCTTTTCTGACATTTGTGTTTTACTTTAGACACTTCAATCATAATCTCAGTTTGATATGTTTCATATTTTTATAATTTGATTTGATTTTATAATTCGATTCGATTCAGCCCAGTCCAGCTCAGTTTTGGTTGGATTGCAATTAATAAATAACATCATGCATATTTTAAACCGTTTCTCTCCTCCTGCAGAGAGGCATCAACAGCTCAATACCAAGGACACGCTATGAGACCAGATCCTACAAGAAGAAGCTGTGGAACTCCTTAGAACTGTCCAATACTCTCATTGTAGAGAATGTAACTGTAAATGACACAGGAGAGTACATATGCACAGCCTCTAGTGGTCAGATGCAGAAGATTGCCCGAGCACCCCTTATCGTCTATGGTATGTGCTTTTAGAAAAAACAACTTAAAGGGATAGTTCACCCAAAAACGAAAATTCTGTCATTATTACTCACCCTCATGTCGTTCCAAACCCATAAGACCTTCGTTCATCTTCAGAACACAAATTAAGATGTTTTTGATGAAATCCAAGAGCTTTCTGACCCTGCATAGACAGCAAGAGAATTACCTCGGTCAAGGCACAGAACCGTAATTATGACATCTTTAAAACAGTCCATGTGACATCAGTGGTTCAACTGTAACTGTAACATAGCTGTTACGAAATGCTAAAAAAAACCTGCTCTATTCAACTACTTCTTCTCTTCCGCGTCAGTTCGGCATCATTCACAAGAGTACCACGATGAAGAGAAGAAAATGTTGAATAAAGTCGTTATTTATGTTTTCTTTGTGAGAGTGAGTAATTAATGACAGAATTTAAATTTTTGGGTGAACTATCCCTTTAAAGGGGTCCTATTATGCTCTTTTACAAAGTCTTGATTTTTGTTTTGGGTGTGTACTAGAACAGGCTCTCACACTAGGTTGTTCGAAAAACACATTATTTTTCCCATATTTTACATTATTATAACACCTCTCTCCCCGGTCTGGCATGAACGGCTGGAATAGTTCCTGTATCAAATGAAGGCCCATCTTCTGAAATATGAAATGTGCTTTGATTGGTTAGCTGGGCCAGTGTGTGTTGTGATTGGCAGCACTCAACGCGTGGTCTGGAAATGTCATGCCCCTTACCATAGCCACCTGCTGCGAGCTTCAGTGTAAATATTGTGTCGAAATCAAATCAATTTGAGTGCGATTTAAACCCGGATGATTGTAACCACTCTAAGCTTGTCTGCTTGGGAAAGCTAGCGCGTCTCCGACATAGTGATAACACTTGTTGCCTTCTCTAGTGAACACAAACCACATCAAAAAACAATCTGTTCACTTAAAAAAAAAACAAATCCCAGGCAATGTGTGTTGTAGTCCAAACGAGTCGTTCATTGTAGTTTTTGAAAAGTGATTTCTGTTAAATAAAATATCTCCTTTTGAAGTGAACTTTAAGCTTTGTAACTTTGCAGATTTTTTATTTTTTATTTTTTTGCTCAAACAGCAACATTACAGACTAACTTAAGTTGAAAAAGCACAATAGGACCCCTTTAAACAAAAGAGAGCATTAAATCATTGAAAGAATCTATATTTCAGTGCTGCCAGCACACCTAAGCCAGTTATATGCTGCTGGCATAGATAGCATAAAGAGCATGTGTTTTACAATACAAATAATACATAATACATAAAACTATGTTTTAATACATTTTGCTAACATATAAATTGATATTTCAGAGAAACCATTTATAGCGCTCAATGATCAGATCTTGCAGACTGTGGAGGCAACTGCTGGCCAGGAAGAGGCAAAAATCCTGGTTAAATATGATGCTTATCCAGAGCCCTCTGTCAAGTGGTAAGTGATTAGTGTATTAAAGAATAGATTAGGATTTTGTGTAAGTCAGACTGAACTTTTCACTCTTGTCCATCCAGGTATAAGAATAATCAGCTGATAGTGTGGAAGGATGAGTACAGAATGAAGCCCAACAGAGGATATCTTACTATATATGGGGTTACAGAGAAGGATGCTGGGAATTACACAGTTGTCATGACAAATAAGATTACCAAGGAGGAGCAGAGAAGAACATTTCAACTGTTGGTTAATGGTAGTGAATCTCTTCTCTTCTCTTCTCTTCTCTTCTCTTCTCTTCTCTTCTCTTCTCTTCTCTTCTCTTCTCTTCTCTTCTCTTCTCTTCTCTTCTCTTCTCTTCTCTTCTCTTCTCTTCTCTTCTCTTCTTAGTCTGTTCATTTATGTGTTTATATGTACAGTTCACCCTAAGATCTTTGAGAAGGAAGTGCCGCTGGATCGAGATGTTCACATGTATGGCAGTAGCCCTACCCTCAGATGCACAGCTAGCGGAGGATCCAGCCCTGTCACAATACAATGGCAGTGGATGCCGAGAGAGGACTGCCCAGTCAAATTTCTGTAAGTCTTATATCACATGATTTGATGCATTGTTTTTGTTTTGCTTCAAATGTAACCTGTGTAATACTGCCAAGAATGTAGACTGTTAAAAAAAAATAGAAACCTAATGTCAGATAAATGTGTCATTCATGTGGTAACAAGTAAATTTATTAAAAATATTAATTAGTATAATTAGTATAACTCAATTATCCTGATTTAATTAGGTTAGGGAAGTGATAGTTATTTGAAGAACAATTGAACATGCCACATTTTACAGTTTATACACACATGCATTATTTTTGTTAGTATTTTACCAACATATTATATTTGCTTGAGTTGTCTTTAATCGTATTGTACTATATTATGAGAAGAAAATCTAGTATCTTGTGTGTGACAGTGTACATACACTAGTATACCCAAACATATGTAGAGCATGTTTCTTGTTCTCTCTTTTTTTGCAGTTTTATATCTGCTCTGTGTTTATATTACTGTAAATATTTCTCTTTTATGACAAAATTTGTTCATGATATTTTTCATTTGTACATTCATCTGGAAGAGATGTAATGCAAATGCTAAAACACGTTTATCACAGCAAAAACAGAATTTCCTCTTGACCTCACAAACAGCTTGCTACTAGGAGGCAGCAGAAACCTAACAAATCAGCATTTGCCTGTAGCAAAACCTGTCAAAATCATACTCTCTAAATGGTAACATTTAAAAATTAAAATGAAAATTAAATATACTTCCTGTATTTGTGTGGGGAAGCCAGTAACTGTGTTAAGTTGATGATAATATCATTAGTCATCATTGTTTTGCTGACAAAATAAGAATGGAATGAGAATGTTTGCATGTCCTTGTTTGCATTTTATTCCAAGAGAAAATGTATCAGAACTGTGCAAGCATATTTGTTCCTGGTGTCCCACAGTGCAGTTCATTAGCATGTTGTGCTCTAAATGGGCATTCATCCTGAAACAACTGTTGTGATTGGGCAGCCAGCCTGCCTTGGTTAGAGAGATCTGCTTTACTAAGAAATCAGCTCCAGTGAGTTTTGGTTGAATTGTGACTTTGATTGGCACCCTGCATTTACAGAAGATCACTTCCAAGGATGTTGTGATCATGTAATGAGCATTCAGGGCCAGGCATCACGCGAGCCTTATCTTCAGATTGCACCCTCACCTACTTCCGTAGTCCTCATCACAACTTCCTGTTGTTCTGAAAGCAGACGCATTCAAAAATCCTGTCCTTGATCTAACATGAAAATAGCACACTGTCTATCACTGCATCCTACTAACAAGTGTTCACCCTCGCTCTAACCTTTCATTACAGCTTTCATGTGTTCTATTTTTGTGTTTGTCTTTTTTTCCATCTCTTTTTCCCTTTTCCGCTCTTTCTCTGTCTCGTCTCCCTTGGCTGACATACATGAGGTGCTGATGTCTAACCCAAGTTTAAAGCTGATGTTTGTTTATTGACATTTGTAATAATTCCTATTGCTCATAAATATGTGTGGCACAGAAGTGGAATAAGAGAGGAACGTCTAGTCTGTTATAGGATGGTCTAAATTTAGACTGTTAATAATAGGTGCATTGTTGTTGTTGATTCCGTGTGGTGTTTTCTGTTCTTGCTGGAGATGTGTAGATAGTTAGTGCTTTACTTTTTGATATTTCATGAGATTTTTTTTACTACAAACAAACTGGTAAATCATATTATTATGTGTTATTCACAGACCTAAGTCGGACCAAAATGTGGTTAAGTGTGGCAAGTGGAGGGAGATATCAAACAACACTGGGAAAAACCCCATCATCAGCCCCACATCTGTCATTGAACGCTCTCTTAAGGTAAACATCAATTCCAGTAGGGTGCCAGCTGTGTTCAGCTCAGCCTTTGAACATGCAAAAAGCAATGTCTAAACACAAAATACACTGCTGGGTCCAAAAGTCTGAGAATATGATTAAAAAGCGAATTTAAACCTGGTAATAAATGTGAAGCAAATAAATTTTTGAATGTACTGTAAAATAAATATGATTCTGCACTATTTCTAGGTCACTAATCAAATAAGTGAATGTACAGCAAGAAGTGCTTTGTAAGACAGTCAAATATTTGAAGCTTAAGGTGGTCTGTGGATCATCACAATGATGCTGGAGAACATGATCATCAGATTCTAAGCACACTTGATGAGTTCATGAGTTTCGCTATCATTAAAGCAAAAGAGGCACAAACCATTTCTAAATTCACATACATTTTTCAATTTAACTATTCACTCAAATTTGTAATGAAAATGCAGAGGAGAAGCATTTTCACTAGTGATCTGAGACCTTTGGACCACACTGCATTATTGTTGGTGATTTTTAAAATCATCCATTGCCTTTCGATACTGTTTTGAAAATCTGCTGTTCTCCAATAGACCATCAGCACACTGAAGATCCAGAAAGCAGTTGATCATGCTCTCTACAGGTGCATTGCTTCCAATAAGATGGGAATAGAAGAGCGGGTCATTGTGTTTCAAGTAGCTCGTGAGTGCTGACACAGTTTTTACTCTACATCCCAACTTAACTGCAATTAAATTTTAAGAAGTGGTCAAATCTGAACTTTTGATCTTTATCTTCATCACAGGTTTCCTCAACCTAAGCGTCCTCCCCTCCAGCAATCCTATTGAGGGAGAGGATGTGGTAATGCGCTGTGTAGCCGATCGACTGCTGTACTCTAACTTGCGTTGGTATCGGGTAACAAACATAGCCAACCCTGATGCCTCTCCAGCAGCCGTGCCCTGTGACACCCTTACCCTGTCGCCTCTCCACCAGACCAGTGTCACCATATCAGGCCTGCAGGGCACCAATGCAACGCTGGACCTGCCCATACCCAATGCCACATTGATGGACCAAGGCCTGTACGCTTGCCAAGTGGAGAATGTGGGCACCAGTGAGAGAACCTGCTTACTTCACAACCTCCGACTCAGAGGTTAGTCCATAGCTTTACAGTGAGTGATTTTTAGGAAACTTGTTTGAAAACAGTCATTATTTGTGTATTTATTTGATTTGCTCAGTTTGCATATGTTCAGATGGGATATATTGCAGAAATCTTGCAAAGGCTTGAATGTACATCACAGATCAGTTTATATCTTTCTGCAGCGCTTGAGATGTCAAGAATTGTCACCAATCTGACTGACCAGAGAGTGAATGTGAGCGAATCTACTACTCTAGTGTGTGAAGTGTCTGGCACACCAACCCCTACTGTAGTTTGGACTAAAGACAACCAGACCGTCATGGAGGGATCAGGTGAGCAATGTAAAACCTCTATAGAAGTACAAAAATATTATAGGTGCAAGAATAAACAACTCTCTCTATATCCGCAGCAATAATCAATTAGCAGTTGCCTTAGGGTTGGAATACACTACACAGCTTTCGTATGGATTTTTGCCATTTGCAGTTAAATTAAGATAAATATTAGATTAACAACTTAAAAAATATGAATATTAGAAAGAAAGTGAGAAATGTTGCTGAAAAAAAATGGAAAAAGCTACATGAAAATAAAAAGGTAATTATAATAGTATATAAATAATACTGAAATAACACTGTTGATAAGTCAGCACTGGTTGCCAAATCCCAAATGCAGATTTTGGCGTCAGATTTCACAGAAAATCATGTTGCATATAATGGCCACAGATTCAGATTTTTTACCTTTATACTATGAATCAATTTACTCAGAGGATATCAGTTCACATGTTGAAAGGAAATCTGATTTTGAATAATCGGAACTCAACTCTGAACTCTTTTTGTTTGACCACAATTCTTAGGATTGAGAAAAAAATCATTTATTGTTTTGTTGAATCTCCTAATAAAAAGGAGATTTTAACAAAAATCTCTTAATAAAAAATCAGTTTGGTTTTAATGTGCTTTACAGACCAAATGAACAGCAGAAACCCACTCTGAGAGGTGATTAGTTTTCTTTTCCCTTCATTTTTGAGACTAATATTCAAAATGTCTAATAGCTACCTGTTCATTTAGATCTGGGTTCCAACAGAGCAAACAAAACCAGTGATGTCAGTTATAGTGCTGCTGTTACTGCATGTCACACAAATTAAATATTAATCAACTTTGGGTAATACACTGTATAAAGCTGTAATAGGCAATTGTTACCTTAAGAAGCTATGTCTGTCTGACCCTTAAAATGAATTATAATATATTAAATAATATTGATTTGAGTAAAACCTTTTAAGATGTTATGCCATGAAACACATTAATTAGGCTACTTGACAAAGCTTTTTTTTTTACAGTGACAGTAATGGTCATGCGTTTCTGTTGTCAGGTGTGATTCTGAAACGGTCAAATCGTGTCTTAACCATCCAACGGGTGAAAAAAGAGGACAGTGGTCTTTACATATGTACAGCATGTAACCAGCAAGGCTGTGACTCTCAAGAGGCTCATATCACTGTAGATGGTGAGTGTTTAAACATTGCTTGATTTATTATATTTAATTGGTTTGCAGTTTTAAAGAAAGGGCAGTAGGACCTAAACATTTTTTTTTTCTGTGAAGTTTTGCAATACATTAATTTAATTTGTTTTTGAAAGAATCCTCTTATGCTTACCGGGGCTTCATTTATTTAATAAAACACTAATCCACACTATTAAAGACCCCGTTTTAAGAAGATACATTCTCTGAACGTGTCATGGTTGTGAGGCGAGCTCAGTCTCCCACTGACTTTTATCCTCATTGAGATTTTGTTGTAATCAAGGCCTTGTGGCAAAAATAGCTCTCTTTTTAGTCTGTCAGGAAGGGGGCTCTGTTAGTGTACATCCTTTAGGGAGTGCTTAAAGAAAACAAAGCAAAATCCCAGAACACAAAAGAAGAGAGGGGCGTCCCACCCTCTCTCTATCACTCTCTGTCAAACACATTTTTCCCAGTCACTTACATCTCTGTATGGTTCCGCTTCTTGCCTCACACACAGAAAGCACAGAGAGCGCAAAGGCCCACAAATAACAGAGACATACTCAGTGTGTACGTGACTTGTTTCTCGGCATCACTATTTCTTGTTGTCACTGCAAAGGCGACTGTCGCCTGACTGTCACAACAAGAAACGTTCAGTGTTCCCACAAAGAGTAAAAGGTAGGAAGAGAGAAAGAAAAAAACTAATTCATGTAGTGATCCACTGAGCAGTTGCATGTTTTAATATATAGAAAAGAGAACATGGTATTTTTCAACCAAATGTGATTTGGTTCTTGCTGGTCTTATTTTGATTGGATGAAATATCAGGTCAGCAAACAATCAACATTCTTTGCTCTTGTAGCCATGACACACACCCAGCAGCATACAAATATTTCCTGTAAACTAGGTTCTTCCAGGCAATTTGTGCCTCCCTTTGCTATTAATATAAAATGAAGAGGCATTTTTTCAGCTCTATCCACCAATAAATTTTGGTTAAATCTTTTTGTCATCTTTTTTTGTGATGTCTGATTGATCATGTGACCCATCTCACAGGTGCAGAAGAAAAGATGAATGTGGAATTGATCATGCCTATTGGTGCCGTGGTCATCGCCATGTTCCTTTGGCTCCTCATCGTCTTCGTCATCCGTAATAGGAAGCGGGTAACATTCCATCTCTTTCCCTTTTCCTCGTTTGCTTCCCCTCTCTCTTTTTCATGCACAGACACACACTTCACTCTCCTGACTGATCAAAACTGACTACCCGGACTTGGCTTACGTCTTCTCTATTGTATGCTCAGCCCACATTCTGCTGCGATGCGTCACGTACACCGGCCAGCCGTGGGCCCAAGTCCTGCTGTACCCCAGCCTTAATTCTGCCTCTGAGTATGATAGTGGCTTCCAATAACTCATTAGTGGGTGTCTTTATAATGAGGGCTTGATTCTGGGAGACTCAAGCTGGACAAAGTTGGAGGTCTTGCACTGTGTTTGTCATTCAGTCATGCTCTCCCTTTCCTTCCCTACCTCTTCCCTCTCCCACAGCCTAATGAAGGAGATCTGAAAACTGGCTACCTGTCAATCATTCTGGACTCAGATGATATGCCAATGGATGAGCACTGTGAGAGACTGACCTATGATGCAAACAAGTGGGAATTCCCACGTGACAGACTGAAGCTAGGTGAGAAACCAATAATAATAATAATAATAATAATAATAATAATAATAATAATAATAATAATAATAAACAACCATAAGTTTCCAGGAGTTAAACTAACTAGGACCAATCTGGAATGGCTTTCCAGTACTTTTGATATAAAAAAAAAGAAAAGAAAAAAATTATATATATATACAGTATATATTCAATAGAATTCTGTCTTCATTTAATGAGTGTACTTGTTCTATGCAATTAGGTAATTACATGAACTCCTTTTTGTTAATGGTTAACTTGTAAGATCTTGTAAGATGCTATATGTTTGTCTAGAACAGAAAATCTGTTACTATCTATTGATTTGGAGTAGCATTTATTTGTTTGTTTGTTACTTGTTTAATTGGCATCTACATTTAAATCTGGGACTACTAACATCAATAATAAGAATTGTACCACTGGACCAAAGTATATATGCAACACATTCAGTGATATGTGTTTATTCCTCTATATAACATTTATTTATTTATTTATTTTGTTAATTGTTGGTTAATTGGAATATGGTTTTGATTTTAGGATTAATCACAAGCAAGAACATATATAAATATATAGATAGATATATATATATATATATATATATATATATATATATATATATATATATATATATATATATATATATATATAAATATATAGATAGATAGATAGATAGATAGATAAATAAAACACATATAAATACAGATAAATATAAAAAATATCACTTATGTAAAGCTAAAATATTTGCACAAAAATTGTACTATAAATGTACATGTAAGTGTTCACAAATGTGTACTACTATGCTTTCCAGGAGAGCCGCTGGGCAGAGGGGCATTTGGTCAAGTTGTGGAGGCGACCGCATATGGTATTGAGAAGGCCACCACCTGTACTACAGTAGCAGTAAAGATGCTCAAGGGTATGAGGCATCTGTTCACTGGCCTTAATAAACTGACTGCACATATCTTTCATAACACAACTGACAGCAGCATTATCAATCTCCAACAGAGGGCGCTACCACCAGCGAGTACCGCGCTCTGATGTCTGAGCTGAAGATCCTCATCCATATTGGTCACCATCTCAATGTGGTCAACCTTCTAGGAGCCTGCACCAAACCAGGAGGTGAGTATCCCTTTAAAACCCTCAAAAACAAACAAACAAACAAACAAACAAACAAACAAAAAAGAGCCAGAAATGCCACAAAGTGGTTGTGAACTGTTGAGAAGAACACAGTGTGCCCACATTAAAGGCCTTTCCTCTTCTTCCTCTGTTTCTTTCCTACTTTAGGACCCTTGATGGTGATTGTTGAGTACTGTAAACATGGTAACCTCTCCAGCTATTTAAAAAGCAAGCGAGGAGAGTACAGCCCCTATAAGGTAAATTCCATCATAACCTAGTGCAACTAGTAAAATCAGGCTGTGATGTGGTTTCGAAAGATCTCAGCTCCTCCTTTTAAAAATGTCCTCTGATGTGGTCAGATTGATTTGGGTGCCTTATGTAAGATATTAGACAACAGCCAACTGTAAGGCCTTTAAATGTTGTTCAAGGTTGAAGGTGTTATGAACTGTACCTGATATATTGGCACTTCTTGACCCTGACAACAACAGAAACTGATCCACACGTGTTGTGTTTCTCAGAAGCGAACGCCACGTATGCCGTGCAGGAGGGAGGTGCAGCAGGAAGAGGATTTGCACGAGGGGGATCTGGGTCTGGGAACCAGCACTCGGCTGGACATCTGCACTGGTACCGCCATGTGCACCAGGATGGGAGAACAGACCTCCACGACCCAGCTGCAGGACGAACAAGGTACAGTATATTAGTCTTTTGGATACTCTGTACTGTATCTGGACGGAGATAAAATGGCACATTTAATACAGTTATGGAAACCGTACCAGACTGTGACAAATGTTTAAATTAGTATTGTCATTTAGATGTTACCAAATGAATCATGAAATACACTTGGGAAGTTGACATGTCTTGTGCTGTCAACTCCATCTAAATGCTATACTAGAAAATCTAAAAATCTAAACATATTTAAAACAAGATACATTTACTTAAATTAGTATAATAAATTGATATATTAAGACTTTTTTATATTTTGATTGATTATTTTCTTTATTCACTGGTAAATCGTTTTCTTCTGTTTCGCCAAGCCTAACCCAGTGTTATTTTAGTATTATATAGGTAATATTATATTATTTCTTAATATTTAGAATTAGCTTTGTTTATATTTTCAGTTTTTATTGTTATGTTTTTTTTTATTTTAATATATCAGTTTTTGTATTTCTATTAATCTTTTACTCCAATTTCAGTTAGTTGCCTATGTTTTTTAAGTTTAAGTTTATCAAATTTTTTTTATTTTACATTATTTCATTTTTATTTCAGTCACCGAAAACTATTTTAATCATTATAAAAAAAATTGTCCTTTAAAAAACATTTTACCAAATGTAGCCTTAAGGTTAAAGATATATTCTCCATTAGAATATAAAATTAAAATATTAGTAATTATTCTAATTATTAAGCAGCTTTAATGAGCTCAATTATTTAAAAACTTACAGGGTATTGTTGTACTTTTAAAAAAATTAATTTGCCACACTCTAAATTAATAAATATTTTTTTTTAAATAATAAATACATACGTACACAAACAGTTTAATTAATTTAATATCATTAATGATTCTTTAAATTATTAGGCAGCTTAATGAGCTCCTATTATTTGAAAAAAAAAGACGGAATATTTGTAAAAGTTGATTTGTCACACTATAAATTTAAAATAAGTATAAATAAAATTAGCAGCAGAATAAAAATAAATAAACAAACAGCATAATTTTTTTTATTAATAATTCTTCTAATTATTAGGCAGCTTAAATGAGCTCACATTATTTGAGAAAATATATGAAATTGTATTCATTTTAAATACTTTTAAATACTAATTCATCACACTGTAAAATTAACACACACACACACACACACACACACACACACACACACACACACACACACACACACACACACACACACACACACACACACACACACACACACACACACACACATATATAAAAAATCAAATTAATGAATTAATAAATAATGATGAATGCAAAAAACATTTACAGCACACAAAATATACACTTTGTTTTACACATATACATACAGTAAATATTAACCTATAATCTTTAAAATAAAATAAAAATATGTATCATCTGATTATGTATCATCTGCTCATGTATAGAGAGTTCAGACTGGGATCACCTGATGATGGAGGATCTCATCAGCTATAGTTTCCAGGTGGCCAAAGGCATGGAGTTCCTAGCCTCTCGAAAGGTAAAACAAAACACATGACCATGGTCTGCTTGTGTGTGCATGTGTGTGTGTGTGTACTTTGTTCATTAATGTTTACAATTCATTCAAGATGATTGCTTCAGTCATAATGCTACTTTGTGTTTGTAGTGTATCCACCGGGACTTGGCAGCCAGAAACATCCTACTCTCTGAAAACAGCGTGGTGAAGATATGTGACTTTGGGCTGGCCAGAGACGTATATAAAGACCCTGATTACGTCCGCAAAGGAGATGTGAGGACTCTTACTACTCACACAGACAATTTAATTTCAGCTGTTCAGCGAAATAGACTCATTTATACTTGAGCATTTCCTTTTTATCATCACAGGCTCGTCTTCCTCTCAAGTGGATGGCTCCTGAGACCATCTTTGACCGCGTGTACACCACACAGAGTGATGTTTGGTCATTTGGTGTGCTGCTCTGGGAGATCTTCTCACTTGGTAACACATGAACATTGAGCTTATTAGACAGCATAAACCTACTATAATAGAATGACTGATGTCCTGATGGCCCATCTTCTTTGGTGCAGGTGCGTCTCCATACCCAGGTGTGTGCATTGATGAGTCTTTCTGCAGGAGACTAAAGGAGGGAACCAGAATGAGAGCTCCAGACTATGCCACACCTGAGATGTAAATATACTTCACACTTTTAATCTTGCCGTAAAATTGAAGGTTTTTGGAAACAAGCAGTTGATCTAGGTTTTGTAGTTCTGGTGATACCAGTCATAGTGTTTCAAATGGAAAATGGGCATAAGTACCTGAAAATGGGCATGTAGTACCTACAATTTTGTTTAACTTTAATACTATTTCATACTGTTTACATAGCAGATGGACCTTATTCTTATTATTGAAAAGAGAGATGTGGCAACTGACTGAATCCTGATATTGTAATCAACCCCATCTCTTCCTTGTATTAATTTGAAATTCTTCCAGATACCAGACCATGCTGGACTGCTGGCTTGATCGACCTAAAGACAGGCCAACCTTTACTCAATTAGTCGAGCATCTGGGCAATCTGCTACAAGCTAGCGCTCAACAGGTCAGACTTGACACCAGTATATGTTTTGTCTCAATCATTTATTTTTAGTAATTGAGACATAGCTAAATAAATAACTATAATAACTTTGTCTTGTTTTACATAAAAATATCTTAAAATAAGATACATTTACTTAATATAGTAAATTAATATATTAAGTCTTTTATTTTTTCCATTAATATTTTGAATGATTTTCTTAACTTCATTGACAAATAGTTTTCTTCTTTTTAGCCAAGCCTAAACCAGTGTTATTTTAGCGTTATATAGATACTATTATATTATTTCTTACTATTTAGAACTAGCTTTGTTTATATTTTCAATTTTTGTCTTTGTCATTTTAATATATCAGTTTTTTGTATTTCTATTTACCTTACATTTATTTTATTTTACAGTACTCCGGCTTGTTTCAGTTACTTGCAAAGTTACATTTTCACTAATGTTAATATGTAGATTTTACTTTATTTCTGCTATATTTCAGTTACCGTTTTTTTAAGTTTTGAACTTTTTTTAAACTTTACAAAAAATGACCAAATGTAGTTAGATGTAAAATCAAAAGCTCTTATGCAATTGCACATCTCATGTAAATTTGGATTGTTAGATATTTTTATTGGAAAATGACAAAAATAGGTATAAAGGGACTTTTGCAGCATGTAATGGAATCTCTTAAGTGAACTATCTTTTGTTACCTGTGTTTTAGGATGGAAAGGACTACATCCCTCTGACAAACGGAGAGATGGAAGAGGAATCAGGGGCTCCTCACCTCAGTGTGACATCGAAAAGAGCTTTCTGTGCAGGCAACAAAGAGGCCCAGCTCCACTATGACAATGCTCCACCTCTAGGGTTAGTTACAGTAACTTCTCAGTCTAGTGTTTTGTTTGTGTGCAGTTGTTGGCATTACTGACTCAAATCTGATTACTGACTGAAATGAATCAGATTTATTTATATCCTTGCGAGCACTGATACTCATCCCCACCCCAGTTATCTGACTTTTATTATGTTCACACAACATTGAAGATTTGACATTTGTGAATATAACATGCTTCACCTCTCCTTTGACAAACTAATACAATAATGGTCCCACCCATGCCTTTCCTGACAGGTTCCCACAGCAGATCGACAGTTGCGGTGTGCCAATAAGTATGACGAATTTTGTGGACATTCCCCTGGAGCACACTGCTGTAATGGTACATAAACTCTACAATACTACAACTCGGATCTCTCCATGATCCAAAAACACTTTCAGCAGAAATGAGAAACTTTCCTGCAAAAAATTTAACTGCAGTTAATATAGATGATATTGATTGGTGTAATTAAACAAAGTCAAGTGGATTCAGGAAATTAAATATTTTTTATATATTTTATAAATATTTTAGATCTATTTTTAGATTTTCAAAAAATATGTTTTTGACTTGTCAATTTTAAATGCTGATTTTAAATGTGACAGAATGGTCACATGGACTGTGGCGTGGGCTTGTCACGTGAGCAAATGAAAGCTTTGGATCGGCACGCGCAAAGACCACTTAATTTCAGGTGACTCATTCATCCTGATCTCAGTAGAGCTACAAACCAAGGCAGTTTCACAATCATATAAACACGTTCATGCTTTTATCCGCAGCCCACTACTGCGATGCAAGAGTAAGGAGTCTTTAGCATCTGAATCCTCCAATCAGACCAGCGGCTATCAGTCTGGCTACCACTCTGATGATGCAGAAGCCCCCATATACGCCAACGAGGAGATGATCCTGAAGAGAGACATTCGTTTGAAACCTCCACTGCCCAAGAGAAATGACAAGTTCAGTGCAGAGGTCCGTTATAGTGTGCCTCCAGTTTAACATCTGCAGCGCTTCAAACAGTCTTCCTCTTTATGTTATTCAGAACTTTAATGTAGTAGTTCAGCCAAAAATGAACATTTCAGTTTCATCATTCACGGAGCCCTGCACTTGGCATGCAGGCAAAAAATAGTAGGCTAAATTTACTAATTCATTCCCTCAATTTGCTAAGTTGTGCACACGATTTATAAATCGAGAGAACGAATTAGTAAACTGTGCGCACGATTTAGCAAATCAAGGGATCGAAATAGTAATCGTGTGCCCGATTTAGTACATCGAGGGAACAAATTAGTAAATCGGGTACATTATTTATTTTTTTTTTCTTGCATGTCATGTGTGGGGCTCTGTAATCATGTAAGGCACGATAACCATAAAGATAACAATAAGGATATAGTTCAAAAAATCGTTCACAGCTATAACGATAAAGGCACAGAGAAACAATATCGTTGGAATCACTTTCAGAACAATTTTTTTTTTAGCTGATGAACGATAAAATCAAGGACAACCACTCAGAATAAATCTTCCTATCACAAAGCTTGAGAATTTAGAATAAACAGAGGATATCATCCGCTGGTGTGGGCGCTAATATCGTTATCTTTATAGTTATCGTTCTTGGTTTGATTGGGGCTTTACTCACCCTCAAGTTGTTCCAAACCTGTGAGTTTCTTTCTTCTGCTGAACATAAAAAAAGATATTCTGAAGAATGTTGGTAACCAAACAGTTGACTGTAGCCATTGACGTTCATAGTATGGAAGAAAAAAATACTGTGGTAGTCAATGGGTGCCAGCAATTTGCTTACCAACATTCAAAATATCCTCCTTTGTGTTCAACAGAAGAAAGAATCTCATACTTGAGGGAGAGTAAATGAGGAAACTGAAATGTTAATTTTTCAGCTATCTTTAATGTAAAAGTTCAGTCAAAAATTAAAATTTAGACATTGTTTCCTCACCCTCATTTCTTTTTAAATCCTGTTTGACTTTCTTTCTTCTGTTAAACACAAAATGCGGTATTTATAAAACAATGTCCAAGCTGCTCTTTATGATGCTTTATGATGCTCCTTTTTTTTTTTTCTTTTTTTTTTTTTGAGCTTGTCAGCCCTTGGTCTCCATCCACTTACATTGTCTGGTACATTACAACTTTTTTTAGAAAGTCATACAGGTTTAAAAGAACATGGAGGTGCATAAATGACTAATTTTTCCTTTCATGCTCATGCGACAAAACAGCCAAAGGGCAGTTTCCTACCTAATATGAGTAGCAACCTTCTCACTTTTCATCCCGCATTAGGTTTTTCCTGCCATTACTCATAATATCACAACCACATGACTGTTTCACCCTAAAACAACAAACTGTTAAATTGGCTGTCGAGCTTCGACTGAGTTGCCCCATTATCGCTTCTTTCATAATTGTATGTGTAAAGGAACCACTGACTCATCTGAACTGTTAACTGTTTCTTTAATCATACTCGCTTTTTGAAATAAATGTAATATATTGTTTTGGAACAGACTGTTTTGGAGCAGATAAGATGTATGTTTTAGTTTTATTCTTCTAAATGTCAGGGGAGTTTGGAGAGTGAGAAAGCCTTAGCCATATACAATCATGTTTACACAGACTGCGGAGCAAGAGTGGTCTCTCAGTGTGTCCACATCACTTCCTGAGCAAAGGCATGCCCTCTTCCTACCGCACAGGAAATAGCAACTGGAATGTCAGACAACTGAGTGTGTGAATGTTTTCCATTTTGTTGTCTTCATCTTTTGCATTGTCTTTAAACGTATCGTGACCAGACTTGTTCTCCCCCAAGCAACAAACAGTCTGTCTGAATTTTGTTTTCTCAGCTTTGTTTCTCAGTTGGCCTTTTGATTGTACAGTTTATAATGAGGGCCTTCTTTGTCTTTGTAAGAAAAATGTCAGTATTTTGCCATTATGATTATATTATTTAGTTACGCGTCCATTAATGTAATTAGTTTTTTAAAATAAACACTCTTGCCAGTTAAAAACAACATTTAAGTGTGCGTGTTTGCATGCATCTTTTGTGACCCCTCTCTTCCTGTATCTGTTTCTGAGTGACCCTGATGAGACAATGTCCTCGTATCTCTAGTTATTTGTGTGCAACTGAGAAAGCAGGACAATGTGTTTCAGCCTCTGTGAACAAGACTTGCTTTTTTTCTACTAGCGTGTGCATGTTGGGTTTCATGCGTTTGTATTTTTGTGTATGTGTGGGTGTGAACACTTGGGCCTGAGGAAACAATGCTCACACAGCCTTGGGTGTTTTCCTAGGAGTGCTGCCCTCAAAATGGCTGCCTAGAATAGCATGCACAAGGCCATCAAAGTGCGGTGAGATCTGCGCTCTGGGACTTACTTTTCATCCAGCTATTGTTTACATTTATCATTGTATTAATAATAATGAAAAAAAAAAACTAGGTTAGTTGTTTCACATCATGTGTCTCTCCCGTGGAGGAAACAACCTTATGAACACAAGTCCAAAAACATTTTATTAAAATTTTTAGATCAAATAATTTTTTTTTGTTTCACGTAAAAAATGACATGAATTTAGTAATGTCTTTATATTCAATTTCACTCTGTTTTGCTTTGATAATCTCAACATGTTCTCCAGCATGATTTAACATGATCCAAAGAGCATCGTGAGCTTCAGTGTAATCAAGACCATTTGTATAAAGAATCATATAATTACTGTCACAAATTTATAAATTTGAATAGTGACCAAAAATAGTACAGAATTTTTTTGTCAATACATTTCATTTTATAATATTGGGTTTAAACAAAATGTTTCTGAATTGATTATTTCTATTTCACATATAACATTTATAATATTTCTTTATTAAAAAAAAAAAAAATCTTAAAGCTTTATTTCCTGGTTAAAAAAAAAAAAAAAATCCGTTTAACATTATTGAATATTTCTATTTCAACATACTGTATGTATTTAATTTCACATACATTTATAGTATTTATTTTACTTCTCGTCATTTTAAAACTTTATTTCCTTGATTAAATGTTTCTAATTTTTTATATAGAATATTTCTATTTCAACATGTGTGTCATTTCACATATGACATATATTTGTTCTCTGTTTTTCTCCGAGCTAGTAAACCTTATGTCCTGGTTTAAATGAAATGTTTTTGAATTTTGGACCACAGTGTAGTTTTTGGAACAAGAATTATTCATTTTTCATTGCCTTAAAACACCTTTTGCCTCATAACCTTTGCGTGCATTTGATATCTGGTGTTTGTGTAAGTGAACTTGAGGTTGTACCCTGCTCGGATTCCCACTGTGTGAGGAAGCTGTGCTTATATAAACTTACTCTTTACTGGTGCCTACAGCTCCTGAGAACATCAACATCAAAGGACTAACCACAGTCTTGCTGCCAAACACGGGCACAAATAAGGGCATGGGATTTTACAGTGCTTGCCCTGAACCATGCACATAGGTTATGCATACACATACTCTGCAAGTTTTGTTCCAGAAATGCCATATTTTAAAACTCTTTATTTTAAAAAAGGCAATGATCTGAGGAGCACTTAGTTTTAGTCCTGATATTCTTACTAGCACCACCTAGAGATAAGGAATGGCTCCACATGCTGCAACAGAGGGAATCTGTGAGTGCCTATCATGGTGTCAGTGTGGATGTTTGCTCTGTTAAGTAGCATAACATAACGTTTTTAAACCCAGTTTATATTTGAGATTATTGAAAATAGCTGGGGATGATCAAAAACTGACGTTATCTGTTTGTCTTTCATGATAAAAGCGTATCCTTCTTAGCTGCAGGAACTCTCATTTCCTTTGGAATGGGGGAAATGTCCTGCAATGATCTGCAATGCCAGGAAATATCTTTAAACACACAGACTCTGGCACACTGGCACACATGGGTAATGTGGAACACACACACATACAGTTTGAACCCTGATATGTGACATACAAAGACTGGAAAAATTGATAGCTCTAACAATGGGCCCAAAGTATTCACCCTATAATGAAAATTAAGACGTCTATTTAACGGAGATTAATTTGGAGAAATTGCTTTTCCTATAAATAGCATAATGAATGTTTCAAGTGTCCTCCATTGCTCTCATTCCACCGTAAACATCATCCAAACGACCGAGACGTCTAATATTTGTGATTCTGATCCATCAACTAATATGACGATCAGATGATCTTATTTTGTATGTATGATTTTATTTATATTGATATTATTTTTCATAAGCCTATATTTTGTATATTCACCAGCACCAACTTTTGTTTTGGAAGTTAACAAATAGTTCTGCCGCCGCCTAGTGGTGTATTGGGTGAGTAACATTTGATGAAGTTACTCTTTAGTTCAATGCCACAATAATACATAATCACATTACTAACATTAGCTGTAAATAAATTAATTACTAAATCAATTTCAGCGCTTTTAAAGCATTACATATTTTCAGTGCGTTTTATTTTTATTTTGTTCCAGAAGGTGTATATATAATTTAAAGTCATTTATAAAATGTGAAAAAATTGCAAAGAGTTTGCAAAGAGCCCATTTCTATGATACTGTTGTTCTTTACTTTTCAAAATATTCAGAACAAAATATTCAGAACATTCAATGTGTATTCTACGCAATGACGCAGTTTTGCATCATGGTTTAATGATGACATCATCATCCAATGATGTCACAACATCATTTAGCAACCTTTAGCAACTTTAGCTACCTTAAAATAAGTTGGCAACACTGGATGACACTAAATGAAAGAAAAAAGAACACTTGAAGATAAAAAATTTGAGTAGGCTGCTAAAGAGTTTATGAATATAGCCTACGTCTGAAATAATTTTTGCTGAGACTTGATGTAGTGAAACAATTTTGCGTTGTAGTTACATAATGATGTCATCATGCAATGACATCACAACGTCATTTTGCAACTTTAAGCAGCAAATCAACCTTCCTTTAGCAACTTCCCCTGAAAATTAGTTGGCAACACTGGTGAGCAACAGAAGCAGGTTACGTGAGCAAACCGCCAACACAAAAGTAAAGAGTAAAGTTACTTTAATGTGGCAAAACAACGATAAGTACACTAGCACAATTTTGTAAACTTTTATAGGATTAAAATCTTTATATGGGCCACAGGGCCAGTCATAATAACATTCTCCCAAACCGTGTGACTTCAGGCGACGGGCCTGTATCTGTTTCTGCAGGTCTGTTGTGACACAAGCATACAGTACACAGGTATACAGGTTGGTGACATATGAGTTTGCATCTGGATCATCATGACAATCTGTAGCAGACGAACAATTTATAAATCTTCATAACTTTCCTATCCCATTAAAGGAATATATTACTTTGATGAAAGCTATCCCTGCAGGCTTAACCCAGTTAGTCTTATTTAAAATCCCCTTCAGGAAATAGTGTTTTTTATCCGGCTTTACGTTTGGGTGGGATTTTAGATCAGAAATCCAACAACAAACATATTCACAAAATATTTCAAATGAACAGAAAGATTACTCTGAGAGGTACATTTCATTGCTAATTTGTTCCTTTATAACAAATGTAAATTGAAGAAAGGTCTGGGTTTTGCAAAGTAAAATTTGTATAGCTTATATCCAACAAAGTTAGATAGATTCATGGTTAAAGTTAGAGATTCATTATAAAATCTATCCTGTTAATTTGTCCATTTACAAATATTCTGATGTCGATGAGACTTGCTCATCTTGAGGTTCTGTTGAGGAAACAGCTGCCCAATTGTTTTCTGATTGTTTTGGGTTGACTTAAGTTCTTATGCCTTGGTCCTCAAAGATGTTATTTTTTAGTATGAAAATTCAAAGTTATTATCTGTTGAATATGTTGTTAATTTCCTTATATCAATTGCAAAATTCTTCATTCAAGCAAAAATGGCTTTAATCTTCTTGATCTTTCCCCCTTTTTCTTGCTGAATTTGACTCTCTTGTTTCATCTCTTAGACTTATAAATAACAACAACAAAAAAAGTGCCAAATTCTTTGATGCATTATGACTCTTTTTTTTTTTTTTTTAATATGTTGTAATCATATTTTTGGTGCTTTTCTTTTTCTTTCTTTCTTTTTTTTTTTTTTTTTGTGTAGATAATGCCATAACTTGATGCATGCAAATCCATAATATTAGTTTTAGTATGTGTTTATAAGTTCTGCAATAAAATAATAATCTGTAGCAGAGCTTTTTATTCGAGAGCAGCGAGGGTGTTCAACTTCTGCTGTTTATTTTTGAGATTTTAATCCTTGTCAAAGTTTATCTCATATGAAAGCACTTTGTGTACATGCACAAGAATTGATTTGATCAAGACTTAACAGATAAGGTTAAGCAAATACAATTCAGGCATAAACAAATCACTGCTGTTGTTGTGTAAGGAATGTAAAACAAGTTTAGTTTATGGAAAATGTAGAGACGTCACTGGTCCTGTGCCTACGTGGTTCATTTCAATGTATTTCATTTCTGCTTCCATTCAAGACAGCAATGACAATAAAAGACTTTGACATGACACGCCTAAGGGATAAACATAAAAGTCACGGTTAACAAGCCAATTCCTGCTTTCTTTCATGTACTCTTTATCTTAAATGAAAAGAAATGAATAGATGAATGCAGAGATGAACATGTGTAATTAATGATAGCTGTATCTTGAAGAAACAAACAAAAAACTTGTTAGGTAGTCCGTGTATCAGTACAAACATGCACACGTTCATGCTCAACCTTATCAGTCCTGTATAGTTTAAAATTATATGCTGGGTAATAGTTGTGTTTATTCACATCTGACAAATTTGTGTAGGTATAAGTGTAATTGGCTAATTTACTAATTGAAAGTAGTCTTAAAAGATTAACTTTCAATTTTACAAAGTGAATATAAAGGTGAGATAAAGATGCCAAGATGGATGTGTGGCTGGGGCTGTACAGCAGCCAAACTTTCTTCAGCCTCTAGGGGGAGTGTGTTTCTCACTTTCCAGCATACTTCTCTGACAAGCCAATCTATTAGGACTTTTACTCAATTGAAATGCGTGTAGAGTTAGTCTTGCTGCTAAATTCCTCAAATATGAAACCACAACAACACCTTCAGGCAAATTTTGCTAGGCACTGTGGAACATGCAAGAGAGTATGTGAATTATGTTGATCTTTAACGGTTTTCATTATCTGACTTGCACTTTTCATGTCAAGATCAGAATATTTTATATGCATTCCGATATAAATCATGACTTTTCCCCCAAAGCGATGTTCTTTTTTCATTTTCGGAGACATAGAGCTACCCTGAGGTTCATCTGTAAAATGATCTGGGAAAATACCTAGACACTGACAGAACAGACAAACTCAATAAAGGCTTTAACCTGTTTAACATGCCATATCCAACAGTTTAAACTCTGAAAGACTTGCAGATGATGATCACACTGAATGCTCGGTCGTTTGGCCGTATTAACATAAAAGCATGTGAATTAAGTTCCATTCCAGAGTAACGTTTGTACATCAACAGGACTCAAACTTCTGAATGCTTGACTTCATATGTGAGGCTTGAGGCATCATTCATAGCTGTCCCTTGGCTCAGCTGTGTTATGGTTTCACATTGTGATGGTCTGTGTTTTGAGTGCAGCCCAGTGTAAATAGGTGATGTTTTGAAGAGTTTGAGATGGTATCTCTCTGTCAGCATCGATCTTATTTTCAAACCCACATCATGGAGAAAACTGAAAACAAACCACACCATTTTTTTTTCACACAAATAGATAGTTCACCCAAAAATGTTTATCTTTTTACCCCCAGGGCATCCAAGATGTACTGTAGGTGATATTGTTTCTTCAGTAGAACTGAAGATTTTTGACTCAAACTGAGATTTTTGACACAAACCGTTGCAGTCTGTCAGTCGTATAATGTAGTAATGTATAATGCTGGTTATGTGTTCTCACCATTAAAAAAAGAGATGAAACTAAAATCTTGTCATTACTGGGTTTATTTACCAATTATTGTCTTGTACTAATTCCCATTCTATATATTATTCTGTGAGCATAAGTGTCTAATAACAGGGAGAATATGTGGACAAAGTATTTAACTGGTTATGTGATTTTAACATGGTGCACCATTAAAAAAATAAAAAAATAAAATAAACAGCACTACTTTAACTGGAGTCTTCATCTGATTTGAGAATATTAACATGTTTTCAAAAATACTATTAATTTCCTTATCTCAATTAGGAGTGTCAATGGTCCATTTGAGAGATAGGTGGCAGTAATGCACTTATAAATTTGCAATCCGCTGTAAAGCAAGAAGAAGAAGACTACATCACTTGCAGGCTGAAGAAGAAGACGCAAATGCTCAGAACACTTTAGACATTGCGGTGAAAATCAGAGGTAAAAAACTATATAAATACTGTTCAGTTTCTTGCACAGACCGTTCGTTTTGTGTCTTTACACATCAGTGTATCGTCACAAGCTGCAGGGTTTTGTTTGTGTATGTTTTATGACTCTCAAAGCCATGATTCCCATCCACTTACATTATAAGACTGACAGACTGCAACGGTTTGAGTTAAAAATCTCTGTTTGTGTTCTACTGAAGAAACAGAGTCACCTACATCTTGGATGCCCTGGGCATAAACAGATAAACATCAAATTGTCATTTTTGGGTGAACTATCCCTTTAAAGCTTCGTTCAGTGTTACACATAAGGAAATGAATAGTATTTTTGAAAACGTTTATATTCTCATGTCAGATGAAGACTCCAGTTAAAGTAGTGCTGTTTAATTTTTTTTTTTTTTTTTTAAATGGTGCACCATGTTGAGATCACATAACCAGTTAAATACTTTTCACTTTGTCTAAATATACTCCCTGTTATTAGACACTTATGTTCACAGAATAATATATAGAAAGGGAATTAGTAAAAGACAATAATTGGTAAATAAACCCAGTAATCACAAGATTTTAGGTTAATCTCTTTTTTTAATGGTGAGAACACATGACCAGCCAAAAAACTTAACCTCCCTGTTATTGGACACTATGCTCATAGAATAAATTAATCTTGGCTAAGTGTGATTAGCACATTTCTGCAATGGGCTTGGTATTGAAAATGTTTGTTTTCAAGTGATACTTTACAAAACTCTGTGCACCTTTCAAACTAAAGGATGTAAATGGAATATGTTCCATACGTCACATGTCAGGTCACTGTCACTGATGTGGCATAATTTTGGAAACAAAGCAGAAACAACAGCTCAACAGCAACAGTCTTTTTAGCTGAAGACATGATGTAAAGGAGATACATTTCAAATGAGACATTATGACATTAATTTGTTAGGACCGCATGAATCAGACAATAATTGAATAAAGCTCAAGCCAAATTGGAATAGATATTAAATTGGGAAAGCAACATTGAGCGATGGACAAATGGTTTCACATTAAGGGATGAAAATTAAATAGATCTGTACCTTTTAATGGGCTGTTACTGATTGGTATATTTTAGTGATATGTTTAGTTATACTTGATTGTGGCTTTGTCCTCTGTCCACATTTCAGTTTCAAAAGAACTGAAAAGGGTAAAAAATATTTATAGTAATAAAATAAATAAATAATTAAATAAAAATACTAACATTAAAATGAAGGATTTTGATATCTAAAAATGATATTTATCAGCTTATTTAGGCCAATATTGATAACCAATAATGAAAATTTTTGTATTTTAACACAGCTAGCTAAATAATTTAAACACTAATTGGAGACAAAACAGGTGCCATTTAAGCATATAATCTGGACTTTAAAGTGGATATAAGCAATGTGTTTGCTGATAAATTTTATAATCTCGTGACAATTTGTAACTGTTTTACGTTTTGGTGAATTGGTGGCTAATTCATATGAATTTGTACATTTTTGTGTCTATTTATGCTCCAGTGTTGGTTATGTTCAGGAATGGGCCTTCATGCTTTTTTTCTTCTTCTGAAAATCATATGTTTTTGTATGATTCACGTCATTTGAATTCATACAAAATCGCCACCTCCTAAAATAGTTAAGACCTCTTAGTTAAGGGAAGTCAAGGGAAGTCGTGGCCTAATGGTTAGAGAGTTAACTCCTAACCCTAAGGTTATGGGTTTGAGTCTCGGGCCGGCAATACCACGACTGAAGTGCCCTTGAGCAAGGCTCCGAACCCCCAACTGCTCCCCGGGTGCAGCAGCATAAATGGCTGCCTACTGCTCCGGGTGTGTGTTCACAGTGTGTGTGTGTGTTCACTGCTGTGTGTGTGCACTTTGGATGGTTTAAATGCAGAGCACGAATTCTGAGTATGGGTCACCATACTTGGCTGTATATCACGTCACTTTTTTCACTTTAAAATAGTTCAGTGAGAAATTGCATAAGAAGTGTTATGTTCTCAAATTCATGTGAAATATGTTAATAATTGTAATAGTAATTGATAAATAATTTTCAGCAGCCGTCCAATACTTTGTGCAGCTCAAATAAAAATGACTTGATCTCCTCTATAGCAAACACCATGACATCACACATAATATCTGTCATGTTACTGAACTAATTAGGCTCCTTATAAACAATTAGTGTTATTCCAGTTATCAGCAGCTGTGATCTGGGGATTACCTCAATCAGACTAATGCAATTATGCTCCACAAACAATACAAATCCTCAGGTTATAGTAAGTGCAGCGAGTTGGACAGGATGTGTTCTCTTTCTCTCTGCGTCGGGAGTGTGTTGCCACAGCTGGTTCAGGGAGGTCTGTAGGGAGCGATAAGAGTCGTCAGTGATAAAACTCTCCCAAAATCTCAAAGCTTGAGTATGATGTCATACATCTGAATAAGGCTTTGGAGAGCTGGAGAGAGGTGCTGGATTTCAGGATGGTTGTCTTTTATTCATTAATATATAGTCAGACTCTCCCTGAGGATGAACGGCCATAGTAAATGGAGCTTATACCTGTGTTTGTGTGTGTGTATGTGTACAGTCAGTGCCTATCCAGCTGTACAGGAAGGGGTAGCTCTCAGGTTGTCAATTTCCACGAGTGTTAGTCTCCCACGTCACATTCCACTCATCCACACAGCTGTGTTTGAGGAAAACAATCTTGAACGGAAAAGACAAGCAGACTAATGAAGAGACAATAGTCCACCCCCGCAGTACCGCTTACACACATGCACACTCTTTAGACATTGTGTGTGGATAATTCAGTAAATCCCCTTGTTTTATTCAGGTCCACCGATTTAGTAGGCATTAGATAGTGAACAAACATGAGAACTAATTTCTAACTGTATTGTGTGTTTCTGTGTATTAGTCAGGGCATGGCATTGTGAGAACATTGACAGTGTGTGAAAGGTGTTGGTGAAGTAATTGCTGTCAACTACAATTTATTTAACATTAAGCCTAATTGCATATGTGGGTTAAATGTTAGCGAACAAAAAAGAGCTTATTGTTTGAGAAAGTCATTTTTTTTATGTGTGCAAGTACAGAAATCAGCTCTATTTGAGCATAAATGGGCTGGATAACAAAAAGAGTTTTTTGTTCTTCATTTGCAATGCAGGATGTGACAGCTAGGAATTTGAATATGAAGTGAGTGTGAGACTATTGTACTCATTTCTTTGGATTAGCATTGTTATGGATGAACGTGTCAATTGTTTATGGCAAGAACATAAGAGCTATGGAGGTTTCCAGGAAAATTAGACATCCATAGACTGTAACCCTGTAATTTGTGTGAAAAGAAATGTCTTTTTACTGGCTGAAGCTTTATTAATTTGTGCGTGCACCAAAGCGAGGACGTTTTTCTTCCGATGTTTATTTGTGCTCATGTGTCAGCGTCTGTGATGGTTTTGGGTTGTTAGCTTGTGAATAGATTGTGGAGGAAGGAAAGTTGATTTCCTTGTCCTGTGTGGATCCAGAGAAACAGGATGTTTGTATGATGACCACAAGAATGCTCAGTGATATGATAAAAGAAGACACTCTTCTTCTGAGTGTGTCTGATGAGTCTACAATCTACAATCTACTGTATGTAGCCAGGATGCCCTGCAGGATTTTTATCTCGTTTGAACATTGAAAAATGTAATTTATGGTAAAAACATACGTCATGGAGGTTTACTGGCTTCTGTCCATTTGCATGAATGGAATACTGTCTTTTCAGTGCATAAAGTTATTTAATTTAAGTTAAATTCTAATAAGACTCCATTTTATTATGACCTCGTATTTGGGTTAGAATGCCAATTATTATTGATCATTCATCTGATTATTTATCTGATTATTCTATTTACTCTTTAATGTTATTGTACTCGTTTGGGTGCTCACGTTGCTCAAAGATATCGCTTGGGCCATTAGCGTACCTTATGATCACATTCTCGTCAGTCTTGGTTATTAGACAGAGGTAATTGACTAATACTTTAGATGGCCGCTCCTATGCTCGATCATTCTAAAAGTACTTTTATGTAGTTCCCATAGATCTGTGCACTCTTGAATAAAGCAACATTATTTCTATTCAGAGGTCACGACCACTACTATATAAGCTGACCAACATTTCTTTCTCTGATAGTAGCATTGGTTTGGTCATGCCATGGTTTCCCATGTACACTTAGCTAGAGTAATATTACAATAAACAGAGGATAGGCTCACCCTATTTAGATTGGTCGGACAACATCCAGTTGACCTAAATGGAAATTCCCTATAAGCCCTCACAATCTAAGTACACTTGAACTAATACCAAGTGAACTCTTAAGATACAGTTGGCATGCCCTATGCTACATCTTGACTAAATTTGAGTACATTAATAACCTGATGCAGGAAATGCGGTAACAAGGATACAATGTAATCTACTAGAGTCAATAATTACAGAGTAAATCAGAATAAAAATAAATGTAACAATTTATTATCAGTCAGGTAAATTTGTATTATGCCAATTACAGCCAGTTCAGATATATCAGATCAATTCAAATCAATACAAACCATCAGATTCTCAAAGATAAATCTAAGAGTAAGAAATGCATACTTGAGCTTAGAAAGATACATAGAGTGTAGAGACACACACCATGCTACGGGCTTCTGGCTACAGAATCGCCCTGACCTTCTTGCAACAGGCTACCCAGACCAAGACAAGCATCCCCCAAAATAGAGACAGGAACTAACAATTGGAATTTGCATTGATGAAGTAGAGTTAACACCTTTTGGGACAGAAGGTAATTTGCATTAAAGACACTGGCAAATGGCATACCCTCTACAGTAATCAAATTATCTCTAAACCCTTAGGATTTGTATTACCTTTTTCTAATCTTGATGGCTGTCTGTCCTATTGTTGAGAGAATTAGAACTTTTTACCAGACACACAGAGACCTTTCAAAAGACATCAAACAAGAACAGTTGCATTGTTATAAACTCTGATTAAGAAAAGTGGTTTCGGTGGTCTCTGTAGTGTCCTGTGTTTAGATGGAAATGAGGGGAGAGTGTGTAAAGGAAATGGATGTGGAGAATCATACAGAAGGTGTGAAACTTTTGTCTCTCTCAGGGGCCGTTTACATGACAAAGTTTTCATCCAAAAACGTGAAACGTTTTATGCATTTTGCCTGTTCGTTTACACGATAACGGCGTTTTGGGGACTAAAAACATATTTTTGAAAACGGGTTTCAAAGTGCAAGTTTTCAAAAGTGCCACCATCATCGTTTCTGTGTAAACACCCAAGACGGGAATCTTTGGAAAAGGCGACATCATGCTTGTGCGTAGTACGTGTTAGGTATGTTGACATTCGCAGTACATGTGGATTTTAAAGGCAAGCGCTGAACAAACATATAAAACAATAGTGGAGTAAATGGTACTGTTGTTGCTGCTCAAGGGTTTGCTAACGCTTCTTCAGCAAAGTGTGGATTTACTTCACCAATATTACAACCAACAGCGGAGACACACCATATACAACATATATTCGACACTTCCAGGTACTGTTTACTAACAAAGTGACAGCGTCAACTACTGGCCTGGCATAAGTAATACAGTGTTTTTGGCCATTTTGGCAAAAATGTGTAAACGCGAATCATTTTGAAAACTTTGTCACGTATACGTTAAACTTTTTAAAAACACAAGGGAAAAACTTTTCCGTTTTTGACTACATTGTTGTCGTGTAAACATAGCCTCAGTTGGGTGTCTTGTCTTGAATGGGGATGCTAGGCTTGTGAGGCAGAGTTCAGATGTTGAATCTCGTAAGAGTTCTGTGTCTTTTCAGACTGTGGCCCTCCTCTGGTCCAGATAAATAGCATGAGCCTTACAATGAGGACCAATTAAACAGGACCAATCCAACCAACAGTAACCTTGGTGTTTGAGGCTGGGTTATTTATTTATCTGACCAATGCGAGACAAGATCATGTTCTGTAAATCTGTTTTACTGGTCGTCATTTTTGTACCTTTTAAGGTTAGAAAAACAATCATTAACCTTTAAGCAGAAAAACAGTATTAATTGTTTTAATTAAAAAATGAAAAATTTTAGGCAGAATATCTGCAGCAAAAATCTGAAATCTCAAAATTGCAATCAACTAATGTAGAAAAATATGCAAAACAATGCCTGTTCAAACACACACACACACACACACACACACACACACACACACACACACACACACACACACACACACACACACACACACACAAATATTTGTTAAATTTTAAACTGATGTATGCAAATGCAGAAAAGATGCCCATTCTGAATGGATCTCTTGCAACACAGGCTGAGTTTCCAGATAAAGTGGCAAATCACGCTCTTTAGATCATCTTAACTTACCTTGTTCATTATTTAATGGTGCAGTAACACCTGTTTCCCAACAAGCTCTATATTTAGTAGAACCTACGTGCGTCATCCCTTGATCTGTCAGGTAAAGAAGTGTGGAAAAAAGGTCAAACTTTAGCCAGTATTTTCTGTGGTCTGTGAAAATATCACCAAACAAACATATTTCAAATGATCTGCCCTCAGAACCGCCCATGCCTAAAGCTTTTCTATACAGACACAAATTTTCTTGGTGAGGTGTTTGTTGCTCAACATTGTATACTCAAAAGATGAGCCAAATTCAGGGCTTATTTAACCTGTCCTAAATATGATCCTAACGTGGAAACTTGAGAATAAATGACCTTGAAAGAGAGGATTAGATATGATGAAGCATGGCAGCACTTTTGCATGCTTTTGGTGTCTGAAAGCTTCCCAAGTGGCCTCTGGAGTTCCAGAGAGCATTCCTGACTGAATCCTGTTTTAATAAAACAGCCTCTCAGCGCTCAGAAAACAACTTCCTTTTTAACCACAACTTATTATTGGAAATACCGTGAAGATGGATGCCCTCAGAAGAAAACTAATAAAGAGAGAGATCCAATGGACTTAACTAAAAGAAAAGAAAATATTTTTAAAGTTCATCTGAGAGGCAACTCTTAAAAGACACAGAAACAACTTCTGATGCGTATAATTAACTATAACACAGATTCAAGGAGTCACTTTGCAAAGAAAATGGGAAATGGTATTTGAGTAAACAAACTTAAGTTCATGGGGTTTCTTTATAATGAGAGTGGGAAAAAACTCCATGTGAGTGAACAGGACTGAACACACTGTGGCAAACGTATTGTTCACTTGAATCCATGTTAACAGCGAAACAATTGTCATTTTGGGGCCTAGAAAAAGACACAAAGACAGGAAATATAAACAGTCTGAATTTGAAAACTTATCATTTGAGAAAGTACTGCAGAGTATAAAATGATTCTGTAGTTCAGCATGTTTTTTCTCTTTCGTTTGCCTACACATACTATTTTTCTGGAGCAATTATTTATTTTTAAAGGGGTCATGTTATAAAGAATCATATTTCCTTCCTTTTTAGTTCTTGATAAACTCTGAAAACATAATGAAATGTTTAAACCTTGGAAATATCCCTAGTCTAACAGTTTAACATTGACAATAAAGTGCAAAATGACACATAAAGAACTATCGCATAGAAATGAGAAATAATTAAGTGATATCTAATGTGTAATAAGTTGACTCTTGAGTGAAGTAAATTTAAACTTATACCTCTGTCAACATAGTCCGATTTTTATAACAAGCATAACATTTTCAAAACATAACTCTGTGTTTGAAATCTGAAGAGCAAATACTGTATGTTGCACATTACAGACAAACAAAGAATGACAAACTCAATAATGGCAATAATAACCAGGGTGTCAATGGAATCTACTTGCTAGATTAAAATAAACAGAAACTCTTTGCATCTCTTATAAATTCTGTAATCTCTATGATGTGCTGTATCATTTTAATGCTTAAATCAGCTCATAATATTACATGACATCTTCACAAGCACGGAAAATGAAGCACAAACACAGTCTTTGGAAAAGCTTTTTCTGTGTAAGCTATGCCCCATTGAAATACAATGCAGTTGTCAAGAACCATACATGTACTCTAACACTTACCCGGTCAGTTCCTCCATATGCATTTGCAGTGATCTTATAATAGTAGCGTGTCTTTGAGCTATGTGACATCTTGTGTAAACCTGCATGCGATTGATCTTAATTCTGTTTTAAACACCAAGAATGTGGCACCTGTGTGCATTAAGACTCTTTCAATTTTGAGGACATTCCTCCTGTCATCATGGTGATAATTTTTCACTGAAATGCGACACCTGCATGATGGAGGACTTTGAGCATATTCTTACCATGCCTTTCTCCTGACACCATCCGTGGACAGCATGGGCACACAGATGGGAGAAAATGTTTGTTCATCACCTTGGAAAAACTAATGCAGATGGCACATCCAGATCATTTTTACCCTTAAGGCCTGTTCACACCGGGACGAATTTCGCGCGCGATATTCGCCGACGTTTAACGCCTCGTGACTAAACAAAGGGCGCCAATGTGAGTGTGCACACCGACGCGAAAAACGCCACGCGTAAAAGCGTCATTTTTTAAAAAACGCCTCGGGTTCGTTTTTTTTGGTTTGACGCACCGCGTCAAAAACTATACGACCAATGAGAATGGCGCTTTTGCACACGTGTCTGGAGCTTCTGAAGTTACAGTAAAACACAACTTGGGGGCGCTCAAACACAAAACTGTCTTGCTGACCACACATACGTAACGGCGAAGAAGATATACGCCAAGTAGCGTCTACACTGCCGGGAAGAAATAAGACGAAGAAGATGCAAGGCAAGATGAATGTAGAGTTGCTGGTCTCGTTGGTGTCGGAACACAAACGCGACAGCGATTACAAAAATCTTGATAAAAGAGAACTAGTATTTCTAGTATTTCTGTTTTACATTAAGCGCCATCTAATGTCAGGGAATGAATTTGCATGTTCACTCGGCTCATCGTCAGCGAAAATCGCTTGGGTGTGAACACAAAAAACGCGTTCAAAAACGCTGGCGAATAACGCGCGCCGATATTCGTCCCGGTGTGTACGGCCCTTTATTCATGCATCACTTACATAATCAGGTTAAACATTTGAGCAAGACAAATGTTGTGCAAGAATAATTTGTCATAGATGATATTTATTTATGCATGTTGTGTGGATAGATTGATTCCTATTTATTTATTGATCCCTGAGGGGAATTTTTGGCATGTGATAATTATACGCCAGGGACCTGGAGTGAACCCAGAGGATGTTGTAATATTCCTAAACATCTGTTATCAAGCAGGTGAGATGCACATGATTATCCAGCTGAAAGCCTCTTACGTTTGCTAAATGTAGTTGCCTAGTGTTGTTGACTCAGACACAGAATATTTAACTAGTGTGGTCTTGTACAAGTGACGCAAGTGTCAGCGGCTGGTCAAACACAAGACAGCAGAACAAAGGAAATGGATGAAGACAACAAAAATGAAACCTAATACGGTGACCTTTGTGACCCCTCACACCTCCCGCTGCATATTTAATGAGTGGATAGCTGATAGTCCCACACCCGGAATGTTCCAGGACCGTGTGCTTGTCTGTTACATTAAGATTCCAGTGCGCTGAGCTTCCAGCCTTTTGTTTTGAGTGGTGAAATATTCGTGCAGGAGAGTACAGGAGTGATTAGATGCTGTATGAGCACATAAAGTGGGGTCTTGAGTTTAAGGCTTTTTTATGTATCTGGCTTATTCCTACAGAATGTTGTTTGATGGTGTAGTGTGTTATACGCAGTGCTCTGAAACAGTATCCTTTTGTAACCAGTGGGTTCAGTGCAACATTACAACACTAATGTTCAGGATCTGCCTGACTGAGCTCTTGTGTAGAATTTTCTGCACTACAAAAGCCTTTCTACAACAAAATATGATTCATACATACAGGTCCTTCTCAAAAAATTAGCATGTTGTGATAAAAGTTCATTATTTTCCATAATGTAATGATAAAAATTAAACCTTCATATATTTTAGATTCATTGTACACCAACTGAAATATTTCAGGTCTTTTGTTGTTTTAATACTGATGATTTTGGCATACAGCTCATGAAAACCCAAAATTCCTATCTCAAAAAATTTGCATATTTCATCCGACCAATAAAAGAAAAGTGTTTTTAATACAAAAAAAGTCAACCTTCAAATACTTATGTTCAGTTATGCACTCAATTCTTGGTCAGGAATCCTTTTGCAGAAATGACTGCTTCAATGCGGCGTGGCATGGAGGCAATCAGCCTGTGGCACTGCTGAGGTGTTATGGAGGCCCAGGATGCTTCGATAGCGGCCTTAAGCTCATCCAGAGTGTTGGGTCTTGTTGGGTCCAGACCATCACTGACTGTGGGTACTTGACACTGGACTTCAGGCATTTTGGCATTTCCTTCTCCCCAGTCTTCCTCCAGACTCTGGCACCTTGATTTCCGAATGACATGCAAAACTTACTTTCATCCGAAAAAAGTACTTTGGACCACTGAGCAACAGTCCAGTGCTGCTTCTCTGTAGCCCTGGTCAGGTGCTTCTGCCGCTGTTTCTGGTTCAAAAGCACACGCCTGTGCACGGTGGCTCTGGATGTTTTTACTCCAGACTCAGTCCACTGCTTCCGCAGGTCCCCCAAGGTCTGGAATCGGTCCTTCCCCACAATCTTCCTCAGGGTCCGGTCACCTCTTCTCGTTGTGCAGCGTTTTTTTTGCCACACTTTTTCCTTCCCACAGACTTCCCACTGAGGTGCCTTGATACAGCACTCTGGGAACAGCCTATTCGTTCCGAAATTTCTTTCTGTGTCTTACCCTCTCGCTTGAGGGTGTCAATGATGGCCTTCTGGACAGCAGTCAGGTCGGCAGTCTTACCCATGATTGCGGTATTTGAGTAATGAACCAGGCTGGGAGTTTTTAAAAGCCTCAGGAATCTTTTGCAGGTGTTTAGAGTTAATTAGTTGATTCAGATGATTAGGTTAATAGCTCGTTTAGAGAACCTTTTCATGATATGCTAATTTTTTGAGATAGGAATTTTGGGTTTTCATGAGCTGTATGCCAAAATCATCAGTATTAAAACAATAAAAGACCTGAAATATTTCAGTTGGTGTGCAATGAATCTAAAATATATGAAAGTTTAATTTTATCACTACATTATGGAAAATAATGAACTTTTATCACAATATGCTAATTTTTTTGAGAAGGACCTGTATATGATAAATATTATCATTCAGTCACTTACTTGCTGTTAGCCATTGACTTCCATTTTATGGAAAAAAAAATACCAAGGAAATCAATGACTACCAGCAACTGTTACCAACATTCTTCAAAAGATCTTTTTTTTTAACAGTAGAAAGAAATTCATACTCACCCTGCACTACTCAGATTTTTGTCCAATCAAAAGCTCTCTATAATGGGAATTATCCGTCCCTTAATATTACCTTACTTGCAGGTAGCAAATCATGTATATAAAACATATTGGACCCTTTTTTGACAGTTCCCATCCAAACTTCCTGCTTCAGTAGGAAATACACCAACGAAGGACAGAAAGTTGCCTCTTTCAAACAATTTCATGTGGTCTTCAGCTGATCCTCAAAACAACAGTTGAAGTTTATTCAAGGCTAACGTGATGGTGTAAGGTTATTGATATCATTCCTACCCTTTGTTTGTGTCATAATGGAGTAGTCATATGTTCTCAGTTTAATTTAGTCAGTTAGTGAGGGTTAACTTGCCCTGAATTGTTACGGGTTCTGAGCAGTTTCTTAGAAGAGGAATAAGAGAATGTGTGCATGTGTGTATGTGTATCCTTAACCTCTGTTATTACTACACCACTGTGGTGGTGTTTGAGGAAGTTAACTGTATCAGAGATAAACCCTGCACACATTTCCCCACTCCACCTCATCTATCTCTCCATCCTCTTCACCTCTCTGCTGTGGTTTCTCTGCAAAGTATATGTGTGTGTGTTATTGCTTAAGGTTGTTTGTGTGTGTGTGTGCATGTGTGGTTGTGGTGTTGTCCTGGACTGGTTTAATGGTGGCTCTTGTGGTAAATATGCCCCCCAGTATATATACACACAGATCCAACACACACACTTCCTTAGCAGCTGGGACAAAACAGGAAGTGGTGTTTACCCTGCCATGGCCTCCCCGTTTGTGACACACACAATGTAAATTAGATAAATGTATGCGTTAGAGATGCGCATGAATAATCGACAATCGAATAATCGACAACTCGTTCTGCAACTAATCGACTATTAAAAACATTATTGAAGTTGCAAATAAATTTTCCTTTGAGCATTTTAATGCTGTGGGCATTCAGGTATTTATTAGGGGTATGACGTTCTTGGTATAAAACCGAACCGTACTGTTCTTCACACATGGTTCGGCACACACTTGCACCACGGTTCAACTCAAATCTGACAATGCACCTGTAATATAGTTTGTTATAAATAACAACACATAAAACAGACCAAGTTCGGCTTATGTGTGTTTCTGTTGATGGATACCCATTCTGGCTTCACAATACATTACAACAACAGCGATGAACAAAAAGAAATGTGAACAAACCAGTCACTCTTTGTTCAATGCGAGTGCCGTATGCACGAATATTACCAGACATTTATGTTGTCAATTTATTTTTTGAAAGAAAAGTTTATTCCCTAAACATAGCAGATACCAAATTGTAGTGAAACTGTGACTCTAAAACCCTGATACAATCCAAATCGTGAGTAATCAGAAAATCACTCTGGATCCCTCACACCCAAGTTACCCCATCTTTGAACTCATATACATACACACTAGTGGTATAATGTATACCCCTATATATATATATATATATATATATATATATATATATATATATATATATATATATATATATATATATATATATATATATAGTGTGTGTGTGTTTTAAAATATATAATAGGTATTAATTATAAAATATGGCAAATAAAAATGGCAAAATTCAAGTTTTATACACACTCATTATTAAAATGGATCAATTTTTTTGGTCACATTTATAATTGGTACTTTTTTTTACATTTTAATTTTAGCATTAAATAATTTTAATACTAACCATATGATAATATCAGAAATAATTCAGCATCAAGAACTGGTTGACAATCCAACATAATAGTTGGCAGTATTGCACCTTAAAGGGGTCATATGATGAGATTTCAGTTTTTCCTTTCTCTTTAGGGTGTCCAAGAGAAGCTCTTGGTGCATAAAGAAGATCTTTTAAAGTTTTAAAGACTAAAGTCTCAAATTCAAAGAGATATTCTTTATAAAAGTAAAGAGTCAACCACACCCCCCTAAAACGGCTCGTTCTAACACGCCCCCACATGTCTACGTCACGATGTGGGAAAATTTGCATAATGCCGCCCAAATGCTTATACAAAGAAAGAAGGCGTAACTTTTATTCTCTCTGTTGCCGCCACTGCCATTTTGTGTAGTCGCTGTGTGTTTCGTTGTGAAAGCGACACTACTTTGTTTGGCCTCCCAAAAGAGAACACGACTAGAAATCAGTGTTTAAGTTGTATTTTAACACTGTTCCAGAACAGTTCAACCCAAATATTCTGATGTGTGCTGCGCATTTTATTGAGGATGAGGACTGTTTCCTGAACCAGTAGCCTGCAATGCGTCTGTGGCACAAAGGCTGTTTCTATAAAGTTGGGCAGTTCCAACTTTGCAAGGACAGTCTGGCGCTTCTGACTCACAGCTTGTTAGTACGTTTTTTATGTTTAAATAATTTGCCAATGATGATTCAAATGCAAGTTTTGAGCAGTAGAGTAGGCTTGTTGTTTGTTGTTTCTCAGATCACAAATGCAGACATGGTTTTATGTTTATGCAGCGCAAAACGCAACGCGTAAAAAGACAGTATAAGTCAATATAATCAGTAACGAACGAATCTTTCTATTTAACCAGATCTTCTTAGTGAACCGCCAAATCGAACTGAATCGTTTGAAATGGTTTGCGTCCCCAGTACGCACAAATCCACAAATTACTTACTAGTTCTTCGGTTTATAAATGTGCCTTACACTCCCTCTGACGCGAAATAAACCAATATCTTGACTCCTAACAGTACATTGACTGAACTGCTAAAAGAGAACCGATGATGGGATGTGCACGAGCAGAGGAGCTGGACTGAGTCTCGTGCTGCTGGCCTGGGACTCAAGACAGCATAGTATGTTAAGGGGCATATCATTTCTGTCACACACTTGAGGCATTCGACCAATCACAATGCACTGGATAGCTGGCAAATCAGAGCACACCTCGCTTTTTCAGAACGATGAGCTTTGTAAAAATCTACGTGTTTCAGAAAGACGGGGCATAGAGGAGAAACAATAATGTACATTATATGGAAAATAATGTGTTTTTTTAACCTTAAACCGCATAAACACATTGCATTAGACCAAATACACAAAATAATGTTCTTTTTAGCAACATCATATGACTTCTTTAAAGGGCCGTTCGAACAGAATGTGTTTTTGCATTTTACTATGCTGTTTTTCCATTGTTTTTCTTTGAAAATGTTTTACACAATGCATTTGCATCTTGCATTTTATTGCTGCCGTAAACTCTTTTGGCCATTATATGTCATGTAGTGAAAATCTGATACTGTGACAACTATGCAAAGTGATGAACAAACTTATTTTGTTGGTTGCTGTGCGCTGTGAGTGTGAGAGAGTTTCCAGATGGAGAGATCTATTCTGACTGGCAGTGTTTTGTGATTGATTATGTCACACCACACCCCATTTTTACATCAGTGTAGACAGATAAATTGCTTGGTTACAGTACTGGACTATAAAATAAACATGAAATGCCCATCCCTTGAACACCTGAACTCTTACTTTTTTTTCACTTATAGGGTCACTAGCAACAGCCAATCATCCTTGAGTTCCCTATATGTGTTCACAGCACATTCACATTCAGCCTGGGGCTGTCCTTCATCATTTAACTGCTCAAACACTGCCTGATGCAACCCCTCCCTGTTTATACACCCTTATACCTTCGTGTGGGCTTCTCCAGTGCAATTAAACTGCTGGCAATCCAACGCCCAAAGAAATAACAGTTAGTAAATCTTAACAAAGCAGCAACTCATCAAGAATTTTTTTTATTTTTATTATATGAGTACATTGGAATCCAGTGTCTTGAAAACAAGAAGTAAACCAAGCTGATTGTTTGAATACCAGAAAAGAACAACTTGATTACATAGACTGTCAAAGTTCTAGATTTACCTAAGATGGAAATATTCCCATATCCCATGTTTCCATCATAGCCATTTTGGATTGAAGGTAGACTCTAACAACAGTGTTATTTAGGCTCATATCTCACCATATCTCATGCCTATATGACAGCCTGTGCCTTCAACTCAAACAAAAGCCTCAACCCATCCAGCAGAAGGAGGATACGTTATCTACATAAAGTCACGGTCCTATCTGGAATCATAGAGGTATGTTGCGGTCTTGTCTGTTACATTTTTTAATTTCCTCTAAACATTTCAAAGAATGTGATAAATGAGACTTAAAGTTAAAATAATGATTACAAATTTTAAATACACAAATGAAAACACAAAACAATATTTATAAAGAACAAGTCCACCAAATATTATTTTGCCTGAGTGACCTTTTTTTTTTTTTTTTTTTTTTTTTTGGTGGTCTTGGACTTCATACTATATCCGCATATGCTGATTTTGTTGTGTTTAAGTATTGGAAATGACCCAATTTAACATTGATTGCTTGGATTGTGAGACAGGACTGGACATGTAATCTCAAAATGCTTGCTCCTTATGTAAAACAAAAATGCTTTTTTAGGCCGTTGTTATGACTGGAATCTTGATCTTATGTGTAGACTACATAATTTTCATAATTTCACATTTTTCTGAAACTCCAGTGACAGGACCCGACATGAAGACTTTTTTTCCCTGAAGAATGATGGTCAATGTACCTATTTTTTAATGCAGATTAATAATAATAATAAAATAAATAAAAAAACTGAGCCATAACCAGTTTAAAATCTAGAAAACTGTAAAATCTACTGATTTTTTTTTTTTTTTTTGAATGTGCATTTAATGAAGTAGGAAATTTTCTTAATCTTCAAGTCACAATCGGTAGCTTTCTTCTCCACACTGTATTTCTTCATCACACAGTATTTCATCCTTTTTTCATCACTTCTTTCATAAACCCATCTAACCCTTTCACCCTCCTTGTCCTGTTTTGAGCACATTGAACAGGTCAAACTGTCATCAACACCACAAAAACCACAGGAAGGGGACGCTCATTAGAGAAACCACTTTGACTGAAGGGCACACAAAGTACTATTACAGCAACATGGAAAAACACTAAAAGATAATATATTTTTTTATTTTGATATGTATTTCTAGCTAAAATATTTTTTTATTTTTCCATCATTTCAAGAAATACAGTAGGTATATGTGTGCAATAGAATTAAAGGGGCAGTAAGACTGCAGTTAGGGGGCGTAAATAAGGATGTCTGCTTGTCTTAGAAACCTGTTTGAAACCAGTCATTATTTTTTGTTTTTCAGTTTCATGGCACCAATGGAAATTACACACTTCAGCTTTATAAGTAAATATTATTACTTCTTCAACATCTGGAGTTCATTGCAGGTGTTTCTGGTCTTGCAACAAAACTGTAGTGTGTTGTAAAACTTTATTCTTTTATTCCCTCGCTGTCTTACAACTGGCCAGTGTGTGAAGTCCTCAGGTGCTGCTGACTCACTGCATGTATTTTTGGTCATCTTCAATAGTGGGAAATCCTTTGCATCTTATCAGATGTGTGAACAATAAACTCTGACTGTGCTGGGAGACTCACATGCTCAGAGAGCTTTAAGATGTCTACAGGACACCTCTGAGTGCAAGTACCATCTAAGAGCTTCCAAAATATACACAAAACACTTCAACCTACTGTTAAGGATTCCAAATAAACATTTTCCGGAAAAAAACTTCTTGCAATGAGGGTTCATGTCTGTGGCCCATTAGAAACAGATGTCCGGAGTTGAATCAAAGCCGAAATCACAGTCCCTATCTCACTAAGATGTCACAGACACCATGTTATTAAATTCCTTTGCAGCCCATTGGGCAGAATCATAAATGAGACAGCATTTCTTCAAAGACAGTTGCATTTGCTGCAGTCTACAGAAACTGTACTGCATGCGCCTACAGATGGCCCAAAATCATTTGGTTCACATATTAGATACAGACTGACTGAAACACCTTTTAATAGTATGAATTTACTTATTTTACTGAAAATTGCTTTGTCAAATATGATCATTTCCCATTCCAAAAATAGAAAGAATATCAATTTTACTTTTCTGTGGACACCCTTGCAGCTTCTTTTCATGTCAAAAATACCTTTATCAGTCTGTATTGTTTTTTACGTCTACTGTAATATTTTCTTTTTTTTTCTCTGATAATTCATTTTGTTTTTAAAGTGATGCCTCAAAGTGCTCTTTAACCTTTCTTACTTTCTTATTTATTTATTTTTTGAAGAACACCAACGATTTTGCTCCAGATGGCAAAAAAAAAACCCTCAAAACTAATAATCTCAATCATTCCAAGATTCATGGTTTCAGTTATTTATTTACATACTGAAGTAACAAGAGCTACACACAGAATTTGCAGATGTGTTTTCAAAATAAAAACTGTAAATAAATATACAATAAAATACATTAAACAAACATCTTTTCAGGGGCAAAAAACCTTTCAATCACTCATGAGAACTATTAAGTGACTATGCAGTCACAAATGGAATTCCTGGACCGTCTGCGTTTAGTTTTTACGTATGTTTCTCCAGTCATAGGTCATACAATCACTGAAAATACTGAAACGACAAGCAACGCTGAATATAACGTAAATGGATTAAATATATATCCAACTGTACCTGTGTCTGAAAACTGCACTTATGAATAAATGAATCAAGAGGCAAAATAACGACAGAAGATGATCACGTCAATAACAAACTAACATACAAAAATCTTTTCAGCACATGAGAGAACGTACCGTGATAAAACAAGAAGCAACATTATGATTTACATATATATATATTATTTACATATAAGAAAAGAGCAAACAGTGATTGAATAGATGTAGCGGCTGAACATCGATTGCTTCAGCACTATAATTCAAACAATCTGAAGTTCATTAACTACAGTCGTTCTACAAGAGGAACCCATCAGTGCTCTGGTATTTTAACAGCAAATGACCTGCATTTACACATTCACACACTCTCCCGCAGACACGCAAAACACATTAGCACAAATGGAAGCGAAAGCCAGTGCCATCAGGAACAATGTTCCAGTGTGGCGAGAAGGAGGAGGGAGTGGTGGAGATGGGAGACGGGCTGAGTTGGATCTCCCCGGCTGAGACTTTGTGGAAGTGATACATCCGCAGGAGGAAGCAGCTGGACACAAAGAACAGAGGGAGACCTGGAAATGAGCTACCGACTGAGTGCCCGGACTACTGATGTTCTGCGGTTGGTGTCTACTGAAGCGTTCACTACGTAGCTCATATTCAGACCAAAACTCTGCCCTTTTCCCTTTGGCAGTGGAATGAGAATCCTATTGGCTCATGTAAGTAACAGAAAGCCGCTCTTTTTGTCCTCCATCTGAAAGCCACCCTTCTATTGGCAGATCCTTCATTGGCTACTCCTACAGAGAGCAAGAAGCCATTGGCACCCATTTTTCTACACAGCAGCGGCAGCTTTCTATTGGCTCAACCTTCAACACCACGATTCTCATTGGCTAAAGAGCAGAGAAAACATTTCAGGCACAACAGTTGGTGTGGTAAGTAGAAGTCAAAGTAACTGAGTCAAGTCTGTAGGAAATGAAAACCCGCGATTTCCGCAAACACGAGAAAGCAGAACTTCCGAATCCTACCTTACTTTTTATGCACAAAATCGGACGTAACACAAAAAAGCCAGCAAAACATTTACAAATGTACAAGAGAACACTACTCGCTATGTCTTCCAGTTTCATGAAGGATAAAATGTGAAATCACTGGAACTGGAATAAAGAACAGAACCGATGCTACAGAAGCTACTGATCTTCTACAGTCCACCATTACGGAACCAGATCATATGTAAAACAACTCAAAGAAGCATTTTGAATGTGTTGAAACAGGCTATGTCTGTGCCATACAAATTAAGTATTCTTTACCAAATATTTTCCTTAAAACACATGGGAGAAGTGGACGATGCTATCTAATGTGATACCTAAAAGACACGCTGTCTAAAAGATTGATGCCTCAAGATTTAATTTTTGGATCAGTTTGCTGTCCCAAATTACACTTCCTGGTTGGAAGGAAAAACACATCACAAGCCAATAATATAATACTGCTATGTAACCAAAATTTCACTGAGTGTTTAAAGTAAACGATGAAGTGTGATGAATTGCCTCTACATGTCTCAACATCTTTCCTGACAGTGAACTGAAATGCTCCTTAATTTGGTCTATTTAAACATAAAACAGTTTCAGCTGCCAACTGACAAAATACTATCCTGAATGCAACATGCAATAGGTAGCTTGTTTTTGGCTTGCGCAGCAACATGATCATGCTGTCAATGTTACAATGCTGAGTTATTGCTGCTTATACATATAGTTTCCAAATAGCATAGCCTTTTGTGTTGTTGATATTTGAATTTACGAGCAGAATGATCTGCAGAATAGTTGATAGGAAAATAACCGATTTCCACTCACGGCAGGCTCTTTTATTACTGACAGTCACGACAATCATGTCAAACTGGATGTCAAAAAGACGTCAGAGATGTTTTGGGAAAGTCATTTCCATTGTTTTCACTGTGATGATTTCATTTAGTCTCTGACTTGAATCAGCCTGTTTCCTGAATCATACTTCTGTCGCTTGTAAAGACTTGACAATCAACAAATGAAGCGTTATTTTGTTTATCTATCCCATATAATAAAGCAAAGGGATTCTGCAGAAAACAAGTTCAGTCCTCTTGCAGACTCATTTTGGAGAAATAGTACCATGAAATGATACCAGCATTGATTATAAGCTTTCTTAATAATTCAAAATATCCCACAGTTCCAGAGAATACATGAAATGTTAATAGGAACGCACACCATCACTGTCCTTTCTGGCAGGGGCTTATATACACAATCTGGGAGAAAGGTGACTGGAAAGAATATGACTGCTCTTGGATCCAAAAAGAGATTTATGATCAGTGTTTTCCACCAGTGTCCTCATGTATGTCAGACAGCTACAATGATGCTTAGCCAGGGCAAAGAGAGATGAATGGCATCTGCCGGAACGCCTGGTTTTTGCTGAGAATTGATCTTCAGACCGGAGGGTGACCTCGACTTGTCCCTTCCAAGAAGACATTGTTGCTGGAGAGCAGGGGCTGAGTGGTGGTGCTGTGAGTGCCGACTGAGTTCAGCCGCTGGACGTGAGAACTGGACTCATCATGGGACCCCGGTGCTGCAGGCAATCTGGAGCTGAAGTTTAAGTAAATCTAAAGAGAAGAAAGGTAAAAATCTTGTTTAAAACTCATGCATTCTTAGAAAAATACTCTTTGTATTCTTGCTGGTTTAATATAGTTTTGAATATAATTCTATACATATATATATATATATATATATATATATATATATATATATATATATATATAAAATCTAATCAAATAAAAAATAACTGAAATTACTCTAAAAATGTCATGGGGTGTATGTAATGATTAAAAATAACATTTTCCTTACACAATGAATACAGGTGACTAATCATTAAAAAAAAGTTTTTAAAAATATTTTTCAGGATAAATAATAATTCATAATATCTGTTTTTAAAGAGTTGCATCACATGACATTTTAGAACCTCCTCTATGATATATATTTTTAATGTTTTATGTTTTTTAAATGAATATTAATGCAATTAATAAAGAACTTTTGAGATGAGATTTTTTTTCTTAATTATGATTTCAAACAGTTACTCTGACATTTATTTAATGCCCCTGCAAAAAAATAATTTTAATACAGAATTTAAAAACATGTTAATCATGTTTCAAATAACTATGTATGAATTGCAATTCTTATGTTTTTTTTCTTTCTTTTTTAAATAGATCTGAACCAAAAAAAAAAAAAAAATATGAACATCATGTCAGTGACCCTTCCATATGTTTTGAGAGCTAAAGAGGATAAAGGAAGACATACATGTTTGGTGCTGTCTGAGATTTGCTGTTCGATCTTCTCTACTATTTTGCCAAATGAAGGTCTCTTGAATGGGTCAGCATCCCAGCATGAGTGCATGATCTCGTACCTGAAACACAACAACACGGTGGCGCTGGTGTTATTGGGAACACTGTTAGGTGTGTACATGATAAATGCTTGTCATTCTTGTCATGTTTTTTTTCCCACAGAAAGAAATGCTAACTAATTACAGCTCAGACTTACATTTCCCTCGGGGCAAACTCCGGTGAATCCATTCGGTATCCTTCCTTGATCATCTTATAGAATTTAGAGTCCACGGGCATACCCGGGTAAGGACTACTCCCTACAGAAGCAGATTGTCAGTATTTGGAATAAAAACAGCATATCATACCAAGTCAATATAATTATGAGATAAATTTAACTCACCGAGAGAGAAGATCTCCCATAGCAGGATACCATAAGACCAGACGTCACTCTCAAAGGTGTACACGCACTCAAAGATGCTCTCTGGGGACATCCACTTTACCGGGAGACGAGCCTGCACAGAGAAGAGCCTCATTACATACACAGGCAGAGCATGAAAGCACACAGTACAAACCACATTTCTTGATGGATTCAGTCTGTGTCTAACATAGAAATGATTTACAGTAAAAACATGCGTTTGGAAACCTCAATCATGCAGTTTTGTTCTGGGTAGCAAGATGTAGACTTACATTCTCTTACTTGTATTGTAAATTTAAAGAATAAATATACAAAAAGAATACTGATACAAAGACTAGCAATACTATAGACCAGGTTTGTTATGACTGTCATGACATGTGCTTTTTTTGGGGGGATCATTAAATCAGGATGCAAATGAAGTATCTGTAGTTGAAGCCAGAAAGGACCACATGAGGGTCTTTTTCCTTTTCTTGCAGAAAGCTGTTCCAACACACAGTATAAATTAAAAAGCATGTTTGCTTGTCTATTTACTTAGTCCCATAATTAGTTAACGGCATGTAAAACCTAGTGGGAAAATATACAAATAAAATAAAGGTTAAAGTTATTTATGTCATGTAATGACAGCTAATACTTACATTGCCCTTTACAACATAGTTTGAGTCAGTAGTGATGTCCCGGGCTAGTCCAAAGTCACAGATCTTGGCCACCCGGCCTTGGGTGAGGAGAATGTTTCTGGCTGCCAGGTCTCTGTGAATACACTGAATGAACACAAATGCAAAACTACAGGTTAATGTATACAAACTAATAGATTATGTATTAAAGCAAATTGGCCATAGGAACGGACTACTTGTTTTTAGCGTGATATGAGCTAAAGAAGCTCATACTGTATTGATGATTTAAAATATGTTATTGAACCGTAATCTTGACAGCTTTTGAGATTTTGGCTTTCATAATTAAAGTAGATAGAGGCTGTACTTGTATGAATGTAACCTGCATAGAAATGAGTGGCCTGGTGGCATTATCAAAATGACCACAGAGGGGACTGACTTGTCTTAAAGGAGTCATCGGATGACCATTTTCCACAAGTTGATATGATTCTTCAGGGTCTTAATAAAAATCTATAACATACTTTGGTTAAAATGGTAGTGTAAAAAACACCCTTTTTACCCTGTCAAAATCAGCTCTGTTTTCAGCACGCCGTTCTAGTCCATGTTGCTTTAAATGCTAATCAGCTCTGCTCACCCCGCCCCTCTTTTCCTGTAAACTTCAGCTGCGAAACTGCCTAACTAGCACATTATTAGAAAAGGTGATTCGCAAAGATTCATAAAAACCCTTATACTCACTTCTTCTGTAGATGAAGTTGGATCACGAATGATTTGCGTGAACTTAAACGCATTTAGGCAGATCGGGGATCGGCGCATCCCCTTTAAAAACGAAAGTAACGTTAATGCTCTGCGCCTTCATCGCCTCAGATCTCAGGAGTAAATGACGACTGCTATGTTCATTATTACATCCAACAACAAAACATCTCAATCGCTTAGACATTCTTGTCGACATAATAGCGGACAGCTCACAGCTCACTCAGGGCGGGTCTAAGGTAAGACGGCCTTGTCAGTCAACTATCATGGGAGCGGCCTGTGCAGAACTACGTCATTCTGACAGGAATCTTTTTTTTTATCATTATAGGGTGGATGTGTAAACACACGTCCAACACACAATTATGTTCAAACAACAACAAAAGTGAATTTTGCATCCGATGACCCCTTTAAATGTTTTGCTTAGAATTGCTCTTATGTGTCAGGATGCTCAAAACTGTCAGGTATTTACAATAATCTTGCCAATATTCAAAACCTCATTAGCAAAGACGTGTTCTAAGTTAGCAGAGAGTTGCTAAAATGAATTCACTGACAGAAAACTCCCATGCCTGCTCAACAGTGTGACTAATTTAGTGTCCTTTCCCTAAATCGAATACTGGACCTGCTGACCAGGTGGAGAAATGTGATATTTCTCAGCATGGTCCTCAATGAATGAGTGTGTGCATGTGCTTGACTATATGTATGCGTTCGTGTGTGACCTTGTGTAACCGGATCCTTGACTGGACAGAGGTAATGGAATGTGAGCCTGTGGCATTGTAGAGGAAGAGCGAGAAGATCTGCAGTATGGGATTACTGCAACCACTTGGAATATAAAACTCTGTATCCGTCAGAGAGACAGAATTCAAATAAATGAGAAAAACACTTACGTTCTTGGATGCCAGGAAATCCATCCCTTTGGCTACTTGGTAGGAGAAGCTAAGAAGATCCTCAGTGTCCATAGTCATGCCATCTTCCTGCAGAATTTCACTAACGGCATCTGAATCGCTGTATGAATCACCTAAAGGGATGACAAATTTATTGAAGATGATGATGAAGACACAATAAGACAAAAAACCAACAGACAAGCAGAGACACAAAAAGAAAAGGGAAGGACTATAGATGAGACAAGAAGACAACAGACAAGATGGACAGGAGAAAAATGAGACAGAAGAGACAGAATGAGAAAAGAGAAGAGATGGGATGAGAACAGTAAAGACAAGATAAGCCAAAAGGGATGACGTGAGACAGAAGGGATAGATGAGAAGATAAGGAAAAAGAAGGCATGACAAGAGGTGAGACAAGCTGAGAAGAGATGAGAACAGTAAAGACAAGACTACAAGAGAAGACAAAACAAGAAGAGATGAGATGAAATGAGAAGAGAAAATTTGACATAAGAGAACAGATGAGAAAAGACAAGGAGATTTGAGAATAAGACAACAGATATGAAGAGAGAAAGGAATGAAAGAGAAGACAATATGAGACAAAAAAGAGATAAGACAAGAGACTGAAAAAACAAAGATGAGAAGATAAAGAGAAGGCATGAGAAGAGATGAGAAAATAAAAAAGAGAAGGCATGAGAAGAGGTGAAATGAGAAGTGATGAGACAAGAACAGGAAAAACAAAATGAGATAAAAGATGAGACAGAAGAGAAAAGATGAGAAGATAAGGAAAGAGACGATATGATAAGAGAAGAGACATGGTGAGAAGAGATGAGAACAGGAAAGACAAGGGCAGACAAGACTAGAAGAGAAGGCACACAACAAGAAGAGATGAGCTGAAATTAGAAGAGAAGAGCCGGGATAAGAGAACAGATAAGAAGAGACAAGAAGACATGAGAAGAAGACAACATAAAATAAGAGAAGGACAAGACAATATGAGACAAAAAGAGATAGGACAAGATGGAAAAAACTGAAGACACAAGACAAGAAGACAAAGGGAAAGCATGAGAAGAGATGAGACAAAGTGAGATGAGAAGAGATGAGACCAGAAACACAAGAAAGACAAAATGAGACAAAAGAGATGAGATTAGACAAAAGAGACATTATGAGAAGATAAGAAAAATGAAGGCATGAGAAGAGATAAGACAAGGTGAGAAGAGATGAGATAAGAAGAGCAGGCACAAGACAAGATGAAACGAAAAGACTTTGGGTGACAAGAAGAGACAAGATGACAGGAAAAGAGATGATGAGAACAGAAGAGACATTGATCCAACCTTTCTTAAGTGATCTTCGGTTTTCTGAGGACAGAAGTCCCATTACAGAGGGCTTCATGGTCATGTATCCATTCCTGCTTTCACTGTAATTAAATAAAAACTGGTTTTAGTGAACCCATAAGCACTTCACACTATCACACTTCACCAGTTGCACTGATCACACTTACTTTGGTTCTGGCTGCAGCATGACGTTTCTATAGTAAGAGTCTTCTCCCAGTGTAGTGAAGTAGAAGGATTCTCTCCTTCTGCGCAGGAAGTTCAACAGGTCACCAAAACAGCAGTACTCCGTTATAACTAGAGTTGGACCTGTGCAACAGACCAGTCCAGTAATGAAGACCAAAACAATACAGAAAAACTTAGAAAAACAATATCTAGCCATAGCCTCTTACCTCCAATAGTGCAGGCCCCTAGCAGGTTGACAATGTTAATATGGTTGCCAAGATAACTAAGCACCTTCAGCTCTGACATCAGAGCCTCTTTCTCGGTGGCATGGGCACTTGCTGTGGGGCAAAACACCACAGTAAATAAAAGCATAAATAAAACAGCAAAAAACAGAATGTTCCCCTAATTTTAGTGTACGGTTCCCCTTCGATTATTGCATTGGAAACCAATGTTAAACATTATAGGAATGTTTTTTTAGGTTTCATTGTTTAAAAAACATTAACTAACGTTCGCAGAATGTTCTAGGAACCAATAAATTGTGGGTTACTGGGAATGTTTAACCTCCTTTCATCTTATCATGTAGGTTTGTATAATTTCTGGTGTGTCTTTACACACAGCCTTATTTGCTTAAATAAACGTGCTGGTTAAACATGCCGTGAAGTTACTATGCTACTTACATTTCACAAGATTATGAACGTGTTTTATGTTACTTTTCACTCACGTTTGAGCATCTTCACAGCTACGGTCATCACAGTGTCTGCTTTGGACATCCCATAAGCAGTGGCCTCTACCACCTTCCCAAATGCTCCAGATCCTAGAGTTTTCCCTGGGAATGCAGAAAATCAACAACATCAATTTCACATTTCCTTCATACAGTTGTTTACAGTCAATGTTCCTGGAAACTGATCCAAAACCAGCTTTCAGCTTGAACATCGAGTTGTTTTTGAATCAAGGAGGTGTGGCTTGTGGGGAAGAGGGATATGCTAGATCCTGTTAGATCCTGTTTGTTGACGGATATGGCTGTTCCTTTATGGGGAAGATATGATACTATGTCACAAGGTGCCAGCTATCAAGCGTCACAAGCCATGTAACAGCCAATGAAAATAAGCAAGCTTTGTAAAATTCAAAAGGCCTTTATGTTTTCTCGTGCACTAAACCTTGTAAACCTTTCCATACATAATGTTCAAACAAAGAATATTCCAATAAGGAAAAATTATTAGAAATTCGATGAGTCAAAGCAGACCGATTTAGGAATTTAACTCACCAAAACGCAGCTTATCTCTGGGAAACTCCCACTGGTGGTCGTATGGAAGCTGGGTGGGGTCAATATACACATAGCTATTTCCATGGATACCTTCTATGACTTTCCACTGTATTTGGTATTTAGGTTTCTGTTGGAGACAGAATAAACATATGAGCAATGTTTCCAGACAAGCAAAACAACCTTTTACATTAGATCCAGTTACTGCAAGTTGTAGGTGCTCTCATAGACAAAAGCAAACAATGCCTACTAATAGGAGTTTCGTGTAAATGGACATAAATTATTCAAACAACAATGTGAATGGTAATTTTATGTGTGCGTGTGTTGTTGTACATATCACTGATTACTCCCCTGTGCAACAGTGCAAAACTGCACGGTGAAACATCAGGTCTTATGACATGTTAAGTAAATAATTTCCTTAAGTGTGTACTGTTTCAAAGTTCCCCTGAAGTGTGGGAGGTACGCCAGGTGCGACAGGTAAATTGCGTTGAGTATCACGTTTAATATCAAATAACCAAAAACAAGCTGTGCTGGAATAACAAATAAAGGTTACAATATTTTATTGCTATAATAGAGTGAGAATTAAAAATGTTCAATTTTGTCTAATTAATGAATTACCTCAGTGAGTCAGCGTGCACTTCCTGTGCTGGAAGAAAAACTATGAAATGAATGACACTTTACCTGTATGTACTTGTAGGACAGCACGATCAGGATGAGAACCAGGATAACAGCCGCAGCAACAAAACCGATGAGCAGCGGTGTAAAGAGTTCATGAGGAACAGTGTTCTCTGTGAAGAGTAAAACAACATTGAGTTGCCATCAGAAACATGCAGAACATATGTACTCTATCAACAGCAAACAAGAAATGTGTTCCTTTTGATCTATGGATATTAATATTCTGACCGATATGATCAGTTTTAATGCTATGGTCGATAAACAATAAATGGCACACAATAATCAATGATGTTTTGTTTAAAAATATATAAATAAAAATAATTAAATACATGACAAATATTCCCAATATATATTATTATTAAATAAATTATTTATTATAATTTTATATCCATTTTTTTTTTTCAGTAATGTTCAAATGTTTGGGGTCAGTAAGATTTTATTTTATTTTTTCTTTTTTTGAAAGAATATCTGCATTTATTTGATCAAAAATACAGAAAAAAACAGCAATATTCTGAAAAATTTTTTACAAATTAAACTGTAAAATAGCTGTTCTACATTTGAATATATTTTAAAATGTACATTTACATTTAGACATTTAGCAGACGCTTTTATCCAAAGTGACTTACAAATGAGGACAATGGAAGCAATCAAAAACAACAAAAGAGCAATGACATATAAGTGCTATTACAAGTCTCAGTTAGCTTAAACACAGTACATGTAGCAAGGGCTTTTAAATAATATAATAAATGAAAAGAAAACAGATAGAATAGAAAAAGAAAAGAGCAAGCTAGTGTTAGAGGTCTTTTTTTATAATTGTATAATAAATTAATCCAGAATTTTAAAGGTTTGAATAGAACTGGCTGGAAGACCTGTCAAGAGAGCATTGCAATAGTCCAGGCTGGACAGAACAAGAGCTTGAACAAGGAGTTGTGCAGCATGTTCCGAAAGAAATGTATGTGTTAAGCTTTTGATTACAAATAAAACCTTGACATTAATTGATTTAGTTTTAAGTGTTTTCTGTCTGTAACCTGCCCAGCTGGGAATCACTGCTCTAGACAGAATGTTTGTGTGAACAAGGCATCGATGGATAATCAATACACATGGCTCATCCCTGAGGATCATTTCTGTTAGCACAGAAAACCACAGCAGATCTGATGCTAGTCTTGGGACTTGAGTGAGTGTGCCAACTGAAATCAAAAATGATTACTGCACTCCGTATAGACACTAAAACCAAACCACAGTCTTTACCCTGCTGGAATGTCTAAAAAATAACCAGTAATAATAAGTAAGTGCCTCACAGTGGGGTTATGTCATAATTGTTTTTACTGAGGTGTGAATAATCCAGACTGATGCATTGAGGTCAAAACTCTTACCTGAAGATTTTTGCGACTCACTTTTTTCACATTTTGAAAGTGTAGCTGTGTGTTTTTTGTAAGGACTGGTAAGGTGTGTGTATGTGTTCATGCGTGGTGTGTTATTGTTTTTCTGCGTTGTTCTGAGCGGTGTAGTAAGCTCTTAAGCTATAAGAAGCTTTCTCTCCATTTCAAATCAAGAATGCAGACTCTGCAGGAAGTAATCCCTTGTAAACCTGCCACTGGCTTTCACGGTCCTCTTCTGCTCCCTCCCTCTGTCTCTCTCTCTTCCCATCTTTCCCCATCCATCCATCTATCATCACACTGCATCCAAGCATACCATCAAGCCCTCCACAAATCAACATAAACCTTAACAATGGACATTTTTTTGCATCTCGCTCAGCTGAGGATGAACAGCTTTGAAAGTCTAGCCTAAGGCTCATCGTCCCACTGGTTTTCCTGGACCTGCTACAGCCTAAACATTGAGAGTCTAAACAAGTTCCCACATCACCTAACAGGCTTTTCTGAGGCAGTGGATTCAATTCACGCTCTCAAAAACTCCAGTCCAACTCCTGATGGACTCAATGTTCAGTTTTTTACTTAAGGCTAATTTAGCTGAAAACATGCAAAAAACAGGCAATGTACTCAACAACTTAAAAAAACAACAACAAAAAACAATGAGGATAAAAAGTGAATGTACCAGAAACAAAATAAACTGGATGTGGATGACCTTTTGTTAACTATTCTGTCCATACCAATAATACCAGTACTAACTGGGGTGGAAAGCCTGGTGTTTTGCAACAAACCAAAACGAACCCCCCCTAAACCGGGGAGATAATCCCCAACAGTTGGTAATGCTAGGTTTACAAAAGAAACAAGATTAGGGCTAAAACTCAGCACCTCTGTTTATATAATAGTCTGTTGTTATCTCGTCACATCCAAAAAGTCTGCCTACACAGGGTTGAGCTGGAGCAGGAGTGGCGACCTGCGAGTTGGCAGCTGCTTTAGATTTTCTCAAAAAGATGCAGCCAGTAGAAAAAGCACAGCTGGAGCGAACGTGAGGAGATATGTATTTCCTCTTGTTTGGTTGTTTAACTATTCCTGGGAAACTAGAAACACCTGGGTCGAGGTCTCTGAGTCTCATTCCATTTCCTGGTTTTCTATGATGTGCAAAAGATGAATACTAAACATTGAAACAATGATGACACAAGGTTGAGGTTCTTCATCTTCGTTGTAGGTGTACAGTACTATTTTGAAAATTGCACTATATCCTGCATTTTAAGATTTGTTTTTGAAATCACTGCTGCATCTAACTGATCAAAAATATAATAAAAACAATAATGCTGTAAAATTTCATTACAATTTAAAAATAACTTTTGTCTGTTTTAATATATAACAGCAGCCATTAGTCTTCAGAGTCCCATGATCCTTCAGAAATCATTCTAATATGCTGACTTGGTACTCAAGGAATATTTATTCTTATTACCAATGTTGAAAACAGTGGTGCTGCTTAATATGTTTAGTGAATAGTGTGATACATTTTTTTTCAGGATTCTTTGATGAATAGAAAGTTTAAAAGAAAAGCGTTTATTTGAAATGTATTTTTTTTTTTGTAATATTATAAATGTCTTGTAACTTGTATAAATGTCTTGTCATTCTTGCTGAATTAAAGTACCAATTAATAATAATAATAATAATAAAAAAACTAATCTTACTGACCCCAGTTTTTTAAATGATACAGACATTACTGTATTTGTTCCAATACACAAAATGCCTATAAAGTACATATTAGTATCTCACTCCATAACTGCAAAACATGCATAAATGAACAAATAAAAATGTTGCAACCCTGTGATCAGAAATTAAATATAATCTCTTTTAAAAACATACAACACATTGCTTTGACTGAAAGAACATTTCCAGTAAGTGCATATATTGAGCAGTTGACAGTTTTTTATAACGTTTTCGGTGAGTGTTTCAGTGCACAGCTACGATTTTGACTCCCTGGCCAGTGCACTGACTACTTGAACTAGGGAGCGGATTGAGACACACCCTCAAAGTCAACAATGGAAGAAATCCCCAAAACAAACAAGTCACCGAAATTAAAATATTTTACTACCAGGACACCAAAGCAAAAACACACATCCAGACCTGTGACAAATGAGCACAGTCTATACACTGGGTCAGTATGTGGGCAAGGTTAATAGGCATGTTTAATAGGTATGTGTATGATAAAAAGGCCAACAAAGAGACAGAGTCTAAATTCTAAAACTTGATCTTGTATATATTTAAGTAAAAACACCTGTTTGCCCTTACTCTGAGAAGTTGCATGAAGTCAGCCAATCATATTATAGCCTATAGATGACAAAAGTGCTTTCCAGTTTTGTGAGAAATATGGATCAGAGGGTCAGCAAACAGACTGTAGGCAGTTTGTGGGTGGAGTCGTCTGAGGCTGAGACTTAGTAATTACTAACTAGAGTCTTCAGTCATTGTCTGTGTGTGTCTGTGTGTGCATTTGATTTGGGAGGTTATTTGCTCACCGCTGATAGAAAAGAGAGTGTAAACGATTTCTCCATTGGCAGATGCCACACATTCAAGGGTGGAGTAACTGTTCTTGGTGATGTTTAGTCGACTTTCCACTGTGCCTTTCCCAAAGGGAGGATTTGTCATGGTTACAGTGACAACATCCTCCTCCTCTTGAGTGGCATTCAGCAAATTGGAGCATCTGAGGAGGCATAAAGTTAGAAACATTGCATTAAAGGAGCAATAAAAAAAATACTGTTTTGGCTTGATAAATTTTCAACTTATTTTATTTTAGAATTAAAAACTCAACTTATTTGAATTCTATACATATTTAACTTAATTTATTTGAACTTATTTCAGTTACCAGTCAAGGCAACATTTTTAATTTTTATTGTTTAGTACATAATGTTTAGTGCAAGTTTTTAATTTAACAAACATTTATTTGTTTGTTTGTTTCTAATCTAATAATTATTTCAGCCTCATTTCAATTAATAACATTTTTTTCATAGTTTTAGTTAATGATAATAACTCTGCTTTACAGTCAAAATGTATTGCCCATTTATCCCATTTTACTTCCCAGGAACAGCAGATTATTACATTTTGATGTAAGATTATGAGAGCCAAAAAATTTTCTTTGGAATAAAATGCACCAATGCATTTCATGATAAGGCCAGGAATGTAAGAGGTAATTTTTGATTTCATTTAGACTTTAAGATCGAATGTTAAGCACCACTGCTTATCAATAATATGATAAGGATGTGATAAGCATCTCTCACTGCATTCAAGGGCTATGACAGATTTTTACTGATGTGTATAAAAATAGCTTATTGCTTAAGACAGCAAAATGACAAGACCTCAAGGGCTCTTTTACTTAAAAACATCAGTAATGCCATCGAGTGCTTTGATTTATTTGTTTCTCCAATTTTTTCTCACTCTTCTCTTAAAATTTAGTATGAGTGCTACTGAGTTGAGTTCAAACTTAGCTTTGGATATAAAGCCAGAACAAATAATCACAACTGGTTTACATTCCTTGTTCCGTCTCTTTATTACTGAGCGATAACTTTAATTGCACTGTTTAGCATGTTGAAAACTTCTCAGCAATTTCTCAACAATGGAATGTCTGTTCGGTGAGAAAACCATCAAACCGTTGACAGACAAAGCGAGCGACGCACGAACACGATCAAAAGACACATAGCACTACGTTTACATGCTCAAATTGAAGCAAGGCATGTTATCCTGATCGGATTTGATCATCATGAGGAATTGATTGGATAAGCTTGTGACTAAGTCTATGCTAAGGTGTTCTGTCAATGCCGCTATTCAAGAATAAACAGCCCAATGGAAGCAGCTTGTTCTAATGTTGTTGGGTGCTGTCACATGATTGATAGTAGCCAATCGCTTTTGTGATGTCAAAATCAAGACAGAGTCAAATTGCTTATCCCTATTAATAATAGGCTAAAGCCTTGTTGTCCAATCATCAAACATCAAGTTAGCGGTTAGTGGCTAATCCATGCTGCGTCACAATGTACCCTCAGAGAGGATAATACGTTAACACTGCTCAAGGGATATGCGGCTAATATTTGAAAGCAACTTTTGGAGCCCATTGTATGTAGCTGTGGATGTATTTGAAACAAACAAAACTGAAGAAAGACAGTATGCATACCTTGAATAGGGCTGGTCACAGTAATACCACTTAATCTGAGGAGTAGGGTAGCCTTCAGCCACACAGCGCACCTGTCCACCAATCGGCCCTTCATAGGACACAATCTGTGGTTTACCTAACAGCAAAGATTGGTACAGGGTCAGTTTTACAATCTTGGTTATTGGGATGGATGTTTGTACAGCTGTCTTGTTTGAGATTACTTTGCATACTGTTATTATTTTAAAATATGACTTAAGTGGCATTAAAACAGCACATATGAAACATTTTTGTCATTTAAAATGTGACCAGTTTGGGGAGTTAATCTGTTAGTAATTGGTGATCAATAATTCTAACAAAAAAGAAAATGACTTGACAAATGTCTTATTTGCAGTCTTTAAGGCCAGTGCTTCTACTATTGTTAGTGGGCTTTAAGCCAGGGTCTTACACAGACAATCAAGTTATTTTATCCAGCAACATGCTCGAAATGTGAATGATTACTTTTGAACCAGAATACACACAAAACTCATATATCACATAGATTCTATGCCTAAGTTGAAAAGCCAAATATTTGCCATTTGCATTAAATGTTTTCACTCACTTGTGACATGGACTTCGAACATTTGATGGACAGTTGCGTCACGGTTTGAGCATGAAAAGGTGTAAACTCCGCTTTCTAACACTTTGAGACGCACTAGCTTCAGCTCGCTGGTGTAACTGTCGAATGAAGAAAAAAGAAACATGAATAACCTAAACCTAAAGTATCTTTCAGTGCTGTGAATAAATGGGAAAAAATTGCGAGTTTGCATTGATATTAAAATTCTGGCTGATACTGATAATTCTATTGTATTTTCTCTAAAAGAATTATATATGAAAGACATCAAAAATGCCACAATTTAAATGTGACAAGTGAATTTAGGCTTTACAACATTATAATACACAATACAAAAATAGATATTGAGAGATTTACTAAAGATTACATTTAACAGTGTTTCTAAATTAATAGTATTTTAAAGATTAACTTTAAGTGAGATTTAACAGTAAATGAGCTAACACAATTAAATATACAATATTAATAAATATATCCAATAAATACCAATATGATACTGATATATGGTGCATCCCTAGCAATTACTACATAGGAAAAACAATTGTTTGTAGCAACGTAACAAAATCATACCTATTCCCATGTGAGCGAGTGGTAATGACATGATCAGTAGTGTTGGTGAGTTTTACACCACTGTAGCTCCAAGAAAATGTATGAGGTTTCGGGTAAGCATCCATTACCACACGCAGGGACAGACTTTCCCCAGCCCGCATTCTCTTAGTGCTGTTATTCACACTTGTTAGGTTAATGAAGCCTTTATCTGCACACAGAAAAGCATAAAACATTGTTTTATTCTTTTGAGACTATTTAAATTAAGACTAAATAGTCATATGATTATTGATATAAATTCTTGAAACAAGACCCACCATAGATTTCGACCCAGACTGTCTTTGCACTGGTCCCTCTTTCATTCCGGGCTTCGCAGTTGTAACTCCCTGCATCCTGTTTGGTCACAGAGCCCAGATTTAGGGTGGCATTCCTCAGGTGAGAAATGGGTTCGGTCAGGATCCTTGAGAACTGCTGCACTGAAGGTTGCGGCACATGCAAAAGGAAAACAGACACAAAGCTTATTGGGCAACTCTGAAGAGATGAGGCATAGACCTTGTCTTGGGTAAAATGTCTGTGGTTGTCTTTATGTGTAGGTGTGCCTGTTTTTATAATCTTTATATAAAACAAATTGTGCCATTCATCTCTCAAATCCCAATCTTTGATGCCAGTGGAGTCTTAATACTGAAGATCTATTTACATAGGTTGTGTTTTCACAGCACAAGCTTGCCAAAAATACAGCTGTGAGTGCTGAAAATTTAAGAGAGCGAGTTCAGTTATAAAATTCGGTAGACTTGCATTAAGAACTGAACTGTGTTTTAGCAATCAAGATAAATACAGAATTATACAATTACACTTTGCAATTCTGCATCATGTTTGCTTTCTCAATTCCAAGCTAAATCCTGAATTCAAAACTTAAACTCTCAATTCACTTTTGAATAAAACACAACACTCCTGACAACTGTATTCTGCTGCTGTGTATACAGTACATGAACATATAGAATTTGAGGAGCACCTCAAACCACACAAGATCAAATTAGCCTCTGGGCATAATATAAAGTACAAACAACATTTAAATGATCTTTTTCAGTCTACAAACACTAAATTGATTATGGGTACACATTACCACATTAAGGTTAACTGGGGCGTGCAGTCATACTATAAGTCTGCTTTTGTAAACATTGGTTCTACTCGACTGAAATGGTTGGTGTGTTTGATAAAGCCTGCAGTGTCATGGAGCACCACAGATGTGCTCAGGTGTATAGGTGAGAGCTGGTTAATTTATGAGAGTGCTCTTACCACTCCTTGAGGAGCCTTCCACCTGATTGTGATGTCACTGTTGACATTTGAGGTGCTGCAGGATAGGGAGAGCTCTTCCCCCTGGATGAGCAGCACTCTCTGAGGCCGACCCAGTGTGATCACAGGAGGTGCGTCTGGAACTAAAAGCAAAGAAGCATGAAGCATTATATCAAATGGGCAAGTGTGGGAAAGAAAGAGCAAGCTACAGTGGGGTTACATGGACGTGTGTGTCTGGTGTCTGTCTGTGTCCTCTATCAATATTTAGGGCTGGAAATTGATGACATTTTTTAATCAGATGAATTACATGATATAGTGATTAATTAATCGGTTTAATCTTGATAAATTGCAAACATCAATATTTGAAATACCTCAAAATAAAAACATTGCTAAAAGTGTCTAGAACTCTACACACTACCGTTCAAAAGTTTGGGTGTGGTAAGATTATGTAATGTTTTAAAAAAAACAAACAAACAAACAAAAAAAAAACATCATGCTCACCAAGGGTGTATTTCTTTGATCAAAATATGGTAACACAGAAATACTATAAAATATTATTACAATTTAAAATAACTGTTTTCTATTTTAGTATATTTAAAAATGTAATTTATTCCTGAGATGGGAAAGCTGAATTTTCAGCATCATTATTCAAGTCTTCAGTGTCACACAATCCTTCAGAAATTATTCTAACATGCTGATTTCCTGCTCAAGAAACATTTCTTATTATCATCAATTTTGAAATCAGTTGTGCTGCTAAATATTTTTGTGGAAACATCTTATTGACACCAAACTTTGAATGGTACTGTATATTTCCCATCTGCTTTGAATGCAAAAACACATTCAATGTCTCCTATTTCAAGCTTAAATTATTATTTTGCACTTTAAAAAAAAAAACAGTCCTAATATTAATGTCTCTCCTTTTCTTTCTCACCGAGGCGGACATTGAGTTGATATTGTCCGGATTTAACTGTGTTGCCTTCCAGAGTCCCGACACAGACGTAACATCCCTCAAAGTCCTTCCTGACATCTTCCAGTGTTATGCCCGTCTCAATACTGGCTGAATATCGTAGGCTGTTGGGCAGGGGCTGTCCGTCACATTTTTGCAGGTTCAAGTCTGTCATCCGTGGGTCTGTGGCCAAGCATGGGAGCGTGGTCATTTCTCCTTCTCCAGCAACAAAGTCAAACACAATGTTCCTCCTGAAGGGATTTTCAGGATCTGCTGAGAGGAATGCTAAATCAAAAACCAATGAAACACAACCAAGGGGGCTTAGATCATAACATTACAGCTCAGAGAAAGAGAGAGTGTCACAAAAAGACTGAAAGTGAAAAACTACCCTCCATCATACCTAATAAACAAATACAAATAACCCACATCTGCAGTGCTTACATTAATAAAATGGGTGTCAACTGCCAAAAATGCCAAGGATCAATTTGAAGAGTTTATTACCGGAATTATGAGAACATGCTTGAAATAACACATTACACAAAAGTATATATAAAGGTCATGCAGGTGACTGGTGAATACAGCGAGCTGATTGTAGGTATTTGGGGCATTTGTTGACACCCATGTTATCTTTTTGGCACAAAAATGGAACCACACATGAAGATGAGAGATGCAGGAGAGTATGATCATGGAGAGAGAGGTAGAGCGAGAGAGAAAGACATAAACATAAAGCACGAACATGTTAGAAAGTGCACATGGTGCAGACATACTTTCTATCTAGTATCTCTACTAGTATGGTCGCCGTGATTTTGCCAAGTAAGACATGTTCCTGGATCAACATCTTTTTAACGATCTTGGATCAACATTATTGTCCAAAAATATAGATTTAACCCAATCCCTACCCCTAAATCTAACCCTAGCCATAATTTATTCCCAAAATCAGTGGAAAATGATAGTTGATTAACAAGGGTGTTGAAGCCCCTAACCCTGATCGTAAGCCTAAAACAGATATTTCCTGAAAAGTTATATCTCAATTCTGATTGGTTGATTGGAATGTTGTTCCAGGATCAACAAGGATGTTGGTCAAGGAACATGCTGTACTTGGTGAAATCACGCTCATCCTACTAGTATACTGTTGCTAACATGCTTGTACAAACCTAGCACATCTAAAACATACTGCAGCTGCACTCACATACAGACAAGGTAGACACTAAGACACAAAGGAGGGTTGAAGAATTCTTTAAATACTGCCCTACAGACTTGTTACTCAACCCAGACATTATTACACCCAATTAAAATACTGACTCACAAATGCAAACAACTGACTTACCTTTTACATACACATAGATGGAGCTTTTTTCACCAGATGCCTCTTCTCGGCAGGAATATTTGCCCATGTGTTGTGGGCCTGCTTTGCTCACTTTAAGAACTGTCACTTGACCCTGTCTTTGTACGTTAAGGGTTCGTGTGGGGCGGTCTTCTCGCAGCCAGCGCACTGAATTGTCACTCTGACAATGCAAGCTGAAGTCACTGTTCAGTGGTACTGTGAGATGGGGTCCTTCGGGGGTGATAGTGGGCCTGGACCTGGCTGAGAGGAAACAAGTAAGTGAACATGGTGCACAAGTGGAAGATAAAATAGTTTAAAATTTGATAAACATACAAGAGAGGAGATTATTAAGAGTTAACGTGAGGACTGCGGGAAAGAGTCAGTGTACATCTGCCAAATTTTTCAAATGCATTTGACTTGCCAGAACACTACGGTACTGGTTTTGAATAGTAGAAGAATCAACACTGATATACAGAATATACCAAGCACATACGCATTTATTCACACACAAATCAAAGCCCTCTCAGGTTGCATAAATGACAGTTAAGAGTGAGAAATAATTTCACAAATAAAAAAAAATAATAATAAACTAAGCCTTCCGAGTTCCTCTAATAGCAGTTTTTTTTAGAAATGGCAAATTTATGTGACAACTCTAAATGAGTTCTTAAAAAGATGAATGCCCCCTTCTCAGTTGTGTTCGATTTGACTGAATTATAGCAACCTTCTTCATTCAGAGCGCTGCATTGCCTTGTCTGCTACAACCCTTAAAGGCAACAGATTAGAGAGTTTTAATCAAACAAAAGAGCATTTATCCTTCCCCTCCCCACATGACTGGGAGAATGGTGAAAATAAGTGAAGAAAACAACAAAAGTAAGAAAGTAAAAAATAAAAAAGTATTAAAACTCACTAAATGTATGTCGCATAACAGTAAATTTTCCAGCTGATTATATAGGCCTAAATTATACCATATATATATTTAAATATATACACATACATCTGTGTTAATTTTGTATACTATTAAATATTGCAAAATAAATGCAGCAGGGCAAACAGTGAGCAGAGGGTAAAAGGGCAAGAAAACACCTGTTTGGCATTTAAAGGATTGCGTGGATATATAACGATTATGTAGAAGCAATAATGTTTACTCTTGTTTCCTGGTATCTGGTAAATACTGTTGTAATCTGTCATTAGTTTTGATGGATTGAGACAATTATGGCAATTATTAACACTGACAAAGTGGGAGCGATTTAAGTGTAAAGGAAAATCTTTTAAAAAGGAAAAATGTGTGAACGGTAATGTCTTTAAAATGTGTTCAATAAAGTCTAAGAATCCTTTTTTTTTTAGTTTCTGAGAATGTGGGAGACAGGGGGTTGGGGTATGCACTGGCTTCCATAGTTGCTTCAGGCTAAAATGAGATAAACTGTGGTTTAGCCTGATGAGTAGCTTGCCTCATTGCAAACTGTCACTTTATGCCAAGAATCAAGAAAACGGCATCTGCAAAGTCAGGTGTCCTTCCAGAGAAAAACCTAACAAAACAAGCGATCATGTCTACTCGTCCTCTCCAGTGCTCTAAACATTATCAGCGATAAAAGAACAAATAAGAAACACTGAATGAGACCAATATTGGTCACGCACACGCATAGCCCAGCACCTCTCGGTTTCTCTGGTAAATATTTAAACCATTTTATTTAAAGTACGCCATTACGACAACATTATGAGATGTTGAACAGAGGTGATGTAAGGGAACTGTGTGTTCACTATAAGAAGATGTTTGCACTAAGATGGAAGTTGAACCCTATTTAGCCTGTTTTCCCAAATGTTAGGTTTCTACAATCTCCTTTGTTTTTATTTTTGTTTGTTTGTTTGTTTTTTAGCATAGGCTACTCGCAATTTTTTTTTACAAAATTTTGAAAAATATGAACTGTGTATTTTGTAACTTATGGTACCACCATCAGCCACTAGGGGTATCCGTCTGAAGACAGCAGCCCCTTCCTATCATACACCCAGTAGAAAGCTAACTTCTGAGAACAATTACGATTATTCTAACTGTGCATATCAGATCTCTCTAATATTAACTAGGGGTATTTCCATGTAAACGATTTTCTCACGGCTGTTATTTGAAAGCCCGTATCGTTATGTGTTAGAAAGAAACCGATGCAAAATAGTCTGTATGGTGAAACCCTCTGGCGTTACAAAGCTGATCATCAGATTCATGCCAAAACCACACCAAAGCTGCATGTGGGTAGCTGACAAATTTGAAAAAGAAATGCATATATTTATGTAGTGTGAAGTCTGATCTTTGAGAAAATATAAAGGGTCTTCTTCGATTCTTTCACTGCTTTAAAACATCTCCCCTATTGCAATACTTAACTGTGTTTTTTTTAAAAGATGTTTTGAGATAAAAAACAAAAACAAATCTGTGGTTATTTTATGTGTCACACCATAGGACATTACGTCACACTAAAGGACAGAAATAATAGTTATTAAATTATTTCTATTTTGAACATGTCAAAAGAGAAAGAAAGTTTAGTTTTGATACAAACAATATCAACATATTTTTAAACAAAACAAAAAATTATTTTCATCAACAAAATTCAGTCTCTTAGTCAATCAGTATGTTACTGAAACTCTCCTAAGCATGCTTGGGACAGTCACACCAAATTTAGCTAAAAAAAAAAACAACAACTTTCAAATAACACTGCAGCTTTTATAAAACCATGTCCACGTAGGAGAAGGAAATGTTTAACCATTTACTGCATTTTAAATAACGACAATATTAATTATATTAATTTTTATCTTGTGGGACAGTGAAAATGCCATGTCACGTCAACAACCCATGTGTTTAGTTGCCCTACGCTCACTCTAAACGTGATCTTTATAAGGTTTGTAAAAAGGCCTGGGTTACCATAATCGGGTTTCTTCAGGCAACCCCATATCTCCAAACACAATGACATGCGTGGATTCTAAATGATGTAACGAAATAGATTTTTCCCCAAAAACGAAGCATGATCCTTTTTGGGAAACTTAAATTTACCACATAATAAGCATCTTTAATTTAGCAAATGAAACTGTAAGACAAGTGATATCTTTGTTTCCAAGCACGAGTTACACAAGGATAAATGTCTGAACACATGATACGCAATGGTCATTTAACAGATTCAGTCCAGCTAATGACTCGCCCCTCATCTTTTAGAACATCCGTAAGGGCTTATCTGAGCACTACAAAAGACCATCTGATACAGGGATAGGCAACGTCGGTCCTGGAGTGCTGATGTCCTGCAGAGTTTAGGACCGACGTTGCCTATCCCTGATCTGATATGTCCATGAGGTGCCAGCAAGCGCAGGCAAAAAAGTCAGGTTGCAGCATGCAAAACAACTTCTCTGGCTTATAGGAAATAACATGGAATTGCCGTTAACATGCAGCCTAACTGCCCATGCTGATATGATAATAATAGAAAAGCAATTGCAAATGCAAACTCATATTAAGGCAATAAAAATGGCATGTTCCAACAAAGTTTGACTATATCAGTACCCTCGTAGCCTATCTCTGACAAATTCTATAGGTTGTTCCATGGAGCTCAATTTGTTTAGTGCGCAACCCCGCCTTTTGCGCCCCAATCTTGCAGACTTCTATCACATTTGTGTTGCTAATACATGCGTGGGGTCCTTAATCAAGCGTTAAAAAGTGTTTCACGTAGGCTACGTTACTGATTCTAACGTAAAGTGCTCAAGCTGCGCACTGTTGTTATGGCTACCTCCTCAGATAAACGCGCTGCAGCTGAAATCGTGATACTTTCTGGTTACTAAAACAAGATGCTTTAGCAATTTTGTAACTAAATCTGTTTAGTATATTCTGTAAAACCCGCAAAATTTGTTTCGAAACATTTTGGGGGGTTCAATCCGGTAGAGTCGACCCCGTCTCCCCATTATATCCTAACTCTGTTAAGTAAATAATATCAGTTAAGTGCGTTTTTAACCATCCACACTCTTTCCGTCACGTCTCTCACTAATTATATCTAAAGCTTCGTATTCCTCCACTTGTTGCGGAGACGGGCACTCGCGAGCCTGAGTGATAAATAATTGAGAGCAGCGCGCAAGGATCAGCTTTACATTCTCACCTGCAGCTCTCCGGATCGATATCTTGTTTCAATGATAGGTTCCTGTAACCGCTTAAATTGCTGGTATGAGCCTCCGCACGGTAAGTGAAGAGGATATGATTCGCTGGGTTTATCAGTGGAAATTCTGCTGCATTAGGATACTTTATTTAGTGGAGTCCCGAACTAACAGAACGTGCCCCGAGGTGCGAAGGCTCCTCATGGAGAGCTTCATTATGTGGAAAATTAAGAGAACACGCATGGGGTCGTTTAATGTTAACGGCCAAACTCTGCTTCTATAAAGAGCCTGCATAAATCTAGAGTAGTTAAAAGTAAGAAGCAACAGGTAACGTTACACACATTATTCTTTAAAGGCACTCAGTTTTGTTTTGAGGAATAACGTTCCATAAAGAATAATTAAACAACCCCACTGCCTGTCATATATAAGTGAATAGCAACAGCAAGTGCAGTACATCCCTACACCTCAATAAAAAACTTTCTGGAATCTTTCCTCTAAGCAAAGTGAGACCATTAAAGACCAATAAATTATAATAGTCGCCCTACCTGGTTGGACGATTAACTGCAACAAAACAGTAAATAGAACGCAGTGATATTCCATTGTTATAATTCCATCTAGCTCATGTGTTTCGGTAGTCTGGGAGCTCGATAATACCGCGGAACGGTCGCCAGCGGAGCGATCACTCCCGTCTTAAAGGGCCAGCGTTGTTTTCTACCTTGTACTCTGCGCGCGGGTCATGCGGAACGACGAGCGAACATGGGCGGCGACAGGGAGGCAACATCAACAGTAATAGCGCTAGTCATACCTGAGACGCACAAACGAGGTTAAGAGTGCCACAGGGTGACACGTGGTTTGTCAGAAGAAACTATGATAACTATGGCTAAGGAGAGCGGTTATCAGTGGCCTTCAAATTCTACAAAAGCTGCCTCTAACAAAGCTGAGCTGGCAATGGTAAATTCGTAACAAAAATATTTAAATTGTCACAGACTTGCATGGAATGTTATTAGAGCAGAAAAACACCAGTTGCGTTTTCCAACTGAATAAATAAAGTTTCTAACAAGCATTTTACAAAAAAAGTTACACATTATCTTATCACAGAAGAGCAATAATGTTTATAGCGTGAGGTGATTCATTTAGGCAGGTTATAAAAACACTTATTTATTTCACTGTTGTCACTAAATGTGACAAACACGTGGTATTCATTAGTTTTGGAAGCAGCAAGATGAGTCTCATCTGTGTAGTCTTGCATGAGAATGAAAGAAATCAGACACTGACTGAGTGGGTGGATATGATCATTGTTTTATGTGTTTGTTTGTCATTAATGTAGTACATGAGAGGCTTTATCTCTACTAATCTGATAGGAGATTCTTTATTGTGAACAATATTTGTATTGGCTTTCTAAAACACCATCATTGTTCTTGTGTGCCTTCATTGCTCAAGCCAACAGTGAGTCTTCTTGTCATTCTAACATATGATCCAAACTTTATGATGACCGTGACATCCCTGACCTCTCTTTCACCCATCACTTACCCCTTTTTCCTGATGATTTAGTTGTCTTTGCTGTATTCCCATTTGTTCATATAATCTTGTGATTTGTCATCACTCAGAGATAAACACATTTGTTGTTTTCTTTCAAATTCAATACTGAATTGTCAAATCTGAAATGAAACTGTTGAACAAGTTCAATAAGGCAAATAAAACGGTTAGGGAAGTAAAATGTATTCTAGAACGAGGATTACACCAATAACAGAGCAAAACAAAAAAACATGTCACATGACAAAATGTTTTAGACTAAGGATTGACAGAAAATATGTTAAACAAGAAAACTAATATGACACAAACATATTATGTGGCAAAATGAACAGAAGAAAGTTTAACAGAAGATTGTTTCAGCTGTAATACAAGAAAAGGTGTACAATCAAAATTATTGCACTTTGATAGTGATATTACTGGCGAAAGGCCTTGTGAGAAAAATAAAATAAAATTGTTTATCGCTAGCAATAGGGAAATAACTGAGTAACCAGAACCCTGCACATTCTGTGACAGTAAAGACCCAATAAAACTCGCTAATTGCACAATTTATATGCCATTGCAATTCAGTATATTTCCATTGGTTGGCTTAATAGCTTTACATTTAAATTTAGTTGATAAGCAACACTAAGCTAGACAGTTGCAAAGATATATCCTAGCACAACAACCCCAGGCTGTTTACATGTGGGTATATAGTTACTCCATACTAAACTATAGTCACCCTGCTTTACTGAAACCATAATATTTACCTTTCTTCTTCTTATAAAAAGTCACATGAATCCAAGGCCATGTATGCTAAGGTAAATAAATGTTTCCCTGAACTCCCTTTCCCTTTCCTCCCTACATTTGCTTATTTATCTTTTATCAAACTGCTAAACACCTTCCTCTTTTTTTTTTTTTTTTGTCAGCCATTTGGTCTCAGAATATTAATGTTCTCTTCTCTGAACACAAAATCCTCTGCAATCCTTTCGTTTCATTCTTTTTCAGAACAATACATTCTGAAATATTCTGTATTCCTTTCCAGTGAAAATTCTGTTTAATTTCAGTATTAAATTACTACAATTTGGTAGTCATTTTAAGCTCGAACTCGGTGAGCAGGGTAAAAAAAAATTAACTTCTGGACCTAAAACATCTCTTTGAAGTTTCTTCATGCTCATATTTCATGCTTCATGTTGTTTCACCTAAAGCAATTTTCAGGAAAATAAGATAATGGCAGTTCCAATTAAGGTGTATTGCGGTGTCAAACAAAGCAAACATTAAGCAAAGCAGTCATTTCACATGGTCATTCCCAGTTTGCCTTTACTTGTTTTAAAGTTTGATTGAATAAACCATAAAGAAAGTGGGTTAGATGCTGCAGGCTTTCTTAATACAACATATCTTTCAGGAACTTCTGGCATCCAAGAGGCCGATGGCTTGTGCCTGGTCATGCTTGTCAAACCTCATGAGATGACTTTAAGCTCCTGGGCTCCCTGATTCATCTAATTCCCACGAACACAGTGACTGTATTTGCTTATGACTGCTGTGTTGAACTATAAGACAAAGCCTGAAAGAAAAACGAGTCCGGGGGGTTGAGGGGTAAAGGTAAACATGTGATAGGAGTATGAATTTGCCTGTAGTTATATATTGTCCATAATGTTATCATTTATTGTGAACTACTTTGCATTTGAACAGATGTCTACAGTATATACAGTAGCTCTAAGAAACATAGAAGGAGATATTTATTTAAAAGACTAAGCTGCTCTTTTCTATTCAATAAAAGTAGTTCATTTCAAGTCATACAAGTACTTTGTGTGAAGAACAGACCAAAAGTTAAGTTATTATTCCCTGAAAACTGAAAGCAGTGGTCACCAAACACGTTATAGGCCTACTATAATCTTGCACATTTTGAAACACATGAGAAAATAATATAATAACAGAATTTCTGGAATAAATAGCCCTTTGAAATGTTCAGTTCCACAGTTGTTGTTTTAGTTCTAATTGTTTGCCAACACCAATTTTATCAAAGCAATAAAGGTGTTTTCCTAATAGAAGAACAAGCTCTAGAAAGTCCTTCAAATCATTGCCTCAAAGGCAACCATTGATCAGCTTCATCTCAGCTGTGAAAAAAAGCTTGAACCTCCACCGATGATCTGCAGCTTTTCCAGGCTATTTTGGGACAATTCCTAAGATTTTGTTCAAGAGCACACTTCTGTTTAAAAGGAACATAGCCTACAGCAAGGTTAAAGAGCACCTGTTTCAAACGTCAAATGAGTGTCTGTATTTGTTGGAAACACACTTTATTTTGACCTGCAAGATGTATTATGTGAAAAGTCTGCAAAGAGGTGCAGTTAAAAAGTGCATGCAATATTTATCTTCCTCTCCATCTCTCTCAGCCATATCAAGGTTTATTAGCTCTACAATGTCAAACCATCCGTAATTTATTATTAACATTATTAGACAAATATTGTGCACATAAAATATATAAAAACTGATAGTTGACTCTTAATTCTACGGTGCCCCTAGAGTGACATCTGCAGAAAAATAACACCTGGAAGACTATGTGAGCATAAGAAACATAGTGAGTGGGTGGAAGATATTTTACATGAGCTCTACATTTCTCTCGCTCATGCATTTCGCATACACAAATTGTTCCATTTTTTTCGGACGAGCTGTGTCAGAAACTAGTGTAAAACCAGTACTGGGTGTACATTACATTACTACATTGCTTGGCAAACGATTGGTAAACAATTTGTCATTTTCTAAAAAAAAAAATGTATGTAGTTTATAACCACAAACGCTCGTCTTGCACTAGCTCTGAATGCATTACATAATCACATTGGAAAGATCACACGTGGTTAGTTCTTCGCCTGTGTACTTACGTTCAAAAAGGTAGGTAGGGGACAAAAAAACCCATATCATTCACTTCTTCAACTACAAAATTATCCATCATTGTTGTTTTACCTTTTTTTTTGTAAAGGGCATTTAACTTTAGCCCTTTGAAGTTGCATCGAAACTGCAATTCGGACCTTCACCCCATTGACTCCCATTGAAGTGCACTATATGGAGAAAAATCCTGGAATGTTTTTCTTAAAAATCTTCATTTCTTTCCAGCTGGAGAATGAAAGACATGAACATCTTGGATCACATGGGGGTGAGTAAATTACAAGATTTTTTTTATTCTGGAAGTGAACTAATCCTTTAATTATAATGTTGCCACAAGTTTACAAAAGAATCCATTCCTGTCTGTACTTAGATTTTTTTTCCTTTTCTTGTATAATTATTGTAACAGCATCTCATGGCTTATTGCTACACACAGAAAGATCACAATCTACCATTCTTTATAAATGAATAAAGGTATATCATAAAGAATAGTTTGTTTTCATAATATTAATTCCAGCTGTATCCATTTTTAATTAATTAAATGATAACCATCCACCTCTAATCAGTTCCATCAGCGCAGGTCTCACTTCATGTCTCCCTCTCACGAATAGCCAATAAATGGGGTCAGGTGGTTAGCCTCAAGTAGAACATGATCTCCATCTAAATTAAATCAGATCGCTTCAAACTATTAACCTCCTCATAACACCACTCACTGATGCACCACCCAAACTCTCCTCAAATCACTTACAATAATCAGACACTCAAAGTACAACATGTACAGCCCAGGGGAAGTGTTTCTTCTGTTCAGGTAACAGTGATCGGTCATATCAATATCACGCCTTCAGGTGCACTTGCATACATTGTGGATAATGTTTCATGATAAAAGGCCCCATCCTTTAAGATCCATTAAAGACAACATTTAAGTGGCATCACAAGAGAGTGCAATGAAACATTTAACAGACAGCTTCCTGTCCGATGTGACCAAATTTAAAACTTGTTTAAACTTGGCTGTTCAGCTCCCTGCAAGTAACAGTCCAGCATGTCTTTCTGCCTCATACATTCACACACCCCAGCAATCTCAGACAGAGGCCCCTCTGTATGTGTTTACAGAGCCACCCCACACCATGCATATCCGCAGGCAAAGTACAGAAAGAAAAACTATTTTTATGTGAGCTAATAGCTCTCTATCAAATGACACATGACTAAGAAACAGATGTGTGTGTGAACTCGAGTAAGAAGAGTGGGTTTGTTGCCTATTTGTGCTATCTTTCCAGTTGATGGAATATAGATACGATCCATCTTTGTTAGCCTGTCACATTCACATATCCTTCATACTGCATATAAATACATCACATACCCATTAACTGTGCTTTCACAAAGAGGGTTTTTTTTTTTTAAATTAAAGGACAGTGAAGAAAGACTGGGAGGAGAGAGCGACCCAGATGAGATCCGAACCCAGGCCTTTGTCAGACCCATATAAGCTCAATTATTTTTGTTAGTGCTATCATCGTTTCCAAACCAGTCCAAAAAGGAGAACCAGACTTCCAGAACTTGTTAAGGCTCAGTCCAGCACATGTGATATAGTGAACATTTTCCCCAGGGCAAGCCTCCTGCCTGTTCCTGTCCACGAGGCAGACGGCATGAAGACTCCCCATTGTTCACACCCTCTGCCCCTCTTTCTTCTCATCATACAAAATAAATGGGCTAATAAGAAGGGAAAGACAAACATGGTATGGCTGGGGTGGATGTATTTTTAGTTGAGGTAACTTGCGTAGAAGAATTTTGTGTGACATTTTTAAATGTTTCTGTGAGAAAAAGGCTTGTTGTGGTTTACACATCTATTTAAACAAGCTCAAGATTTAGCAGGCTACTGTACAGAAAAACTCGAACAATATTTGAATGATTACAACCAACAAAACAATACAAACAAAATGCAAATTTTTATATACATTTTATTTCACATTTTCTTTAAGGCATTTAAGATTATTGCAGCTATAACTCAGTTCTAATAACAATAATTCAATAATAATATATGAAATAAGCCAAACACACTTTGTGGCTCTGTACTTCTCTTTCTAACCATCAAATGCATTTCACTGTCACACATTTATTTCTGCCTGTTTTAAAGATTTCACACCATGTTACTGTAATGTAACTTAAAAAAACATTATATAATTTAGTACCATTTTACACGACAACCCATAATTGACAGTATTTAAAAATTAGTCATTGCAAAAATAAATATTTGTCTTGTTTTCCTATGCAAACATTCAAGCATTTACCTGAGAAGCAAAATGTCATAAAATAGGTTGAGTTCTGGGGTAAGAAAAATAAACTTATGTTTCCCTTAAGTTTTTTTTTTTTCTTAAGTTTAGGTCAACACCTCTACAGCATGATAGAGGTTTAGGTCAACACCTCTACAGCACAGTAAGTTTCACTTACTGTTTTTTCTAATCTAATCAGAAACTAACAATTGTTTACTGAAAGAATATTATACAGTACCTGCATGCAAGTGGTTTATTCAAGTGTTTATATTAGATCAGGAACACAACGAAAAAAACAGAGACATTGCCATGATTTCTCATTTGACTCCATGAATCTCACTGGTAATGTGAAGCACAATTAGTTTGGAGCACTTCCTCCAATTTTATATCTATTGCTATCCTATACGATACAGTTCTGTGTTTATTTTGGTGATTATAAAGCTGTCACCATGTCCCTGATGAGGGCAGTTAAGTCATCAGGTCTGCTGTGAGAGAAAGGAAGTTTAGTTTCACATGCACATACCTCTGTATTAGAAAAGGTATCAATAGTATTCAATAAAGTCCCATTATAAGATCACTTATATTGAGGTCAAACTTCACAAACTTTAAGTGTGAACACAGAATGCAGTTTTGTCAAATATCACTAAAGAACAAGAAGTCTTACTGAGAAAGCAGTCTGAGCTATTTTGCTCTTTTTCGCAGGTGTGACAAGCTGCTGCGGATATTACATGTACAATTTTAACACAATTAATGAATAGTGTTTGATAAGGAACATGCCTTTAAATAAAGTCAACATAATAGTTTTTAGAGCTTTTTTGGGGGTTCAGAATCTTCCTCTGAAACCTTTTTCACAAACTACACTTAGTACATTACGTTTATTCAAATCAGCTTAAATTGCATTATAAAGATTATATTCATTTATGCATTCCCTGGGACTCAAACCCACAGATCTAGCAACATGCACTAACACTAGAACTACAGAAATATTATTGAGCTATTGAGTAAAGTTAACCAGTATCTAAATCGCCACGTTTTATAAGTATTCTTTCAGCAAACTTACATTCGGGATATATTCTGGAATGTAATGCCCACTTTTCATGATTCAGTAAAATCCCAAAGGAAAAATCTAGACATTTTTAAACTCTGAAATATAGACTATTAAAAAAATGAACTGGATAAAATTAGTTAGTGCTTTAGGTATGATGAACAACAATTAATATGCCATTAATCTAGGTTAATTAATACAATTGTTCATTGTTAGTGCATATTTGTTACATTTTATAAAACTAATTAATATTAATGAACGGAACCATATTGTAAAGTGTCACCGAGGAGTCTTGAGTGGCAAGTTCTTGTCTGAATACCACACTTACTGTAGCAGCCTAAAAGAAAAGGACATTCCCTATTTTGTAGTCTGCACTGGAACAGAATCTAACCTCTACACTGTTATGAAGGCTGCAATAACAACCAGATCTGAATTTGCTACGGTGCTGTGGAGGTTTTATCACAAGCCCAACTTTGATGAATGATGTCATTATACGTTGTCTCAAACAATAAGGGAGGTTAAATGTGAAAAGAGCTGCTGGGGGTCAATCGGTTAAGAGCTTCCAGCTCATCAGTGCATCGATTTACCCTCCTCACTCACAGTTATATTTAAATGAATATTAGCAGGTCTTTCATGATTGCTCGTGCATCATATCACGATGACAGAACGGCAAGAACTACATCTTCAAATCCCCCCATTAACTTTGCGTTTTTCAGTCACCAAAGAACTGATAAAAGAGCTTTGTTTTACTGCATACATATAAAGAAATGCAAAAGAAAGATGATACATAGGAACAATTAATCAGGTCGGAGAGATAGTTGCTGATTTATTCACTCTTTTTCTTAATGTTAACCTCACCTACTCTTCCTTTTTCTTCCTCTCTCTCTCACACACACATACAGTAGATGAAATGCAAAAGAGGAACTACTCTTTTTCATATCGTCACTTTATTAGGGTTAAACATTTACTCAAACCCCACACTCATGGCCACAAACGATATTTTTATAGGAGCTTTTGAAAGTCAAAGTCTCACCAAATGGAATACAAAAATAATGATTTGTTTAAACAGGTTCCAAACTCTAATTCCTCTGTCATTAGTCAACAAACGATGGATGCGTTGGAAGACATTTTACTACTTATTTGCCATATATTTCACACATATAGTTGGGAAGTAAGAATAATAACATAAAAGGCCATCCCAGACTCATGCCATATTGAGCTATAATGCAACTGTCTAAGGCTTGTTGTGATGCTTAAACTTACCGAATAATGTACTAAAAGAGCCTCAGAGCCACAGTGCAAGCCTTTTCAGTTAAATCAACCTACTAATGGCTTACTTATGGTTGTCTTTGAATATTAAACTACAATAGGAGAAAGTAATTTATCATTAAAAAAACTGCAAAGTTAAATTTAATTGAACTTAAAGCTTTAATTTATGCATAACAAATATTTGAGACCTGTACTCCACTTTCAGATTACCATGGAACAGATGGACATTTAATTTATTCATTAAATTAAAGAGAAGAAAATGGATTTTCCTTCAAATCCAGAGCTTCAGCCTTGCTGTCACAGCAGTTATACGGATCCAATGCTTCTCAGTGAGGATTAGGGGGAAAACACACTGAAAACAAAGGAAAAACTGTTCATCAGATAATCATTAATAAAATCCAAAGCAACTATGTGAGCTGTGAATTAATCACTTATTCACACACATTCTGGCTGATGAGCCCGATAATTTTCAACACGCTCAATTATGCATGCATTCAGTAAAACTAGCTCAACATGGTCCAAGCACAGATTTAAACTATCTGATAGCACAATTCTTGCTTCCTTGGATTGTGTTTCCTTTCCAATGTGACTAAACTCTCCTATTTTCACAATTGCCATTCCCGTCAGTTCCCAAATGTGGGGGTGCAGAAAACAATTTCTCTGTTGTAAAACTGTCATGGTGATCTTTATGGGAAATGGAGTTCTCTCAACACCACGCTGAGTTTCTTTATCTGGTTTCAGTCAGACAGGGATGTAATTTCAAAACATGTCTACAAGCTACATATGCATGAGACGTGTAAATCTCACATACTTTCCTCAGTACAATACGTCTTCGCCAAATGTTTTGACATTGAATTGGCCAATGCTAAAATGAATTAGCAAATCAGATTTCCTCCTTATTTAATTATGGATATGAAAAGAGTAGAAAAAAAGCGTTTCCTTCATAAAACGTGAAATATTGTTTGGAAGGGTGGAGATTCTTTCTGCAACTGCAGAAGTGACCAATTCTGAGCATATCTGGCTAGTGAGGCAGTTTCAGATGAACAAAATATATTTTTTAAAGCCAGACTGGAAATTGGAATATGAAGAGATGCATTTTTGCCAAGAAAACAATATCTCTAAGAAAGTTGAAACATCTCAAAATGTTTTGAAAGGCCTCAAAAAGAAGTAAATGATAAAAGGGGACACAGAGGTTAACCGTTTAAAAAAGGTGAGAAAAGATTAAACACTGAAGTTCACCTGCTTAGATCCCAATTTCATTTCATGGAAAGTAGATGAAGAGCTCATGGTAAGAACCCAGATTGTTGTCTGAGATGGATGAGAGGAAAGAGGATGTGAACTGCAAACTCATCTCGGCAATAGCTTGCTGCAATAGCTTGACTCTAAGTTCTGTAAGTTCTCTAAGATGCTATAGATGCCATTCTGCCTGTCTAATGCTAAGCAGTTTAAAGCATGCAAAATCATTCGTTTCTGTCTGTAGTGAATGTGAGCAACACACCAGAGAAATTTTAGGGATTGCAATAGGGACAATAACATTTTAGATCCATTTGTTCATACACTTACTGAAATGCATATGATGCTGAAGACTGTGAAGCTAGGAATCCAAGACTATCAAATAAAAATATATAGCAAACCTCAAATCCTTGATTATTTATATCATTGCAAAATATAAACTATTTTTTACCAGCGATATAAATGCAAATATACATGACATATCCTTCACCATTTTTTTTTCAGTGTAGTATAGCTCCCAATGTAAAGTTGCATATACTGTATATATTTTATCCACATGCATACCTTACACTCACGATACACAAGCGATATGTAAACTTTATTGTTTATATCCTTGCAAAATGTAAACTATATTATTGTCCAGCACTAATCAGCTAATTGCAACTTATAAACCATAACGAAATTGAAATTATTGTAATATATTATTACTCAGGTCACCCTTACCATTACTATACCACATGATTCACTATATCAGATGAGAACTTAAGAGTCACTGACATTGTAAAATGGTTATCATATATTGAAAAAAGAAGCAGACCACAAAAGACGTTAAAGCGGCTGATGTACGTACACGCACACATATAGTGCTCTACTGCCTTCAGCTTCAGTCTGTGAGAACTCACATGATATTCATGCACACAAACACACACATATAAACCAGAATGGGAGGAGCCTCAGGTCAATGTCCCAGAATGCAACAATAAGCCGCAGTGTTTGAGCAGCTCATGCACTGTCTCTAGATAGATGGCTTGTGAAGCCAAAGGCCTGACTTCAGTGGTGTACTGAGAATACCTGCAAGCTCTCTGAATTAAACGCCTCCTTTCCCTGAAATCTTTCCCTTGGCTTGTTGTCCTTAATGGAGGCTCGAACCCGAGGCTCAGCTTGAGTGCTGAGTTCAACCCCCCCCACTGTGGTACTATCTAGAGCAGGGATCCTCAAATCTGGCCCACGAGATCCACTTTCCTGCAGAGTTTAGCTCTAAAGCTAATTTAAACACACCTGAGCAAGCTAATCCATGCCTTCAGGATCATTAGAAAATCACAGGTAGGTAAGTTTGATCAGGGTTGGAACTAAACTCTGCAGTAGATTGGGCCTCCGGGGCAAGATTTTAGGAACCCTGATCTAGGGGGAGAAAAACTGCAATAGTGGAGGAGATGGGGAGGTGGAGGGATGCTGGAAGAATTGACGCTGGAACGGTGGAATGAGAGCTGCTTATATAGGCTCATAATGATGACTGATAGGACTGAATGATTAGGCTCCTCTTATACCTATGTTTGGAACATAATTTTGATAACACACTTCAGTGATCCATCTGGTAACTTACAATACTTCTGATTCTTGACCTCAGTATGTAAAGTTCAGCAGAAGGGATGGTAAGAAGGCAGAAACAGAAGCAGAAAAGTGCTGGGTAGTCTGCTCCAAGCATTTCAGGCTAACTACTATGTGCTCATTTGTAATTACTATAATTGTAAAAATGCATCTACAAAGACAGAGAGAAATAAGCCCCCTCATTTCATTACTGTCAGTGTTAAAACAGTATGAATAATGCTGGTCTTATGTTAGTTTGGAACAATGTGAGGGTGAGTAATTAATGACAGAACTTTAATTTTTGGGTGAACTATCCCTTTAAAAAAGTGGCAAGGTTACACATTTACATTTACATTTAATCATTTAGCAGACGCTTTTATCCAAAGCGACTTACAAGTGAGAACAGTAGAAACAATCAGATCAACGAGAACAACAACGGTATACAAGTGCTATGACAAGTCGTCAGTTAGTGTAGTACAGAACACGTAGCCAGGGGTTTTTTTTTTTTTTTTTTTTTTTTTTTTTTTTTTTGGAATATGATAGAAAAGAAAAAAGATAAGTACTAGTATTAGTTGGTTAAGTGCAGGCGAAAAAGATGAGTCTTTAGATGTTTTTTTGAAAATGAGTAAAGACTCAGCTGTTCGAATTGAGATCGGGAGGTCATTCCACCAGCTGGGAGCAGTCCAGGAAAAAGTCCGTGAGAGTGATTTTGAACCTCTTTGGGATGGCAACACAAGGCGTCGTTCACTTGCAGAGCGCAAACTTCTGGAGGGTGCATAAGATTGAACTAGTGAGTTTAGGTAAGTTGGCGCCGTGCCAGTGGTCGTTTTGTAGGCAAGCATCAGTACCTTGAATTTGATGCGAGCGGCTACTGGTAGCCAGTGTAACCTGATGAGGAGAGGAGTAACATGGGCTGTTTTTGGCTCATTGAAGACAACCCTCGCTGCTGCATTCTGGATCAGTTGTAGAGGCTTGATAGTACATGCAGGAAGGCCCGCCAGGAGAGCATTGCAATAGTCCAGTCTGGAGAGAACAAGAGCTTGGACAAGAAGTTGGGTGGATTGCTCTGACAGGAAGGGTCTAATCTTCCTAATGTTGAATAAGGCAAATCTACAGGAGCGGGTCGTTGTAGCAATATGGTCTGTGAAGCTTAACTGATGATCCATCACAACTCCTAGGTTTCTGGCTGTCCTGGAAGGAGTTATGGTTGACGAACCCAGCTGTATCGAGAAGTTGTGATGAAACGATGGGTTAGCTGGAACCACCAGCAGTTCAGTCTTAGTAAGGTTGAGCTGAAGGTGATGGTCATTCATCCAGCTAGAAATGTCACTCAGACAGGCTGAAATGCGAGCAACTACCGTCGGGTCATCTGGTTGGAATGAGAAGTAGAGTTGAGTGTCATCAGCGTAGCAGTGATAGGAAAAGCCATGCTTCTGAATGACAGATCCTAATGACGTCATGTAGATGGAGAAGAGAAGCGGTCCAAGTACTGTCCCTTACACAGGGACAGTATGTGAGGAGGTTTGAGAAAAATTGAGAGGGACAGAGAAGGACATAGATAAATAAAAAGAGAGACATGAGGAAACATGACAAAATGTAATTATATTCTCTAGGAACTAAACTCAAGTTTGACTTTATAACCTTTGGCTTGGGTTTGACATGAGGAATTCTTGCAGTTAACTGCTCTTTTCAAAAAGAGAAGAGTTTGTACCACGGGCCGTCACTGTTGATCAGATGTCGACCTCATCAAACAAGGACAGCTGGTGGTAGACAATTGACCCCTTGACATGAAGTATTTGTAGGATCATATTGCATTGACCTTCATAGCTTCCCACTGTGGAGGTCCACTAGTTTTTCCAATTTGGAAAATGTTCTTAACTTGTCAGGAAGCTTTGAGAAAGGTTAAGATCGCTTTTTGGTCAAAATGATTAGCCGTTTTGATGCATTTCCATACATAAAGCACTTTTCAAACACTATTTTAATGAGTTTTTATTTAAAAACATTTCACCCAAATCCATAAATACTTTAAAAATATATTTTTAAATCAATTACACTTGCTTAAGAAAAAAAGACTGTAGTCATAACAGAAGTCTAATAAAAGTTTTTACAAAAAAGTATTAATAACTGTCAATGTGACTTGCATCATTCAATTTGAATCAAAAATACCTTTTTCAAGACTGAGATTCAACAAGGAATTATTTTACTGTCTCCCTGCATGTTTGTGTGAAAGAGAAGGAGTGTTTGTTTCTCAGCTTATGCTTTGCCTGTAGCACATATTCACATGACAGAGAAAAGCTTGATCTTAGATCATAAGACCCAGTGGTCCCTTTATTAGTCTTTCTACCTACTTTTTAGCTAAATTACTGCACAAAAAGAGAAAACCCCATGGTATTGGAGTGTAGATAAATGTGTTTTGTACTCATTGCATGTGTACATAATGCCTGCCTCCCAGTTGTTTTACTTGTTCTTAAGGCAGCTGATTTGTTCACTTAACCAGGATGTCTGAAGCTATGCACCAGGTGACAACCTGCTGAAAACTGGCCAAACATTTCTTACCTGTCAACATGTCATATTGTGACTGGATTAGTGTAGAAAAAGGTTAATAATGTTTACTGAGCAATTATGGACTAATAGTATCAAGCATCCATATGATTTGCTGTGAAAACAAGCCATCATTGACTTGACATTGACTGACACATAATGCCTTATTTTGGTCATTTGCTGTCAAATATATTGAATAATAGAATATGAATATAAAGTAAGTATGCCTACTGGAAAATATGACTAAATGTATGCACTGCAAAAAATCCAACTTTTGAACAGTTCTCCTAACAAATGTAAAAATGTAGTTTAAACAAAGAAGTTCTAGTAACAGGAGCCAGTTTATTATTTTGTGTGAAATGAACAAGAATACTCTAAACATGTTGCTAGCAAAAGTTGTTTTGTTCACCTTAATTGGATACCTGGGTATTTGTTCACAACGTATCCAAATGTCCACCCAACTTTCCATATTGAGTCATCTGAACAAACAATTGTACACACTGAACAATATTGTGCAAGTTCCCAGCATTGCAGCTTGAATTTTTTTTTTTTTTTTGTGGCAGTTATTATTAAGATATGATCATTGTTGTACTTTTTACTGGCTTAATTTATGCTGCTGCTGCCACTGTTAGGTTGTAGTCATGTGGATCAGAGTTCATATTCATATTTACTGAATTGCCATTTGTTCATCATCACCATCTGAAAAGTGTGAGGTATATGTGGATTTCATGACATTTGTCGATTAGCATAAATGTTTGCCTTAAGCTATATCATTTAGTGCGCTTTGAAATTAAACCTAAAGATAAAAGGAGGATTGTAGATCCATGCATTGCTAAATTGCATTGGTTTTTTTTTTTACAGTGTGTGAATCACTAATGGCATTATGTAATTACTTATGTAATTACTTTTTTTCAGGGAATTGTATGCAACTATGGTATTTAAAGTTACCATATGTAAATTCCTAAACCTAAATCTTATATTCTCTAGCTTTAGATAAGACAGCACTGAGGAAAGAGCTGTTTTCCCGCACACCTTTGGTCAGTTTTCAATTTGTTTTTTGTTGCGGCTGTTATTGTCTGAGTGATAAATCAATCAAGGTATCACTTACAGAAATGGCGTTTTAATCTAGATGCGATACCCTGTTCAAACAACAAGAGCGGTCTGAGCACCGGGCCATGGAGGCGGGCTGGTAACGAGAGACGGGCTCAAGGGAGGTTGTGGGGTCCAAAGACGAATAACACAGCACAAAAGCCCATCCGAACCCTCTCTGAGCGATATTCTCTCGACCGAGCCAAGCGATGAGAGGTGATGAGAGAGCAGCGCTATTAAAGCGAGGATTCAGTTACACCTGAAAGACAGAGAGATTACTAATATGATTATCCTTCACATGCATCTGCAGCCAAATACATCATAAATTCAATTCTACCCCGCTGCTTTCGCATAAAGCACAACAAACCAATATCTTATTTCACTTCATTGCTCTCTGCGGGTTGAGTTCAATTGCATGCTCTTCGATACGTGTTACACTTGAGAGAAAGCGTCAGGCATTGGCCTACAGTATTTTAATCAATAGGTCCAAATGTTCTTGCAGAGATTGTTTTCTTTTGTAGTTTTTCATCTTACCACGACTGAACATGCAAATGTCTCATGAATAATTGACAGCTGAGCTCAGTCCCCAAAAGTACCGCTGTCAGGTAAGCAAATATGGTGAGGTCATGTTTACAAGACCTGTTGAACTCACTTGTTCACCAATTCATGGCATCAGTTTAGCTATGCTAAGTGAACTAGCTCGAGCTTTATTTTGAGTGATGATGTCATCCTTAGGCAGGTCTTGGCTGGGAAGGCAGGATGATTGTTGAATGATGGAACAATTAGGTGGGAGTGTAACTGTCATCAAGAAGATATTGTGAGAAAATGGTTATACACATAGTTGATCTCCACCGCCACTTTAATGAGAGACGCATAGGTGTGGCTAATATGACTATTTTTGGGTGAAGCTATGATATTTGTTTATGTATTTTGGGGAAGTTTTGGAGTTTGAGCATGAAAAGTTCAATAGATTGATGTGCCTCTGTATCGGTCTTTAATTTCTAAATCTACAAGAAAGCCAAATATAATTATTATATACAGACTATATGAAAAGGAATGCATGAAGTTCTTTCCTGCCACATTAGGGAAATGTCATAATTATGAGATACTATGTCATAGTCATTAGATAAATAGTAGACATTTCGAGATACTAAGACATAATTATGAGATACAAAGAGATTAAATTATGAGATAAAATTATTTAACTATGAGATAAAGTCATTATGACAAATCCAGATAATGACATAAAGTGTCAAAATTATGACACTAAGATAACTTTAAGATAAAATGTAGAAATTATGAAATAAGAAAATGTTTATCTCATAATTGTTTTTTTTTAAATGTCATAATCATGTCATTTTTTGACATTTATCGCATAATTATGATTTAGTATCTGAACATTTCTACTTTATATATCATAACTAGGACTTAGTATCACACAATGTTGACATTTTATCTCATAATTATTTATATTTCTATCTCAGTTTATGTCATAACTGTTTTGTCATGATTTCAACTTTTTGTAGGATTTCAACCTATGCTATAATTATGCCTTTAGGCCTATATCTCATCAACATCACTGTCATAATTTTTACATCATAATTATGATTTACCAAACCATGATGGGTTTTATGTGGTCCATGGCTGTCCTTACTATTTGAAAACAAATCTACATCTTTTTCTGGTGAATTCCCATACTCTCCTTCACACACCCATGCCACCCCGTTTACTGGCTCCTCTTTTACATAGAACTGTCAAGTGATACTATGCAGGTTTGTAGTTTGCATATTTATGCACACGCACAGGTTTTTTCGGAAGCACCTCCCATTCCCTGGAAGGCAAAAGCAGAATGTTCTTTTCATATTACACTAGATAAAGACTCTGTACTGCACTGAGCCTCAGAAAAATAATTGATAATGAGAGCACTCTTGATGTTTTAGAAGATTTTTTTGTGCATGCATAACACTGGTATTGCAAATAATTTGACATTTAAGACAGAATGGTTTACAATAAATAAAATAAAATAAGGAGACGTTTGAAATTATTAAAAGAATCGAGCAAATGATTAGCTCTGCAGTTTTTTTCTCACATTTCATAAAATTTTGGATGTTCGAGTTTTGCAGATTGACTATTTGAGCTCATACTACTGGTTCCCTGAAGCTAGATAACTCATCTGTAAGATGTGGATTTGTGTTCACATACTATTTGATTCTAAAGTTACTTGATGAGTAGTTACCAAAAACTCCCACAGATCAGTTGTCTTAAAAAAATAGTTCACCCAAAAATCTACTGAAAATGTACCCACCCTCAGGCCATCCAAGATGCAGATGAGTTTGTTTCTTCGTTGGAACAGATTTGGAGAAATTTAGTATCGCATCACTTGCTCACCAATGGATCCTCTGCAGTGAATGGGTGCCATCAACAGTCCAAAAACAGTCTGTATCAGGAGAGAAATATGCACAGATTGAGCACCGTTTGCAAGTGAAAACAGTCCAAAACAGTATTAAACAAATAAGCTGGCTGAATTTGATGTGAGAGTACAACAACAGATGGACTTTATTTTGGCAAGAAGTAATGGTTTAAAGTTAAAACGCCTTAATGATGGATAAATTTCTTAACACGCAGATTTTCACTTCACAAGAAATTAACTGAAGTGGAGTTGTGTTGATTACTTGTGGATTATTGTGCTGTTTTATCAGCTGTTTGGTCTCTCTACTGACGGCACCCATTCACTGCAGAAACAAACTTATCTACATCCTGGATAGCCTGAAGGTGAGTTTCAGTAGGTTTAAATTTTTTCGGTGAACCATTACTTTAAGCTTTGCTCTCTTGGTCCAAAATGTGTTTTGTAACAATGGATCAATAGTAGCATAACACTATAATGCAAAAAAATAAATAAAATTAATGTAGCATGATGATGCAGTAGTTTACTGATGGTACAGTATATGTACATTTTGGGTGAGGCAAATATTATGAACTCATGGTTGTAGTAACCTATTCAGTGTATAACCAACTCACAAAGCAAAAAAAGTGATAATAGCTGAAATAAAAATGCACACAGGGCCCTTTAAAAACCAACATGTAGAGCACATTTCCTATCTAAAATGTGTGCAAGAGCTTGCTGCAAAGGGCCCTTTACGATGACCTTTACGTAAGTGCAGCCACTGGACACTTTCCACCAGACCATGAAAAACATCCATAATTCTCCTCACAGGCTATGCACTTTAAATAAAATCTGTTTGCACAAAATAATGAAGCAATAAAACATGTTTACACAATAATAAAAACATTGTAAATTGTCTCCTGTCCTCTGCATCTCAGTTGTAGGCTTCATCACTATTTCCTGGGCCCCTCCAGAGATATTCTGAGAGGTTTTTCCCGAAGTAGGCCTAGGGATGACTACTTTTAAACCCCTCAACGTTTAAATAAACACCGTTTCACAGAACCCATCTCGCATCTATCATACACCCTCTCACGTTCTTTATCTTAATCCACTTATTTGCATATCCTGTTGTTGTAAAACCAGAAACTCACTCAATGTTTAACTTTGGTATCACAAGGTAAGGCCAAGGCGGCGCCACTAGAATTCCAGCTGTAACAACATTTAAACAAACCACGCAAAGGACAGAGAAAAATGCGCGCTGACACGCTCACGCACGCGCATACACACTTACAGGTGATGTCATTGCGCACTCTAGTGGTCATATGGTCTTACTACAACATCATTCTTTAGTAGAACACTTGACATTTGAACTTAATATTTGACTTATACCGCTTGCATAATTTGCATCATGGTGGATTTACAGTCAATGTCTGTGTAGTGATCTTCTAAACGTCTAATTGTTTTAAATATCTTTTTTTTATATAATTTTCTTTAATCTTATTTTTTCATCGTGATTGTAAAGAAAAAATAAAATATACATAATTATGAAAAGCAAAAAATGTATTGAACAGCAAAAAAGAAGAAGAAAAAGAAAGGTTTTACAAAAATACCAGCCTTCCTGTTGGTTGTTTTGATCAACAAAGACAACATTTAATAAATACTGTAGGATAAAATGACATATTTAGCTGACAGGCATTATTTAATTAAGATAAGTCTTGACTGAATGCATATGCCGGTGTGGTTTTATTGTGCTATAGCAATATTTCTGATATTGGAATTTTGTTTATGTGATGTAATTCACCAAATATTATTTATGGGACCAAGATCCAGTCGGTGGGGCCCATGGGAAAATTCATGTGGGATGACATAAAAATGGCACTGCACAAGTGCCTGGACAACGCATCTCTCTTTTTATAAATAAAAACCATGGAACAGACAATAATTGTTCTCAACTTCTTTTATTGTCCAAACAGACTATGTATGTGTTCTGTCTTAGAAAAGCTGTATTCTGCGGTTTTTGTACTGGCTACCAAACAATCGAACATACTCATCCATGTCTTACTAAAACCCCATATTTTACAGTTTACCATGTTACTGCAGACTCTTTGGGAAACTGATTGTGCCTTTACTCTTTGAAACAACAGGAAGAAACGTAACATAATGATTTCTACTTTAAGCGGTGCTTCTTAACACAACTAAGCACAAATTCTAATGAGCTTTCAACATACATTAAAGGGGCCAAGCATATTTCGTGGGGGGCCAGTCCCACCACGTGCCACCCCTTTAGACACGCCCCTGCTCCTGAGTCACTTATCTATTATCAGAGCAATATCTAAAAATAAATAAATAAATAAATACATAATTTAAAAATTAAAAATCAATCAATTAATCAACTACAGAGTTCATTAAATCTCATTTATTGAAATATAAATCTTTTCAATGTACATGGTCATAATGCATATTATAGCAAAAGAATAACATCTGTTAAAGGGAATAACTACCTAGAATTACACATATTGTACCATAGAATATACTTCATACCTCTCCTTTGTTTCCCCTCTTCCTGCACAAGAACATTCACTCTACTGTCTCTTTAGAAAACATTTACCTTCTTTTTTTCTGCACAGACAAATTCTGAACATCTACACACATACACACAAAGCAGAACAAAGAAATGCTAGAATAACATTTTTAAAAAGAAGAGTTTTAAAAAAGTGCAACAGTTTACATCTCCTCTCGACGTGCCCATGAAACAGACCACAGTAGAGGGTGAAGACGGGGGGCAGGCAGTGATAAGCTGAAGTCCTGATATACAATGATACACATTTACAATGAACAGTGATGTATAACATCAAAGTAAGAATCTAAATGACGTGTCTCTAAGATGCTTTAAGACTACAGAATTTGGCTATGTGTAAATCTACACTGTGATGTTCAATTGCTTTGCTTTAGGGAGGTCACAAAAATTTCACAAGCAGCAAATTACCACGTCTGTCAGGGCATGATTATCTCCATTATCTTATTTGGTTTAATGCTCACATCTAAAATCTAATGCACAGGAAGGTAAAACTTGGAGCAGAATCTGAGGAAACAGAAAAAGGTACAGACTTTCAAACATGAGCAAGTAATTGAACCGCAAAGTCCTTCCTCATTACTAGACTGGTGTATAAACTTTGAAAACAGTGTGAAACTTCATGAAACAAGTCATTACATTTGAATCGTCTTTTACAAAAGCATAGCTTTGAATATCAGTAATGCCTCATAATAGTTCAGTAAAAACTTTGGCCAGACATAAAGATGTTTTAAATAGTCATATCAGCATCTTATAAAGGTTGAAGTCACAAAAAATGTGAAAATGTGACTCACAGGTCAAAACACAGTTGCCATTTTCTTCATTTAGGACTACATAATTTCTCCCTACCCAACCCAGTATTCACAAATAATATATCCATACTATCAAAAAAACAAAACAAAACTATCCAGTACAAAAATAAATTTCAAACTGCCACACTTACTGAGATATTGACAATATATGATCAGTTACATTAAACCTGTGCTGTTTATTTGGTGGACTAGATCCTGTAAAATTGTGAGAGTGAGGTGAATAAAATGGGCCTGATCCAAAACAGAGGCCATGTTGACCTAGTTGTACTGGTTTTTAAATGTCTATAGTGGTTTTTGTAGCTCAGATGGATTCATTTAATATGCAGCAGTTGTGAAACCACTCAGGTCATTGATATGATTATAAATGACATGCTTATATTGCTGATCGGAATGCCCGTCAAAATAAAGTTCATATAATCCACTCAAACACAATACAAACATACAGAAATGATATACAAAACAAATATGTCCTCCACTTCCCCTCCTCATTGGTCTTAGCTCCATTAGAGTCACTTAAACACTCACTGAGGCCCATCAAGAGCGCTCATGGAGTCATGTGGTCCACTGCTCATTCCTCCAGACCTGTAGAGGGTGATGTCTAATCCAAAAACATCAATGACATTCACGCACCAAAGTTTTTTTTTTTTTCTGAAGGCTCCAAGAAAGTGAGGTGAGGAAAATATGGCAGAAGGGTGGGAGATCTGTGAACTTGGAATGAATCAGAGGAATGTTTGTCTCTCTCTCTTTTCTTTGCTCACAGGAAACTGTCCTCCACCAGGTCTCCTGAGTCCAAGCACATCTCGTCAAACAAGGTGATGTCCTCCAAGGTCTCTCCCTCACGCTTCGTCATGGAGCTGCTAGAGCCTGTCTCTATCGCACTTTCCTCCGACGTCTGAGAGCTACAGAGAAAAAGACAATTCAGTATTTCAAAGACTCCCTGCATGACTTTTAAGTATGAACTTGTTAAAAAAAAGAAAAAAAAAGCAACAGCTATTTTAATTGTAATAATATTTCACAATATTTCTGTATTTACTGTTTTTTGAGAGACTTTCAAACACATTACTTATTATATATATATATATATATATATATATATATATGGAGTCTGTAAGATTTTGTAATGTGTTTGAAAAAAGTGAATACAGAAATATTTCCTAGAAAAATAATATAAATTTACTAACCCCAGACGTTTAAATAATATTGTATATGTCCAAAATCCCCTTGAATCATCGTCCTAACACATCAGATTGAGAATGTGATGTATTTGGTGGGCTACCTGTGGCGGTTCCTCTTGCTGTAGTCTTCATTTGACAGCGGGTCGAGGTCCGGCAGAGGAATGATGTAGCCGCTGTCAGAGCTGAGTCTCTGTTCATCAAAGCCGCTCTCGCGGTCCTTCATTTTGCCCTGGTTCTTGTAGAGCACACCCATGTACGCATCATCATTGTCAATGCACTGCACCCGAGTCACAGCGGGGTGATCACTCTTCAGGAAGTCACGATTCACGCGTTCGTAGCACTGCACACCAAGAGAAATATAAATACAATATAAAAAGTTATAAATAAATAATATCCAATAATGTCATTAATATTTAATACAAAAAAATAATATAATTAAAATATAAGTTCAGTATTACAGCATGTGCACTAGCAATATAACAAACCGAAAATAGATAAAAGAGTTTATGAATATGCTTTACGTGAAAAAGATAGTACCTGTTAATGAAACGTAAATGTCAAATTAAGCTTGCAATTCACTGTTCTAAGTTAACATTGTACTGAAGGAAATGAGGGAGAAATTGAATCATTTCTGGCAGTTGTAAATAGCACTTCAACACCACCATAAACACTGCTCAACCTGAAGCTCTGCCCCATTTCTGAGAGCGTTCTGTGGTTACTTGAGGGCTTACTGGCCCATTTGCGAACCGCATTTCCCACCACACCCCTGCCCAAGGTGCTATAACAGGAGCTAGTTATTCCCTGGGCCATGTGACTCCGGAAAGCAGAGTTTTGAAGTACCACGTGTGGTGTCTGTTTAATAGAGCAATTATGGCTAGCTGGTGGATGCTAACCGTATGCTCCTGGTCATTAGCACTGTGAGGTTTTGCCTTGCTGGGGCGTTAGCCAGCTGGAGCGCTGCTGTGCTAATCTCTGTTAGCGGTCTGGCTATGTTGGCAATTATGACATACACGTAGCTGAGGCCTCAAAGCCCAGATTGACACACTGCATTTAAGCTACAGGAAGTGGGAAGCCATTTCCACCATACTTTTATCTGGGCCATTTATTAAGGCATGGCAGGATATTTTATTATAGATTAGAAAATGTTTCATTTTCTATTATAGTTTTCAATTTCAGTTTAGTTGAGTATAATTCATTTTGTTCATTTGACTATTCTAAATGTAAATTGGATTTCAGTATAGTTTCATCTATTTAAGATGTATTTGTCCCTAAATTATTATTATTATTATTTTTTAAATATCAGTCAGTCAGATCCTGTCTATCCTGGAAGGAAATAATTACTATAATTTATCAGATATTTTTAAAATTAGTTTTTGTCTACACTGTAGTGGAGATTTATAGGTTCAGAGTTTTTTATAATTTGTGCAAGTTTGTATTTTTTTCAAAACTAAAACTATTTTTATATAAAATAAATTATATTAAAATACTTTTTATTTAAGTATAGCACAAATATTTTAGTAAGATAAATTTAAATAGTTTATGTAAATGGTTGTAATTTTATTATACCATGGAACAAATTAATTATTACATAAGATTTTTTAAACTTAGTTTTTGTAAAAATTGTAGTGCACATTTGCCAACTTCATATCTTTAAGAGCCTTACCCTCTTATATCCTGAGGGCAGGAGAGAGGCCACTGTATCACTCAGGCTGTGGAAAGATGGTCTCTTCTCTGGTTCACTGTTCCAACACTTCATCATAAGCTCATAGCTGCACATAGACAAACAATAACACACTGTTTAGACATCCGCACCAATTAAAGCCAAGCACAGCAACACAGTCACGCAGACTTTGAGATGAAACGTACACATCACTGGAAGAGTGCTCGGGTTTTGCCATTCGGTATCCACTCTTGATCTTGTTGTAGAAGCTGGAATCCACAACCATACCTGGATAAGGAGTCCCTCCTATAGAAACAACAGAAATACATGGTATTTTTGGTAACTAAAATATGGAATAAATAAAATGTGTTGGAAAGTTTGGAAATAATTTCTAAACAAATCCATGGTGACAAGAAACATACCAAGAGAAAAGATCTCCCATAATAAGATGCCATAAGACCAGACGTCACTAAGTGTAGTGTACAAGTTATCAAAGATACTCTCAGGGGCCATCCATTTTACTGGAAGGAAAGTCTGTGTGTAAGAGAGAAGAGAAAAAAAAACCTAAAAGTATTAGAGGATGAAAGTTCCAGCTCTTCTTTCCAAAGAAGGTTATGTTAAAACACTGAAAATTTCCATAATCTAAGACGAATAATCAAGAACAGCACATTAGGACTAAGACAAGCACTCACACTTCCTTTGGAGACATAGTTGTTATCGTGCATGATGTCTCTGGCCAGTCCAAAGTCACAGATCTTCACTATCTTGCCTTGAGACAGCAGGACATTACGTGCAGCCAAGTCTCTGTGTACACACTGTGAGAAATAGAGAGAAAAAGACACAGAGAGAACTAAACGAGTGAGCATGTGTTACAGAGACATTCAGTTCGGTTTTAGTGGGCTGAATTATATAGAAAGATTATTTATTTGAGATATCTCTGGATATCTGAAGTGGTAAAACATATTTATTTATCTTTTCTATGTCTCTCCTCCCCATGTAGTCCAACCCAGTCTTTTCAAGCCTTTTTTTTCGGCATGTAACCTTATAACCCCAACAAAAAACTCAAATACTCCATAATAAATGCATAATCAAAACAAATGTTCATTTTAAATTTTTATACTGTACATCATGTATTTCACTTTGTATTATCATTAATATTAAGACATTGTAAACCACTTAGTAAACCACGTATATACACAAATATTTAAAAATGGCACACACAATACATTTTTCTTTTATTTCTTTTCTTTTCTTTTTTTTTAATTACAAGTAGTTTAATAAATCTGTTTTATCTCATTTATATTATTTTATTATTAACCTTGTAGAATCTGCTTAAGCACACCCTGGTTGGGAATCACAGCCTTTCCTCAGCTCAATCCCACCCTTGACTTTCTTCAAGGGTGGTCTGGAAGTCCACTTTTGAGATTTAGTAAACCCCCTGTTACCAAATTTTAAACACAAGAAGTCTAATTAATACTTACTATAACATAACATGAAATGATAACATAATTCCCAAAGTTTGGCCTCTGTCCTGAGAGGCTTTAGTTTACCAAGGAGGTTCTGCTATAACCTTCAATCCTATGAATTTGAACCATATAGCCACAGCACATACAGGCAACCATTTTCTCAAATATAGTAACCTGCCATCAGATCACCTCCTCCGCAAAGACTTTCAGAATCACTTTAATGTTATGTCTCAGTGTTATGTCTAAACTGCAGAGCTGTATATATAAGTGAGATCAAAAGTGGTTTATGCAAATGTTTATGGACAAAACCAACGGAGGCAGTTTTCCTGCACAAACAGGATTTAACTTACGTTCTTAGAGGCCAAGAACTCCATCCCTCGAGCCACCTGATAGGTGAAACTGAGGAGGTCCACTGTCGTCAGGCCTTCATTGGTGTCATCTGAGAGAAGGTTCTCAACTTCATCCTCTGTTGTTCACACAGAAACATTCTGAATTAGCACTGAATGCTGAAAATGATTTTGTGTGTGTGTGTGTAAAGTCTGAGGAATGGCAGGCAGATGTATGCATTAAGACGTTTGTGCTACAATTACCCTCTGTAATTGTAGGGTGCACAGACTGCAGTGACATGGGTGGAACTCTGCTATCACTAGCTAAACATCAGTGGGTGTGTGTGTGTGTGTGTGTGTGTGTGTGTGTGTGTGTGTGTGTGTCCTATAACCACCAGTCAAGCCAAACCAGACCACAGCATGCCAAACCGACCTGAGTATGTCCAGCAAGCAAGGGACAGACCAAAAAATAAAGTGCCGAAGGGAAAAAATCAGGAGGATAAAGAATGAGAAAACAGGAAAAGGAATGAGGTGGAGATGTGATTTAAGGATAGTTCTCCCCAAAATAAAAAATTCTGTCATCATTTCCTAACCTTCATTTCATTCCAAACCCATTTGACTTTTCTTTTTCCATTAACCATGAAGAGAAAATTGTTTTTCATGCTCTTTTCAGTGCAATTATAATGAACTAGAGCTTTTGAATTTCAAATCTTGACATTCTTTCCTCTGCTTGACAAGAGTTCATGATTTGGGAATGAATCATTCTTTAGAATCAGATCATTTCAATCAATCACTTGATCAAACTAATTCTGTAAAATCTGTTCCTCGTACAAAGCTGTCGTATGGCTTGCAATACAGTATGCAGGCCAGTCTTAAGTATACTTTTATAATGCTTTTGCATAAATTTTTAAGGCTTGAAAACTTCAGTGCTTCATTGTAACTGGAAGGAAAAGAGCAACCAGCACATTCTTTGGAATATCTGCTTTTGTGTTACACAAAAGAATGAAGGTCATGCTGGTTTGTAATGACATGAGGATGAGTAAATGATGAATGAATTGTCATTTTTGGGTAGTTATCTATTTAATAGAGTTCTCTCACCATTGAACTGTCTTTGAGAGGGAGGATGGTCATAGTCTGATCTCTGGATGGGGGAGTATTTTGAGGCTTCACCCATTTCCAGCATGGGGACGTACTGCATGGTGTCTGCCTGCTTCATGTCCATATAATCACCCTTCCCTTCAAAAGACAGGATGACGTAGCTGCACACACATAAATACAGAAATAGTAAGTCAGGGAGAAAGTAATGCTGTGTAAGGTCACTCTAGCCAAATTAAAACACTCTCTTTACTATCAGTCATGCTTATGAATCATTAAATTGTTTTAGAGTATGTCATCAGAAAGATCTGATGTGTAAGTGAAAGTAAAGAGATTAGATCACCAGTCATCTTAATGTGGCTTACTACATAGTAACCACCTGAGTATTCTCTGAAAAGTGACAAAAGTTGGTTTTGTTTTATAACCTATCCAGTAACTTAATTATGCTGCTTCCTAAAATACACTTCATTGCAAATAGTATTGGGATACCCCTTCTAATGAACAGGTTTGACTACTTTAGTAAATTTAGTACAAATCGTAATGTTTAAGAATATAATGATATTCTAGGACACTGTGTGCTTCTAATTTTATAGCAACAGTTTGAACATGACCCTTTTCTATTATGACAGTGCATCTGTGTATAAGGCAAGGTTCAAAAAGAAATGATTGATTCAGTCAGTGTGGAAGAACTTGACTTGTCTGCAGAAAGCCAAGCTGAACACCTCTGGTGTGACTTTAAATGCAGACCTCATCACCAAACACCAGTGACTTATAAATATGGGTACAGTCATTTTAGACACTTCAAAAACTGTTCCAACAGAGATGGAAATACAATTTTTAAATACATGAATTATGTTTCCATCTTTGTTGCCACAGTTTTGGAAGTGCTTTTTTCTGTTCTACAGAAGGGAGTGTCCCAATACTTTTGGCAATATAGTGTATGTGATTTTAGCTAAATTTTAGGGATGCCCTGCATATATCCTTCTTATAGTAGTTTTGTTATTGGTAACTAATACTAAAAATATTAAAAGTAGTTAAATGAAATAAAGATAGGTGCCTTTATGAAAAGGCAACCTTTGTAGGAAGTTCACTCTCTACCTCTTGACTTGTCTGTTGTGTCTCTCCTCTCATAAATCACGTCACTTACCCAACTAGACTGAAATCCTGACAATATTAATCTTAAATCAGATTGAAGAGCAAGATAAACATTTCCTAACATCATATTTTGACCTAAAATTGCATTTGTATGATTCACTCATTTTAATAAATTCTGAATTTTGTGTGTGGGTGTACATGTTGGCTGACCTCCTGCTACTCTCATCAGCTGGGTTGATGCCAAAGATGTCTAGCTCTTTCTTGCCCTTTTCTGTGTGGCGGCTGAGAAACCCATCTCTGTTCTTATGCAGGTAATTCACCAGGTCTCCATAGAAACAATACTCTGTGATAATGTAGATTGGTCCTGAGGGACAAAAAGAGAAAGAGTGAGAGCAGTGTTAATAAAACTGGTCTAATCTTATCAGGGACTTGTAAAATGTCTAAAAGCAGGAGGTTAAAGTTCTACATTGCACTTAACTCTGCCTGTAAAAATGCCACACTATAAACACCCATGAAGAAAGTAGACACCACCCTAGAGACCAAGTGTTTGTGTTTGTTATCTGTGTGTTTGTGCATTTTTACCTGATTTAGTGCACGCTCCCAGGAGGTTGACAATGTTTAGGTGAGGGCCCAGGTGGGTCATAATTTTCAGCTCTGACATCAAAGCCTGTTTCTCACTGGAGCGTGCTGTCGCTGAGAAAGCAATCATATTAACCACTTAAATACACTTTTAACAATAACGGAGTGTCTATTTACACTAAGTGCAAATAGCCTGCCTTGTTGGCAGAGGCTATGAACACTAACTCAGCCCACTAATGTATGATTCGGCTAGTCAACATTACAAAAGACTAGGGATGGGCGATACCTCTTATTTTATTTTCGATCAGATCCCGATATTTTCAAGCCCAGTATTGTCGATATCGATACCTCTTAACTAAACTGATCTTTTAAATTATTAAAAGAATATAATCAGTAGTTATACTCACTTAATATTACATTTTAAAGCCATGTTTTTAACATTTCATAGGCCTTTTTTGTTTACACTGTCAGAAATAAAATATAGTATAATTGTATTTTAGCCCTTTACTGGGGCAGTAACCTCAAAGGTGCAACTATACCCCTAAAAGGGAGGATATTGGTACAATACAAGGCTGTACTTATTTGAGAGAAGAAAAAAAAACACAGAAAAAGCAGCAATATTGTGAAACATAACAATAAAAAAAATCTATTTTAATATATTTTAAAATGTAATTTAAAATGCATCTGTGATCAAAGCTGAATTTTCAGCATCATTACTCCAGTCTTCAGTGTCACATGATCCTTAAGAAATAATTCTAATATCATTTGTTGCTCAAGAAACATTTATTATTATTGCTGCTTCATATTTGTGTGGAAACCATGATGCATTTTTCAGAATTAATTTGATATATAACAATGTTATGTAGGCTAATGTAATGTAATAATGTGGCAATGGTTTCTTAAGATCTACGGATGCTTCTGATGCTTTTGGAAACTCAGCCCTATTTGGACCGAGCGGCAACCTTCCGGTCTTTCTCGTGAAACCAACATGGAAGTGACTAAAACTGCAATTCATCGAAAATGGGAAAAGAGGCAGGAGCTGGTTGCTGAAACCACGCCCACCTAGCTCGAAGGGGGTGACAGCAGCGGCAATCCACCTGCCACTCAAGTGGCCACGCCCTTAATTATGCAGAACTTTAAGGCTTAATATAATTTAAACGGATGAGTTATAAAAAAATTCACCACCCCTCACAGTTGTCATGAAGGGCAAAATTAGCTATATAGACCAAAATAATTTTTTGAACCAGGCTGTAAACATGTTTATTTCTGCTATAAATTTGGGCATTTTAACATGGGGAGTCTATGGTATTGATTCCCTTTTGCAGCCAGCCTCTAGCGGCCAGTTGACGAAATACAGTTTAAGTCACTTCCGTGCTGATTTCCCGATAGAGACCGGAAGGTTGCCGCTTGGTTCCGATGAGCAGGAGAAATGGTTCTATCCAACACAATTATCCGCTAATATAGTCTATTTTTCCACTTAGAAACTTATTTTATGCTCTGAATTTCTTGATAAAAAATAAAATGAATGGTTAAAAAAAATGCACTTTAGAATCAATATTTTTATGTGAGGATCGATCCGCCCATACATACAAAAGACAGTCAACAGTCGTCAGCTCCAGTGGCGCAGACATAGACTGTATAAAAACAGGGGCGCAGATGGTCAAATGTGTGTCATACTCATTTTGACGCGATCGACACGGGTTCGAATCCGCCTTTTGGCAAAACTGTCTTCTACCTTTTCAAATTTCAAATCACATCAGAAAAGCACTTATTTTCAATGGAAATGAAGGAAATCAAAAAGTTGAAATTGTTGATTGGGTAGGGTTAGGGTAGGTGTAGGGAGGGCTTTATTGTCCCAATAAGGTGGCATCCATTTAATAATTTGAATTAAAATGTACACTCAATAAGTCATTATTGCATACTGTTTTATAATCTACTACAATACTGAGGTGCAGATAATTGGCACTATTTGCAATAAGTAGTATAAATAGCAGAAAATCCTGCTATTTTAACATAGTGTAAATATAATATATAGCTATTTGAACTTAGTGTAAATAGCATATCACTAAAAAATGCTGCTATTTGCACTTAGTGTAAATAGCATCTATCGCTAAGAAAATATGCTATTTTCACGTAGTGTAAATAGCATCTAATTGCTATTTACACTTAGTGTAAATAGCCGCTGCCTAAAAATAACACTTCCATAAGGGGGTTTTCAAATAGATTCCAAAGAAGAACCATTTTGGTCCCTCAAAGAACTTTTCAGTGAGCAGTTCTTAAAAAAAACATATTCTTAGTGTGAAAAACATTTGAACAATCAAACGAACCTCAGCTACCATGCATTTCATACAGGCAACTACTAGTTAAACTTCAGTTAACTCACGTTTAAGCATTTTCACTGCCACTTTCATCACAGGCTGAGAACGGCTAAGTCCATAAGCAGTGCCTTCCACCACTTTCCCAAATGCTCCTGAGCCCAGGACACGACCTGCAACACACACACACACACATAGACACAAACTTGAACTCATTTGCATAGCCAGAGGATGCCACTGAAATATAACCTAGTCTAAAAAAGCATGTAAACTCAAATCGCTTCCTGTAACTTTCAGTATCACCACAGTGGTTTCCTGTTAGTAAAAGATCATTTTGCATGTTTGAGTCAAAGACCTCAATCAGTCTGTACAGTCACCAAAAAAAGCTCCTAAATAAGATCTGCACAGTAGATTGTGATGATGTCATATTAGGACGGGCTAACAAGACGACCACAATCCCATCAAGTACATAACCACAACAAAGTGTCACTTAAAGATGGTTGAACCACAGTGAATCCACAGAACAGGATCATGGTTGACTGATTCATTATAAATTTGACTCACCCAGTACAAGTGAATCCCGAGGGAACTCCCAGCGGGAGTCATATGGAAGCTGCATGGGGTCGACATAGATGTACTCGTGACCGTCCGGACTGACCGATTCAATCACACGCCATCTGATCTCATATCGTGGTTTCTGTAAAGAGGTGTACAATGAGAGAATAATTCTCATGTGGTTCATAACAGAGCTTTCGGATACTGGAGGACGGTCAGGCTGTTCCATACTCAGGCTGAGAGGGGAGAAGTGTCATTCACTCACAAGCAATATGACAGATGACATAACTGACAGTCTCATTTCAGCCCTCACAGATGCTAACATGACTGTGCTAATGCATCATGTCTATCTATGCCTCAAATGTGTATGAGTGACTACAAGGCTGAATGTGAACAAGTGCTTTTGGTGATCTGTGAATGTGTGCGAGTAAGTGAATGACCGAGTAGTTAAGAGAGTGGGTGAGTAAGTGAGTTAGTGGTTGAGTGAGTGAGTGAGTGAGTGATGACTAAATTGGCGAGTAACTGAGTGAATAAGTGAATGAATGAATGAATGAATGAATGAAAGGGACTGAGTTAAAGGGTGAATAAGTCAATAAGTAAATCTGAAATTTTGCAAAAGTTTGATAAGATCTGTAATGTTTTTAAAACAAGTCTTATGCTTACCAATGCTGTATTTATTTGATCAAAAATACTGTAAAAACAGTATCTCAGATAACTGTTTTCTTATTCTATTTGTAATATATTTCAAAATTTTAATTATTTCTGTGATAGCAAAGCTGAATTTTCAGCAGCCATTTCTCCAGTCTTCAGTGTCACATGATCCCTCAGAAATCATTTGGTGCTCAAAAAACATTTCTTATTATTATCAATATTGAAAACAGCTTCATATTTTGGGGAAAAATATTTTTGTTAAAAGAACGTTTGAAAGAAAAGAACATTTATTTGGAAAATAATTTTTTTCACATTATAAATGTCTTAACTGTCACCTTTGATCAATTTAATGAGTCCTTGTTGAATAAAAGTATTCAGTTATTAGAAAAATCTTACTGATAAGTATGGATAAATGAAGAATCGTTTAAATGGGTGCGCAAGTTAGTGAGTAAATGTGAGTGAGTAAATGGGTGAGGAAATGGTTGAATGGGTGAGTTAACAAGTAAATGCCAATGAGTGATTGAGTGAGGAGTGAGTGAGTCATTGAGTCAATGAGTTAGTATGAGTAAATGGGCAAGAGAATGAGTAAATTGCTAAATATATGAGTGAGTGAATGAATGAGTCAATGTAAATGAGTGAGTGAATGGGAGAAACTGAGTTAATGTATATGAGTGAATGAGTGAGTGAGTAGATGAGTGAGTGGATGAGTGAGTGAGTGAGTGAGTGAGTGAGTGAGTGAGTGAGTGAGTGAGTGGATGAGTGAGTGAGTGAGTGAGTGAGTACCTGTTTCCAGATAATGACCAGCACAATGAGTGAGATGATGACAATGACCAGCAGCACCAGAACAGCAGCAGCCACAGTGAGCTCCGAGTGTGGACCTGAACACACCAGCAGCAGCAGCAGCAATGAGGAAGAGGAGGGTGGAGATATGGAAAGATATGGTACAAAACTAAACTCTGACAACTGCCAAAACAAAACTTTTCTTAATGAGCTACAGCTTAATTTACATACCTAATAATGTCATCATATTAGTATAAATATTTTGAACTGCATCGCACTCGTATGCTGTATTAATCAAGGTGCCCAGCATGAGCAATTTATTTAAACAGTAACTCAGTGAAGCAAAACCCCTGCCAACAGTAACTAGTGTAAACACATATGGATTTGTTTCTGAGGACCATGGATGGTCCACCTGAGGAATCTATCACAGGAAAAAGACGTGGGGAGCCTGACAAGACGGGAATGGTTTACAAAATGAGGCTAACAGATGTAAAGACTACTAAAGTAGCGTTTGCTGAATTTAAAGAACCATGATGAACAGACAATCACACACAGACACATAAATACAGAGTTGTTTCCTTACAATGACTGAAACCTTAACAAACAAAACCTAGCCTCAGTGCAGATCTACTGCCAGCAATTCATCCCTAAATAAACTGTACACCTGTGATTCAAATTAGTTTCAAATCAGCTTGAAACTTTGTTTACTTTGTATACCCAAGACAAACAGTGACACTAAAGAGATTCACAGCACTTTAAATCACTGGGCTGGTCAATAAAATCAACTCCTAAAATTAAAAAAGAAATCTCTAATGAGACAAACACAGGCCTCTTACCATTTGACACAAGTTTAATCTCTCGTGAAACAGCGCCCATGTCATTCCTGGCCAGACAGCGCACAGCAATTGTGCTCTCAAGATGGTTGAAGATGATGTGATTCTCAATGTTGTTGTCCACATCCATTTGCAGTTTCACTGTGATGTCCGTAGAGTTGATCGGAAGTGGCATCCACTGGGAGGAATCGTTGGCACAGCTGGTGAAAGAAGGAAAAGTGAGCTCAGCGTGATGTCATTATGGTGACTTGACTTTAATCTCTAGGGATGGGACTATGTCATCTACTTTGGACTGCTTTTATAGAAGGAAAGGGTGAAAAATGAGGACTGAATAAAGGAAGACAGAAATATAGAGACAATACCTTGAGGGTAGCAGAATGAAACAAAAAAGAAGAATGCTTACTGTTTAATGTTTTTACAGATATAAAAGTCCACATCAGGGGCGGGGGAGCCACCAGCAGTACACACCACTTCCTGACCTGCAGCAGAGCCGTGGTGGATATCCATCAGGTCCACAATCACAGGGGGAACTGTAAGAAGAGAAACTATGCTTTCACTGGCCCTACCCATTTTTTTCTTCAGCAAGGATGCATTACATTGATCTATATTGACAGTAAATTTTCAACATAGATAATAATAAGAAACATTTCTTGAGTATATTAGAATCATTTCTGAAGGATCATGTGACACTGAAGACTGGAGTAATGGAGGCTGAACATTCAGCTTTTGCCATCACAGTAATAAATTGCATTTTTTAATTATAAAATACTTTTTTTATTGTAATAATATTTCACAGTGGTTCACTGTATTTTGATGAAATAACTGCAGCCTTAATGAGTATCTTTCATCTTTGAAATCATTTCACTGACCCAAAACTTTTTGACCAGTAGTTTATTTTATAGCCTATGCAGCAGAAAGATACTTCCTAAATATTTGAAAAATAAATATTTTTATATTTTTCATGAATGTTTTCTTTACAAAAAAATATAAATAAATAAATATATATATATATATATATATATATATATATATATATATATATATATATATATATATATATATATATATATATATATATATTTATACCACAAATAATTTATTAGTTTTTTCATTTGAATCAATATGGTGCAACACAAACAAATATAATGTAAAAATGAGGCTATGACTTCATACACACACTTTTGTTTCAAAATGATTTAAAACATTATTGGTTTGTTTGATGCTTTATAAAACAGGTTTTATGACAGAAGTTATAATTTAATACCGTATGTATCCTAGAACCTTTATTTTTGAGCCTTCAATTGTGTTTCATAAAAAAAAAAAAAAAAAAAAAAAAAAAAAAAAATCTTGATATTATCAGTCAATTTTTTAAAACATATATAAGTACTGAAAACTACCTATTTGAAACAGTACACTTTAACTTGGTGTAATTATTTTCAGTATTATCCACACACCTGGTTAGGACAAATACAGTACATAGGAAAACCAACACTTATACTGTAAGCACATGTAGCTACACATTGCTTGACAAAGATCCTCCAGTTGACAACAAGAAAAACATAAACAAATATATGTAAAGAGTGGTTAAGAAAGATATAGAGGTGCACTGAGATAAACAAACATGAAGCAGAGGCAAAAGCAAACACATGCAAATGTAGGTAAACAAAGGTGTGACAAAAACAACCTGCAGCTACAGAAAAAAAGAAAAGGTCCCACCTTTAACCTGAAGGTAGAAACTGTTGCTGGCAGTCTGGCTGCCTGTTTCTGCCCTGATGGTATAGTTCCCACTGTCCTCTGCTTTAGCCCTGATCAGGGTCAACACGCCTTGGTAACTGAACAAACAAAACAACAGCTTTAACACAACACTTTTAAAAGAGATATTGATGTGATCCAATTTGTTTTCTATTTAAGCAAAAATATAAAATGTGATATTTGAAAAATACTGAATATGTGAAAGCAGAGTTTTTTTAGTCACCTGGTCTCATTGATTTTTAGGAGGCTAGTGGTGATCTCTGCAGCAACATCTCCCAGGACCGATCCATCCTTTAACCATGTAACTTTGGGGGCAGGGAAAGAATGTATGTCCACCCTGAACTCTCGCACCTCGTCCAGCCTAGTAGTCTCCACCGGACCAATCATTGGATTTATGTGCACAAACTCTTGATCTGCACACAATAAACAAAAGGGCAGATTAGGACTGCAACTGAATCACTGTGAGAATGTAATCATGTGTGAATTTGCCATATGCATTGAAAATCATGTGTATCTGTGTGAGTGCATGTGATCACTGTACCATAGACTGTAATAGTGAGCTGTTTGGTTTGGCTTTCATTGCTCTTAACATCAGTGATGGAGCAAGCATAGACGCCGCTGTCTTTTGATGAGGCATTAGTCACTGTCAGAGTATAATGGATCTCAAGATCTCGCTTATTCTCCTTTACGGTCTTTACTCCTCGACCCGCCTAAGAGAGAACGACAGAGAGAGAATATAAATACATTTAAAATATATTTATTTTTTGAATTTGTTTTATATTGATTTTGATGGAATGTGATGTAAATGTGTTTTTTTATTCTGTTTCTGTCTCACCAGTTTCCCAGGGTATTTCCAGTGGTCCTCCAGTATCTCACTGTTTCTGGCTACACAGTCAACAGTGATGGTCTCACCCACCAGCAGAGATTTCTTCTCTGCTCGCAGCTCAACTTGCACATCAGACCCTCCTGAGAGACAATATAATGAATGCATGTCAAGGTGGTTTAATGCATGGCAGGGGAATTATTCATTCTTTCACAAAACACAGTAAGAAACAATTACATATGTAACATGTCCTTACAAGACTAACACATCACACATATTACAGTAGGCATATGAAATAACAACACAACAATAAAATACATAATATATAATACTTACAATAATATGTATATATATTTTTAATTTAATGAGTTTAGTCATTTAGCAGACACTTTTATCCAAGGCGACTTACAAATGATGACAATAGGAGCAAACAAAACCGACAAAAGAGCAAAAATATGCAAGTGATATGACAAGTCTTGGTTAGCCTAATGCAGTACACGTAGCAGGATCAAGTCAACAAATATAAGTCAATAAAATATAATTAGAATAGAGAGTGCTAGACTTAGAGGGTCAAATAAAGATGGAAAATATGTGTTTACTTCTCAAATTGATTTGGACAGGTCATTTCACCAGGAGGGAACAGTTAATGTAAAAGTCCGTGAAAATGTAGACTTTTTTTAAATTTTACAGTTAAAACAGAAATTACAGGTAGAATGCTATACAAGTGAGTTAACTACATTTAATCAGCCTTGCCATGTTTATTCAAGTAATATATATATATATATATATATTTTTTTTTCTTATATTTTAAACACAGTGACTAAATAATTTTACTTAGTGAATTTATTTCCCGAATTAAGTTTCTTTTTCTGTCGCAATGACAAATGCTTTTTTTAACCCTTACCATAAGCTTTAAAAATAGAAAAATAAAATGTTTTTTTTTTTTTTATTCAATTTTGCTTCTCAAGTAAATCAATCTTGTTTTAAGCATATTTCGTTTAAGAATATGTTTATTTTTTTAACTGTAAAATGAAGTAAAGTAGTAATTTCTTCATTGTCACCTGCCATTCACACAATCAAATTCATTCTCACCTGTCCAGCCGTGAACGATGTACTCTATGCTGTCCTGCGTCTGTCCGTTAGTGAGGGCCCTGCAGACATATGTCCCAGCGCTAAAGAGGCCAATGAATCCTCTCTTGCTGTCATAGATACTGGGTAGAACCTGATTGGTCTCAATGTGAATCAGAGAGACTCTGGCACTGGGGTCCGTCACACGGCAGGGAATCTCCATTTCATCATGGCTCGTCAGCACATGGTTTTCGAAAGGGATCAAGGATGGTACAAATGGCGTTTCTGGATCTGTGTATGTTTTTGGAAAGAAATTCAATATCAGTTTGCCAAATACAAAGGGCTTTATACCAACTATATAGTATATTATTTTTTTTCAAACAATGTTACTGTGTCAATCTGGCTTGTGTAAAAAAAAAAAAAATCAGTACCTGGCACATAAATATAAATGGAGGTCTCCTCAGTGTTGTTGCTTGAGTCATGATAACAGATGTATTTTCCTGTATGGGCGGCCGTCGCATTGCCAACAGTCACAGTGGAGATGAAGAGTCCTTTTTTTTCAGTGTCGAACTGATCATGGAAATAAACAGGGCTGTACCAGAAGAGCTCGGTCTGACCTCGACATGTGAGTCGGAAAGTGGAGTGGAGAGACACCTCCATGCTGTCCCTCTGGGGCCACATGACTGGAGCCAGCACTGACTGTGGCAGCTCTGGGTACCTGGCTGATCAAGACATGAACAAGTAAAATTTCAATTGCAGCTTTAAATTTGGGTTTCTGAATCATCGCGGGCACTTCATACATTTAGCTGTTTGATATAATTATACCTTCAACAAGCAGTTTGAATGAAAATCTTGAAGTCCTGGAACCAGTGGATGCAACAATCTCATACATGCCACTGTCCTCCTCTATGGGGTGACGGAGAACCAGAATATTCTTATACCTTTATAAGAAAAAGACATGAACATTACAATTATTTCAGTGGTATAAAATTGGTGACAGTTATAATAAGGTTTAGATAGTTAACAGTGGTTAATACATTAACTAGCATGAACTAACAGTGCTTATTTCATGATAGATGTACTTTATGAACACAATACAATAATATTTTTTACAGCAATTATGAATCTAGGTCAATCTAGGTCAATTTCCACATAATATATATATATATATATATATATATATATATATATAGATATATATATATATATATATATATATAGAGAGAGAGAGAGAGAGAGAGAGAGAGAGAGAGAGAGAGAGAGAGAGAGTTAAATGAATATTTAAAAATTAAAATTGACCTAAATAAATATTTTTCATTACATTTTACAGTTTTTATTTATTTAGGTTTTTAAATATTAAAAATATTTTTGTTATAACATTTATTTCATTGCTTTTTTTAAAAATTAAAAAAATACTTTACAGTATTTATCTATTTATGTTAAGTATTAAAAATTATTTTACAGCTTATTCATTTATTTAATATACTTTACAGTATTTTGGTATTTAAGTAAAATGTTTGTAATATCTTATTGAAGAAATATATCAGCACATTATGATCCACTGTATTTCATAGAAATATGATCATTAATAGAGTTTTTTAAAGATAAATCATTACTATTTTTTAACAGAAAGACTGATATTGTTTTATGAAATATGACATTTCTATGTCTATTTTATGAACAGGTTTGTGAAATTCTACCTGAGGCCTTCCAGATGAGTGGTCTTGGTGGAGATGTAGCTGTCATCCAGCTGAAGGTCATCTTTAAACCACCTGACCTTTGGCTCAGGGTCAGCATCAATGTAAATAGTGAACTCTTTTTCCTCCAGAAGCGACACAACCTCCACTGGCCCAATGCCATTAGATATTATTTCCACAAAAGAGCTCTCTAAAGGTTAGAAGAAAGAAAGAAAGAAAGAAAGAAAGAAAGAACATTGATTGATTGTCTACACCACATCTGTTCAGCCCATCTCCGTTTACTGGTTTTAATGGTGAAAGCAGAGGTGTGTAGAGTCAAGTGAGAAAGAAGTGCACACCGTGGACTGTGATTCCCAGAGTGAGAGACTTGGCTTGTCCAGTGAATTGGTTGATAACTGCACACTCATAGAGTCCAGTGTCTGCCACAGAGGCTTTTGGGATGTTGAGGATGTACTGAACCTTGTCTGGGAAAGTTAACTTCATTGGAACAGCATCTCTGGCCTGAATAGTGTAATAATGAGGAGAGAAAAATAAAGAGCAGTATTACACACATTGTGTTTATTGTGGATACACATGTGGAATGATGACAGCATGACAGCGATCAATTGCAATTTTTATTTTCTTTCTTTTCTATTTTTCTTTCTTTTTTACATTTTATTTCATTAACTCCACTTTTCAATGCAAAGATGTACTTTAGTGTCTAAAACAAGTCTATGTCCATATTTCAGCCTGCTGGAGATAAATCATCTCTACACAAGTCTTTTAAAGGGTCGTACTCATCACAAACAACCCCAGCAGAACCCAGAATGGCTCTGGTCCAGACAAGGACTTGGAGCGTATCTACACAATTACACTCTGCTTTCAAAAACCGAGGACTCTTAAAAAATAATGCTTCTGACAGACTCATTAAAAAAAAAAAGGATGGTGAGCTACATTCAGACTCACTGAAATATAAGCAGATCTTTCCATCAAACACATAAAAACTAACTGGCATGATTTTTTTTCCACAACCAAATAAACACATTGTCAAATACACAAAAACTATAACTAACTAACCAACCAACTAACAAACTAACTAGCATCTTTTGATTCCGAATTCATATTAACAAATGCACAAAAAATATATATATATGATTTTGATTTGTTAAACCATACAAAAACTACATCAGCCAACTATCAACCTAACAGCAAAATTACATCAACTAAAACTAACTACCTTACTAACCAACTAACTGACTTAATAACATCTTTTGATTTGAAACTCATTGTTAATCAACCATACAAAACTACATCAGCTAACTATCTATCTATCTACCTAAACACCGCTATTACATCAACTAAAACTAACTACCCAATAACCAACAGACTGACTTACTAATATCTTTCGATTTGAAACTCATTATTCATCAATCTTACAATCAGCTAACTATCTACCTAACTAACCATCGACCAAACACAAAGATCAACTAAATCAACTAAAACTACCTAACAAACAAACAAACAAATTGACTTACTAATATATTTTTCACAAAAAATATGAACTAAAACTATTATCATGCAACTTTTATTTTGGAAAAACCCTTCATTAAACATGTTAGTACACGCAGACCTTTGCGGTCTTGTGAATCCCAAACATGTGGATTCACAAGACCACAGAGGGCTCACAGAGGCGAGAAACGCACATCTGTCTTCAACACTCACAGGACATTCGGGTCATAGGTCAAAGTACATGGTAAATTAGTCTCACTCCTTTCCTTTGAGGTTTCTACCTTAACTTTTGTACATTTTTACATTTCCCTCCAACCAACTATATAAAGAACGAGAGAATACTGCCCCAGAATATGCCTCTGCATCACACCAGAAGTCTTCAGTTATGGAGGTTCCACAAAATTAGTTTTGTTTATATTAGTTAAGTACAAAACAGAGAGGAAAGAGCGAAAGAGAAAACAGATGAGGGTCTTGCCTGTTTTTGGGGATGCAGCCACTGCTGGTGGAAAGCCTTCCCAGGAGGCGTCTCACAGGTCAGACTGACAGCATCCCCCTCTTTCACATCCTCCATACTGGCACTCAGCTTAATGTTGAAGCTCTTCTCTTCATCATCATCATCTTTGACATCTAGTTCAACACAAATCATGCATAAAACATATAGATGATGTCTGTTGTTGTTGTTTTTGTTTTGTGATGTTGTATGTATAAAAATAAATAAAAAATTTGATCACAAAAAAAATAAAAAATAATAATGCATAAAACATGAACGATGCTGCAATTAAACTCATTTTGCTTACTAGTCTTCTACTTAAAATAAAAACATGTGAGAGTGAAATCAGGGCCAGTTGCTTCATGCAAGGACTCCAAAAAAAACCAATGCAGATACACCCAATCACTGCTTAATGTTTAAACTGTGCCTTCAAAAGGCTATAAATGTTCTTCTCATGAGTAACTTGCAGAGTATGATGATCCAATATGGAGCAAGTGTGCATCAGATCTCACACCTGCAGCCCACCCCAACTCAAAATGTCATCACTCTTCAGTAACAAGAATTTATCATCTCCCTTGGTATACATCATGTAATGTCAGAGCTATGACCTAATGTTTCACTTTTCTTTGTCAAAATCAAAAACAATCCATTATACTGTTTGAAATTTTAATAAAACCCTCTAAATGTTTAATTATTTGTGTTGCGTTACTTACCCGTGTCATTTGTCACATTATAAACGATGCTCTGCACTGCTTTGCCATTCACACTCGTCTCGCAAACATAGTGACCTGGTAATAATACACCGAAAAAGCCGATTTTGTGTTCGTAAAGCACAGAAACTTCTTCCCCACTCTGCAGGTTTCTGAGAATCACTTGAGAATGTGGGTTTGTAGCGCGGCAGGGGATAGTTGTGCCTATCTCATCTGTCTCAATAGCAGGTTCAGACACGAATGGAACCTCGGGATCTGTGGAACAAGAGGTGGGAGTCCGTTTTACAAATGCAAAATGTACTAATTATTTTGTATATATTTAGTAGTCCTGAACAATAATGTACCTGGAACAAAAATGTAGATATCAGTGTCTTTTTCAGGTTGATCCTCATAAAAACAGGTGTAGAATCCTGTGTTAGAAGCCTCAGCATCAGTGATCACCAAAGTACTGTGATTAAATCCGGACTGCACTACACTGTTGGGTGGTAAAGGGTCGACCCATGTCACTTTCCTCTCTCCGGAGCAAGTGATGGTGAACTCAGAATGAGGTGAGAGAATAAATTCCTTTTGATCTGAATTAATTACCGGCCAAGGTTTTGAAACATCTGCAGGGAAATATTTTATGTATTTGATTAATTATAACTTATACCTTTAAATTACAGTGGTACATACGTATATACATTTTCCTCGATTTTTAACTTCCACATACCTGAAAATACCCCTAGCAAGACAATCCCCAAAACGAGATGTGTCTCCTGGAACCCCATGGTCACTTAGATCTTGCTCAGCTGAAAGGGGAGGAAAATATGAACATCGATTTTTACAAATAGACAGAAAATGAAAATGACAAAGAAAAAAAGCCAAACATGTAAAACAGCCAATTTCTGTGTCAGTTCTGAGTTATACCGTATAGCTATTGATCGCATGTGGTTAATCCAGTATAAAAGATGAACCTCTATTCAACAATAGCTCAGGTAGCCTGGGGAGACCATTGAATAGTCGGAAGCAGAAAGTTTTGGAAAGGTTCAGTGCCAAGACATAAAAGGTCTTTAAAGAGTCTGGACGCGGTTCAGTCAGTATACTGACGCCAGACTCTGTCGGCGCAGCGCTTGGATAATTCGCTTCGGCTTTGCTTGACCACCAGGTGGAGACACAGTACACATTTTCACGAAGAGACGACCGCAGCGAGAACAATTAACGGATACGAGTTTTTAATGTGCCACATGTAGAAAACATGGTATTTTCTTGCTACATTCGTACAGCTGTGACATTTTAAATCCTGAAACATACGTATACAGAAAAAAATATAAAATAGAACAACAGCTCACATGGATACAAATGAGTAGGCCTATAAAGATTACTGCGCCTATCTGTTGACTACTCAATAATAGTAATATATCTAGGCCTGTGTGCGGGCAATGTGTGGGTTTAACTGTTTCCTTTATTTCAAATCTACTTGTTTTCGCTGTATAAATTAATTTGTTAAATTAAATTTGGTCAGCTGAATTAAAATTGGTATTCAATCTTTTCTGACCTTTGAGACTACAGTGCGTAAATTAGATTTGATTTTGAATTTTGATTTCAAAACTCTCGTCACTGGTTTAAGGGCTTGTTAAAGGCTTCTAATCAGACATTCCGCGCGCGTTTTATCTCTGTCTGTCTGATTCTCGGACCCCTGGGTTCCATCAGCGCTTCAACAGACAGTCAATGCCACTTAATTTGAAGTGGTCAGCTCTGTTAAAACTCAGTTATCCTGAAGAAATGCACCAATTATTTAATTTAGTCCTCTTCAAAAAATAAAAACATTTAAAACATAATAATAATAATAATAATAATAATAATAATAATAATAATAATAAAATAATAAAAACAAAAATCAATAATTAAAATCAAGGTAATTAACTGATGAATTTATGTCCAGTTATTTTGTAAGATAAGTAGTCTACTTCAAGGTCTACTTCAAAGTGAAGGAAAAAACTCTTTTTACAGCCCAGAGAAGACTGAAGCTCTGCCGTTTGCTCATGTCAGCTCTCTCAAGCTAATTATCCTTGGTGAATCCGGGGGTGTTGAGTAAGACTGTAATTAGTCGACCCTTTTCTGTGCTGCAATTTGGGATTCCATTGGATTGCCGTGGGAAACAATTGTGGAATGGCAGACGGGTGCGCTTTTGGTACCGCTCATCTGTCCAGCGGTTACTGGAGCGCAAATTTGGGCCCGCACTTTTCTCCTCGCACCCCCATCGCCAGGCGCCCACACACAGATGCGCAATTGACTGCCAAACACAACCGATCCGCTGCGCTTGACACTTTTGGGCAACAGCTGAGCGAGGGTTGCCCTCCAACACCCAGTTACTTTACGCGTAAAAAGCGATTTCCATGGGAATAAAAGAAAGCGGTCTAAAGATCGCCTGTCGAGGTAAAATTGCTGAGTACAGTTGTAGTCGCTGCAGAGAAAAAGACAAGAAAAATATATATTTTTCTTTCATTTCATCCAGTTTCCGCCTTATTTTAGTCAAAGCAAAGCAACACGGTCTCCTTGATCCTTGGTAAATAGTACCTAAATTGCATTAAGTTAATCCAGATGTGAGAGAAGTTCCCCATTCATGCAGATTCATCATCGACTCGGACTTCAGCGGAGAAGGCGGCAAAGAAGTTTTCTAAACTCCTCAATCGTGCTTTGACTCCATCTCTCCGCGATAAACAAATCTCCATTCCGCAGAATAATCCAACGAATGGTATTCCAGTATGGTTATGGGCATCCTATTAAAATTTTGATGGGCAAACAAGTCTCCAAATCTAGTCCGAAATGTGTTTGCCATTAGATGCCAGTACTGCGCCTCTCCACGGGCTGAGACACCCCCAGCTGCGCGCCTGCGGCTCCAACTGAGATCCAGCACAACCAGGCACTGACTTTACTGGTGATAATGCGATTCATTTGGGAAAAAAACTCTATAATCCTGCTCGATGCAAAAGTGTCAAGAATCAAAGTTGAAAAAAAAAAATCCATTTCTTTTTTTTCTGAGATGAAAACGAGTGTTTGACGTGTCCATTGTGAGCGTTGATGGAAAAAATATTAAAATCCCCGTATCATTTAAAAGTAAAACAATTTAGGGAGTTGATATAGTGCCAAATTATATATATATATATATATATATATATATATATATATATATATATATATATATATATATGTATGTATATATATATATATATATATATATATATATATATTTCTTTTCTTTTTACTGGTCGTCTCAGAGATAGAGAAAACTAATTAATTAAAAAAAATACAATTGTTAAAAAAAGAAATAAAAGAACATCTTTAATTAGTCTAATCCTGAATAAGTGCAATTATGCTCAGAGGTTCAAATGTTTTTGAACGTCTGAGGGAAACTTTGTATGAAAGAAAATACAAAAGAAACTAATTAAACTAATTTAAACATACAATACCTTTTTAATCCCTTTTGGTTGTTCCCTTTGATAAAAGAACAGCCAAAATGAATGGCCAAGCTCTTGGTAAAATGCTCTAATCAGCCCAAGGGTCCTCAGTTGTAAAGCAGTAGTAGCCTAATCCTCTTCCTTGTGCTGCGCTCCTCCGTCCTGCTGCACGGCCGCTCACACAAATGCGCCTCTGCAACAGCAACCTGTAATTGATTCAATGTTACAGTCCATCCTTCCCAGAGAACTAATCATCTGGCTCAAAGTAAATAACTCTCAGGAAACTGCCCCTCCTCTGTCCATCTGCCCCAGGATTCCTTTCAAAATAAGAGTCCGTGTTTTCACACTGCAGCTCCGAAGAGGAGTCAGATTTCTCCCCGCTCTGCAGTTCTGAAGGAGGTGCATGAAAAGAGGTTGAGCAGGGAAGAAAAGGACCATATGTTTTTTGTAAGTCCAAGAGGGGCCCTTTTGGAATAAAGGGATCTTTTTTTGCGGGGACAATGAAGTCAAGTGACCCATTAAAAGTGTTTTTATAGAGGCTTAGGTAGGAAAGAAATCAAAGAATTGGGAATGCACAATTACATCCAGTTACTCGATTAACCTTGTCATCACGCTCCATTCTTCACGTTCAGTTTTTAGTTGATTGCGCTTTTCAGTTGTAGTTGGTGCTGCTGCAGTAGCCATGTGCACTTTGTTTTATGCATAGCCTATTCATTTAAGACGACTTTCATTTGTGGTTCGCCTGTCATTTCTGCAAGGACGTTCAACGTTCAAAGTTTATTCAGACCTCATTTCTAATCTTACGCCAATATATATATATAAAACAAAATGTCATTAATATCTGGGATTTTCAGATCATTACATTTTTGATTGTGAAATGGTTCATTCAATAGAGAGATTGCCAAATTGGGGGTCTATCAAAAGCACGTGCTGACACATGCAAGGGGGCGCTCTAACATAAGAAACAAATTCAATCGTTCTCGGTCTCTCTCCCTGTATATAATTTATTACAGCTTACTTTTCAACAAACGTTCAAAAAAAAAAAAAAAAAAAAAAAAAAAAAAAAAAAAATGCATTAAGACATTACCACTCGTGAAACTTTATATAGGGTTCATTTGTATTCGATATCTGAAAGTTGTGGAAAACTCCAACAAAGCCAAAGTTGCCACTACCTCTTCTTCTGTCTTTGCCCTTTATATTTTCTTTAAGACATACCAGACTGAGATTAAGACTCATTATGAATTAGTACTCTACGTGTCCCTGCACACGGTGATTCGCTGCTCTCTGTGCAGATGACTGACCCGATATGTGTGAGTGAAGCCCCGGGGCAGGCTTGGCCCCCCTCTAGCCCTCTCCGTTCTTCCTGCAGCCGTTCCAGAGGAGCCCGCCTTGCAGCTCACCCTCGCAGAGAAACACACATCTCCAGTTGCTCAGCACAATTATTTCCACATGTTCGTGCCGCCCGGCCGCTCAAAAGAACAGAGTCCCTTGTTCTGGAAACAAAAGACTCTAATCTCTGAGTCTAAAACTGAAGTCTTCAGAAACAGCGCTGGATACCTTGATCGGTGCTTTAGTTTGGAATCGTTTAAATGCATCGAAGTGAGCAAAAGATTGGCAACCAATACGCGCAATTATACGGGTCTAATTCGACTGACTGTAGTTCGTTGTTGTTTGCTTAAGGTGTATGCATTAAAAGTATTTTAATTTCAGACTTATGCAGACATGTGGACTGAGAGGAGAGGGAGGTATTTGATATGAGAATATTCCGAATCACTTTATATGATCAACACAGCTGAATCCGGATATATGCACTATTTAACCAACCGTAAAAACAGTAATAAAAAATCTGCAGTTATTTTTTTCGGTTTTCTAATTGTGCTGTAATTTTTATTTAATAAAATCATTTAATACATACTAATTTGTGTGTAAATTCAGCCATAATTCAGTGAAATAATTTCAGTTCAAAATAAGGTCCAGTATGGGACGAATGCGCTAGCGGGAGGGAAAATCTGTCTCAGCTACGGGACACCAGGACTTTTGTCTATCTCCTCTCAGTACGTCTGACGCCAAGATGTAGAAATCGTTTTCACAGGACATGCATATCCAGCGAGAGTTTATCTGTAATGTCTGAGTGAAGAAATGCGGTGTGAGTTTTAAGTCTAATCTCTCTTAAGAGAGATATAACCACATGGTGGCGTATATGTCCATCGGTGGGACAGCCTGCGTCCATCTCTCTCCTGTCATTACAGTTCAAAGCTATTAAGTAAGAGAGAGAAAATCGGAGAGAGCGAATTAAAGCCCCCTGGGAGTAATAAAGATGGAATCGAAGTACAAACCACATCAAAACAAATGGATTTAACTTTATTAGCACTATAATGACTTATAAAGAAAGAGTGCAATAACAGCAAAGATTTGAGGTTTGACATGCACACATAGTTCCACAGAAAAAAGAGAGAAAAACACAGACTACTAGTAATGTTTAGCACATTCTGCTTTTACTATGTTACAACGTTGTCAAATGATTTTACACAGTAACCAGCAGTAACGAAGGTTCAGTTCCAGTTACCTTAAAGGAAAATTTGGTTAATTTTCAGTCTCAGAAAAATAAAAATCTTTAACCGTGGCAATAAGCAAAGCTTATGGAGAGCAGAAAATGCCTTTAGAAGGATTCATTAGATCAAAATGGAAAAAAATATATATATACTTTAAGCATTCCAACTCCGAAAGAAAAAGCTCTCTATGTTATCTGTGCTGATATGGAGTCAAACTTTTTAATGGTCAGTTGTCACTGGCTCTGACGCGCTGTTTTCACACACGCGCTGTCCAGCGTGCTGAAGCTCGCCGTTTTTCTTTATCGGCTATATATTTGTGGGCGTGGGTCCGGGCAGAAGCGCTATTGCTCTGCGCGGAGGAAAACTTTATAATGAATGCTGCTGGTTAACCTTAAACGCAAACACTGAGTCAGCAAAGGCGCTTAGCACAGGAGCGTGTAAAATGTTAAAGTAAACATTTAAGACACTTTTTCGGTGGGCGTTGGTAAATCTGAAATGTCAAGGCAAAAGTTAAAAAAATTATTATTATTATTTTATTTCAAATTATTGAAAACTGAAAATATACCCTTAATATTCCAAAATAAAAATTCAATTAAATTAACCCACTAGAAACTAGAACAAAAAAACATTAACAAAAAACATTTATTTAATGTAATTACAAGAAATTTTTTTTCAAAAAGTATGGGTTAGAATTCCAGATCCTCAACACTCTTTAGTTTAAAAGGAAAACTATGAACTGAAGAGTGAAAGCCGTTGGTCTTTAGGCCAATTTGCATGCAACTTTGCAACAGGAAATTTTGAGGACAGACATTAAATTTCGTAAAGTTTCGCCTATAGGTGGCGCTATAACCGAAAATGCAAGCTAATTACAGCAACCTTTCGATCGAGGAAGTTGAAATTGTAGCATTTCTTTGCTGCAAGTATAGCATAAGACAATGAAACATAGTAAACATAAAATATTTTGATAAATACCCAAAATGACTGCCAACAGCCAATCAAAATTCAGCAGTCGATTATTTAAATTACAAACGACCCACAGTATTCCTATTCAACAGTAACTTGACATCTTTACCATTTAAAATGCCCCCGCTATTCCATTCTCCATAGGGCCTCATATTTCATGAAAACGAGCATGTATTGACTAATTGTACTGTACTTACGATTACAACCAATCACTATAAGAGGCAAACACACCATAGTCTTCAAATCTGTATGCTTTTTAGTATGAAATTCAGACTGAACTGAAGCTCATATTTTGGTCTTGCTCTTGATTTATCAAATCTTTACACTCTTAAGTCTAAATAGAGCACAATGTTCATAAAGGAAATTCTGTTGATTTTTCACATGTGATGAAAATCACATGTTTTGTAATATCGATCATTCAGGATTAGTGTTATGGCATCAAATGGGATCAAATTTGTGTTTTGTGCCTCAAAAGGAATCTTGTTAAAAATAAACTCTTTTTCCCGCAGTTCCAAAAGCCGTGGCCTGCAGTTTATGCGCTTTGGCTGCTCTTGTGTTTGTTCTTGCAGAATTAATTCCTTAAAATAGATATTCAAAGTACTCAATACTTGTTTAGAGAGACAAAATACAACATTTACAACATTTACATTTCTGCATTCATTATGATTATTTACATCCCTCAAGTATGCTTTCCAACCCTCAATCAACAAAGAACACTAGTCAGTAGAGAAAAAGCAAATACCCTTTTTTTGTTTATTCTCCAAATATTTACACATGTCATTATGAATTCACACATATCTGGAATAGACTGTGACCAGGACTGAGACCTTGAAATAGAAATGCCACCTGTTCCTCAGGCACCTCAGCAGGTTCCTCTCGCATGGTTGTGTGTTCTATCTATCTATCTATCTATCTATCTATCTATCTATCTATCTATCTATCTATCTATCTATCTATCTATCTATCTATCTATCTATCTATCTATCTATCTATTTATCTATCTATCTATCTATCTATCTATCTATCTATCTATCTATCTATCTATCTATCTATCAACTCCTATAGCAAGGCCACTTATACCAGACCCTGATTACTCTCATTTCCACCTGAATGAGCTGACCAAAGTAATGAATAATATTCTATCCTCTAACATTGTGTGACGGATATAATATAATCATATATTATCTCATTCAAAGCTGACCTCTTTTTACAACGGCTATACATTCTAATCCAGCAAAGCCACTAAGCACACTTGATAATATAGTGGGCACGTTCGGGAGCGCAACAATGGGACGCCTTAAAGAGGAGCTGACACGTCTCAGAAAGGGCCCATTCTAGAGAGCCCGACAAAAGCGCTCAGGACATATTGTGTGATGACCGAGTTCCCACTAAATTAAGTCACCATGGACAGCACTGATGAGACACGTGTCTAGAATTCCCAGTTCCATCATCTTTGAAACAATCGGTTTTGGACGGAAAGCCCAAACGATGTTAACGGCGTTTTTCAGCATTTCACTTCGCAGTTTAAACTATTAAAAAAGCAGTTTCCGCGACTGAAGACAAAACAGGTTTTGGAGGCATTCATTACCCGAGTGCCTCACTTCTCTCAAGGCGAAAGCAGCTGCAAGCGCTTAAAAGGGGCTTCTATTAATTGCTCTTTGTCATGCGTAATTGCCCATTTTGCTACAGTGCGTAATCTTTTAAAAGCTGAGCCGTACTTTGTTTCCATTTAATATTTGGTTGTAAGCATCGGATTCTCTAATATATCTGGTATTCAACTGCACCCCCCTCCAATTGATATTACATGCCATAACACCAAAAAGAAAGCTTGCATTACCTTTCCTCACATTCTGAATATGAATTTTCTAAAGAGTACAGAACAGAGTAAGCTAACTGCCTAACTAAATAAATAGTACAACCAAGTAGACCTAGACGTGTTTTTAGGTTTGTTTACTTTTTAGTAACTTTATTAAAATTAACGTGCAATTTTAATTTTTTAAGTTCCAAACTCGATACTTAAATCTGATATTAATAAAGTGACAAGTAACTGCGGTCAACCGTATCACGTCTGAAAAACGGGAGTCAGTTCTGAGACGGCTGAAAACTCTTTTGTCGGGGGTCTTTCTCTCTCACACCTGCGAGGGTTGAAGTCTAATTCGATTAATAAGAAATTCAATATATATTCATTCCCTCGATAATATATGATCGTGAAGCGAGACGTGAAAGGAGGCCATTTATTCCCCCTCTGAAAGGACCTGCGTGGGACCAAAATTTCACCTGCTTCCCCTCTCAATTAGGAATGTATCCCAAACTCTGACGGAACACGAGTTAAATTAAGCGTTCGCTAATTTCCTATCACCCCTCCTACGTAATCCCTCAATTTTCAGCATGCCCCCTCAATTTGGCCCGAGTTGAAAGGTTCAAATAGTGCCTAATGAAACAGTGACTAAATCGTTTTCTCGCGCGCGGAGGAACCCTGTAGACGTCTCGTGAAAGGCCTTGAGCTCGCCGCCGTCGGGGGTCCGCCGGCTAAATGTGAGTTCCTGGCAGGACAATCTAACCTGTCAAAGCCTTTGGCCAACTCTGCGTAGCTTTTTTTCCTCGCTCGTATTGAAGGAATTGCTACATAAGCTACCAACGTGGGACAAAAACTGCAATTAAACTCCTTTCGGATTAACTTAACAGGGGGACAACCGTCTCTTGAAAAGCACACACAGAATAGGGTCGACGTATAATTGACTATCACCTGGCTTGTGAGTCGTGAGATACAAATTCTCTCTTATAGGCCTTTTGTGGGCTGTGCATTAGTAGGGAATATACGAGAAGAACACTGGAAAATAAGTAAAAATACATCTCATATGTTCAAATGCTACTTAAACACCAAGTGAGACTGTGCAGTTAAATTAAAGCTCTGAATAAGCACCCGTAAAGTAACAATTAAGTAATAAAAAATCAAAAACAAAAATAAACTGCATGTATGCCAACAAATAAGTTTCACATATAGTGTTACACTTTAGGAGGCTTTTAAGGAAGGAGTTTCTCCTGTTCTCTTTGAAAAGTATTCAAGGGGTCAGAAGGCTGTGGAGTGTTTTTTCTTAATAAAACAAATGCGGATGGCGTCTTACTAATACACATTTAAAACTGTTTGTCACGTGTTTATACTATAATACAACAAATGCAAATCTATCTATCTATCTATCTATCTATCTATCTATCTATCTATCTATCTATCTATCCATCATCTATCTATCTATCTATCTATCTATCTATCTATCTATCTATCTATCTATCTATCTATCTATCTATCTATCATTTCATTATGTGGCCACACGAATGTTTATGTATAATGTTTTGTTTTAATGTGTGAAATATTTAAACAGGTGCCTTGTTCCAGTATAGAAAAATGAATACAGAACTCATATGAATTTCAGAACTCACAAGTGTAGTTACAGAAGTAATTTTATTTAAATAAATACAAATATACACATTTTCTTTAATATGGACATAAAATTCAGGTGGAAAAAATCACAGTTTCTCAGTAGTCTAGGAAAGGTTGGATTAACAGTCTGCGTATTTACAGTATCACACAGGGAGTGTTTTATCTTCTCTATATATCCAACATTTATTCTTCAAAGAACAGGGAAGATAGCATGGATTATCCGTGGTCATTTCAAAAACGTTTTCACTTAAACTGTAAAAACGTATTTTACTTGCATTACTTAACTATTATTTCAGTTTGTCGTACGGATAAGACAAATAACTGACTTGAGTGTCAAGGTAAAACAATAGTCTACTTTAAGAGGAAAGAGGGATGAACTGGTAGTAGCTAAACTTCCATACCCTTCGGGTTATGGAAATATGGAAGACAGAGTCCCATCAGTCGTTTCAACGGATCCGTACGTTTAAATGTGCCATGCAGGGTACCAAACTTAAGTCTATGATGTTCGCGACGCCCCTAGATAGGTGAAATCTCCTTCTCCTCTGTTGCCGACACGGGTGACAGAGATTCTTCATCTTCCGAGCGTGGATAGTGTGAATGGCTGCCCGAGCATTTGCATCCTGCGTGCGCGCTCCGTTGCGTACCTTTGCCTTCTTTCTTGTGTTTAACGCGGCGGTTTTGGAACCATATTTTCACCTGTTTCTCTGACAAGTTTAAATATGTGGCTATTTCGATCCTGCGTAAGCGGGAGAGGTACATGTTAGATGAGAATTCTCGCTCCAACTCAAGCAGCTGAGTGCTGGTGAAGGCAGTGCGCATCCGTTTGCCGTTCTGTATGTGGCTATTGTCAGACGCACCTGTAGGAGAAATAATAAAGAAACTCTTAAAATTACGCCAGTGCCAACCAACTTTGCGAAATAACTCAACGAATGCCATTAATATGTCATTCTGTGTGTTTGAGAAGTAAATGTGCCAAACATCAACATGATTATTAAAATATAAAGTCGACAAAAAGTCAAATAAAACAAGGTAAAATGCGTGAAGAATGACTTTTGAATTCAATAAATTGCCAAAAATTCAAGCGTCTCGTCATAAGGAGTAACAGGTGTATATCTTGCGCGCGTACTCACTCACCTAGAGATAGACAGTGATACCTCCGAGGGTCAGTGACGCTGTAGCTCGTGGGCGGGTGTCCGTGTCCCGGGTGCGCTAACGCGGGGCTGTGTTGGTGTGCTACCCTCTGACAGAAAGCCGCGTCACCGGCGGAGAAGCCCTGTCCCTTCAGCAGTGGGATCCCGCCGCGGGGAGAGTGGATATGCGAGGTTACGCACAGCGGACAGACACAGAAGGTGCCGGACTTCCGGGACGGGCAAAGGGGCGCAGTGACGCTCATCACTCCTGGAGAATGCATGCCAATGGGGATGAGAAAGTCCTGTCCCGTGTGCTCGCTGAGAGCCGGGCGAGCGGGATCCTTGATAATCAAAGAGTCTACGTAGAAAGACCTAGACATGATAGCTTCTGTCTGCGTGGGATGCTGATGGTGTCAGTGATACCACACTGATGGCGTTGCTCCAAGGACTTGCGCAGTACACAGTTGTCTTAACACTGTTCTAAAGCCCTCGGGAGCTGGCTTATGTTTGATAGTTCAACAAAAGGGACCCCGGAGAGGGCCGGCCCTAACGTCACCCACGTGCACTTACGGCCCAGGGGCTTTAGTACCTCTGGTGTCCCGAGACACGTGATGCCCATGAGAGCCTCCAATCAAATATTTGCCAATGCAGTCTTGTTAGCTCGCGGGTATGCGCTCCTCGACAGGCAAAGTGGCACAACAGCTCTGGCAAGTGCGCCTACTGAGATATCAACAATTATCCCTTTATAATCCTGGTCTAATATACTGCATTATTATTTAGATTTCCAAATGATTTTGAAAAAAGGCAGGCCTATATATTTCTCACATGAACTGAGCTTGTCTGTGTAGACATGAAAGTAACGTTCTCCATTTCAGATGGCAAATTACACCTCAGAAGAAATAACTCAAGAGATTATTGGCCAAAATCCATGCTATAAGAAGCCTTCATAGCCTACTGTATTAGGGCTTCCTAGATCTAACCTTAAATTTAATAGACGAGGCATCCATGCATTTGTATGTTTACAACTAACAATATGCTACAAGAACATTTCCCCGTCTATTCAGTTGAATTTATTTATTAATATCAGGGCTGAAATGGGGAGGAGTCCGGGAAGTGAATTTCGAGGGGGGACGGTGTTTCAGTTCCAAATGGTTAGGTTTATTTGGAAATTAAAGTGATTTCCACATTTTATCCATTCAAAAGGCGACGAGAGCGATCCCAGTTCTGCACATAAACGTAGCGCTGTGTTTATGGTTCGTTGCGCAATGCAGATTTTTGCCATAATACCAGCAGACTGCAGCCAATAGAAACGCTTCTCTATAGCTGCGCCTCTTGCTCCTCACAGATAAGATCGTGAAAGCAGACTGCAGTTTATCATTCATTATAACAAACTATATAACAAACTATAGGCTAGACACAATGTCAATAATTGATTCAGTGTTCAGTGTAGAGATCTTTATTAATTAAAAAATGGAAGTTTAGGAGATATCGATAAACTAAGGAGGGTAACAGCTTTTTAATGATTATAAAGAGTTTGCAAATGTGAAATAGAATTTATACAAAAGTTTTAAACATTTTTATTTTATACAAAAGTTAATATTAAGTGACTTACATTTTAGGAACATTGTTATCTATTTTTCTCTATTTCGTCAACAAAAAATATAGGTTCAAAAACAAAGTCACAGCTGAGCCGCTGCGCATCTATAGTCTTTGGCTGTTTCGTTTATGAATTAATCTTTGCTTTTTAACAAATGGAGTGAGTCAATGATTCAGTGACCCATTCATAAAGAGAGTCACTTTCTTCGTTCCTAAATGAATCAGCCGTTCCCATACTATAGTAATTTATACTATTATAGTGTTTTTAAACTATACTATAGTAAAGTATTTGAATTAATTTGTTGTGGTAATTCTATAGTTGCTGTGGTAATATAACAACTATAATATAATCAATTACTTTACCCAATACTGTACGAAGTTTTCTACAACTATAGGGTATATTATATTACAATACACTACAGTTTACTGCAGTAAAATTTAAAGCATACTACAGTATTTATTGCAGTTTATGAGTTCACTATAATTAATACGACAGTATGCTGTAGCATTCATTAACAATGTGTTGTAAATACTATATATACAGTATAATACACTTTATGGCTCAAAACACTATAGTATTTACTATAAATTACTACGAATTTTTTTCATTTGAACAAATCGATTGAATGAATGATTCAGTGACAAAGACTTGCTGCCACCTGCCGGCGGTTTCAGTTTCATTTTTAAAGTATAAACTGAGTCATTTAAATCAAACTTTATATTTAAAACATTAATCTCAATAACATTGTTATTATGAGATGCATTAATGCCACCTCTGAATCTTGTCAAAAATTCTGTAAATATGCCTTGTGCTGTGCAAAGATGAATTTGTTGATGCTGATTTTATTTGACTGGTAGCTTATGCGTCCCGATTGTATCTTATTATTTTAATTGAATTAAGTAAACTTGTTGATAAAGGTTTACAAATCTTTTTTTTTTTTGCATAAAAGATGAAAAATGGCATTACAATGGTTAAATAAAAAAACTTTTAAGGAGTCAAATATCAACGAGAAGGTTAATTTCTGTAATGTAAGCGCAGAATCATTAAGAATGCAGTAGAAACTGCTAACTAACTTATTATAGATTATAAAGTGTTTTATAATTAAATACATCTGAAAAGTCATCTAAACTTACCATTATTACCCCCGCCCCTTTCCATGATAGAGTCCCCCCAGTGATTTTTGGCCATTTCCTCCACTCATTACAATTATTAACGTCGTCTAGGCTTAGAATATGACTCTAATAATCAAAATTCTTGCCAAGTATTTCTTGTGACAAACCCTCTTTTTATTCAAAGACCAAAAGTAACTGAAACTAAAAAAAAAAAAAAAAAAAAAAACTGTGTCTATGCAAACCAAATGCAGCTATAATCATTTGGTTCTCGTCAGTTTGGAAAGATCTCTAGCCGGCAATTAAAGATTTATGATTCTCAGTGGAGTCTGAGCACTTGCAATTTGATAGCGATTAGGATTCAATTAGAAAGTGTTTATTGTGGATTTTTTTGAGTGGATAAACAGCCAGCTATTTCAGAAATGCGTTAATCCCTCACCTTGTGACAATAATTAGTGGGTTTGATCTCTCGCAGGGTCAGCAGCGGGTTGAGCTTCCACTTTCATCTGCGCGCGAACGCCTCTTACTTCCAGACACTACGCGATGAGGCCAGTGGCGCGAGCGAGCGAGCTCTGACGAGGTTAAGTCTCCCCAAAAAGGAAGTTCTGGCATTATTCTACCTCCTACTCTGTAGAGAGAAACTTAACCCCGTCAAATTTTGTCTGAAAGTTATAACAGCGAAAGTAATGGTATCAATCTATGAGAGCCTGTGTATGCAGGCTGCAAATATCTTAGCTCACACTCATTTACAGGGCTGAGACCTGAGCTTTTCAATAACATGCAAAACATAGTAAAATCAGCTCTCATTTAGAGCGGCTTTTATGGATGTTAAGATAGAACTGAAAGTCTACCAATAATGATGGAGGCCAAAGTTCAAGCTCAGTAATGACGATTTCATATCAGCATCACCAAGAGGCTTTCATAGGCATTTAATTGCTGAAATCAGCAGCAAGTCTCATTCTTAAACGAGGTAGAATATGACTTTAAAATGGGCTGAATTGGGGAGGCGATAAAACAAACACATCTGTCATTCTGGCTGTAATTGTTGTAATGGAGGAAACTCGGCGTATGAGACATGAGAGAAGAGAGTGAGAGAGACAGAGATGAATGACAACCCATGCGGAATGATTCGCGGCGCGCGCCCTTCATACCGTCCAGTCTTTAATATTATTTTTTTTCCCTCCATAATTCTTCACTATAAAATTTCATTGTCTATTAAGTAATCCCACAAATGAGAGCCTTTATGAGTCTGTAATGAGCTCTAATTGCCACGACTAGCCGGGCCACGTGGAAGGATTTAAGACTTAAGCCGTCGGGTACTGTGCACAGAGTGTTACCTAGCCATTACTTTCATAATTCAAGGGGAAAATTAGCCCATTTAAGGAAACAATCCTTTGATTCCTTTCATTCTGCCTCGGGTGATAGGAATACATCTTTGTCTGCTTGGGTTAAGACGGAGAGTCTAACAAACGCATAGGGCCTATTTAAAAGAGAACTGATTGTGGTTGAATAACGCAGATATTGAAGATAAAATGTTGCAAATACTCTAATCAGTATTTAAACACCTTTCAGTCGTACTTTCTAGTGTTGGCCAGCTAGGGCCTATACAAACCCTGGGTTCTGGCTTAAATTAACTGCAAGTTTACATTGCAGTTCATTACAGTTTAGACAAGTATTGAGTATAATAAATCCTTAAATATTCTCCTCGGGTCCTCGATACGCTGTAAGTAGGTTACCACATCGTGCTTGGTATTGGAATCAAGGCGAGTGATATAATCAAGAACATCTAAAAAATATAATATATATAGGCTATTATATTATATATAATATATATATTTTTGATTTAGTATTAACGAGACGTTTTTTTTTAAACATTCGATATTATTCTTATAAGGCCTATTTCACATTTTGCCCCTTACTATGTGCTAGCGCAAAGGCCACCTGGGGAAAAAAAGCCCACTGAATGTAATTTTCTGCCAAAGCACTAAAACTAGGCCTACACAACTTTCATAAACACCTGTAATACTTCCACAAACTCTTTTGCGTAAATGGATGTGAATGGATTTGTTGTGATGGTTGTGCAAAAAGGGTCCAAACTGACTGCTCTAGTCACAATGGAGTTTATTTTTTGACATTTGACTTTATTTTGACTTTATTCATACAGAACATTGACGAGTTCTGTATGAATAAAGTTGTTATAAAATAGCATGAGTTAATGTTAACTATACTGGGAGAGATTATAGATAATAAAAAAGCCGTTATTATCAGCATTTAGGCTATATTATATTTACATCAAATACGAGTAGCCTATCTCTAATGTGTTGAAAATGAACACAGTTGTCAGCGTATGGTGGCAAAAGCTCTCACCTTCAGTTCCGTGCAATATTGCACTATAAGCGGTCCATAACTTGTATTGCATAAGTGTCATTAATTTGTGTCAACGCCTTCTCACAAAAGTTGCATTGTGGCGCAAGGGGCCAGCCTGCGGCCCATCCCGACTGATACAGTGGGTGATTCCCCCCATTCCCAGTAACTAAGCAACACACGGTGAATACTGAAAACTGAAAAGAAACACTCGGGTTTTCAATATAGTCTTCAATAGCAAGGGGAAAATGAACAATGATCCCGCAGACAACATAATGCGGCGCAGTGACTTTTCATTGCCAATTATCTCCTTCATCTGAATAGCAGCTGCAGGGCCTGCTCTTCATTTCATCGTTTTGGGGGGCGGAGTGGGGGGCTTAAATTCAATTGCCTGTGTGTGTCAAAATCTAATTTATGTCTTAATGACGGATACGATTTTTATGAAAAGGAGCCGGAGCCACACACATAGGAATTTCTACAGCAAACTGGAACTGTTGCTTATTCCCAACGTTTTCCTTTACGGATAAACGACAATATATATTTATTAAGATTAAAAGTTTATTTCTCAATAAACACACAAAGAATGGTGAGACCGAAGGAGAAGCCATGTAATCAACGCGCAAGGAGAGGCCAGAAAACAAGACAAATGCCGACAGATTCGGTGATGCTGAACTCAACGTTAACCACAAAAACTCCTCTAACCTCATTAAAAGAATCCTCTCTCTCATCACCTTATTAGAGCGCACAACTCTCCCTAATAGCCAGCAGTTCTTTCCAAAAGAATAGGCAAACATTCACGACTAAACCACAACAGGCGAGACGCGGGAGAAAATAGCCCTTATGACGATTGCGTTTCGCTTGACTTGCTGAAATGAAATGTAGTAAATATGTAAAGGTCTTAATCAAAGGGCCATAGAAAGCTGCAGAGTTATATCCAAACCACTCTTTTAAAATATATATGAACTTGGGAGGTCCGGTGCTGTAAATTAGCCACAATAGACGTTTACTGGTCCGAGATAAATATGACCATATTATAATAATCAAATGTATTCCATGTTTTCCAATTGAATTCCCAGTTTGTTTTAAATAATTATAAATCTAAATAAACTTTATTTAGCATCTGAATTTAATATAATAATTTTAACTTAACATTTCATCTCTTGTAGAAGCAGTTTTGTACAAGCATAAATTGTAACAAGCAGTTGTTGAAATCCTTTTTTTATTATTATTATTATCTCCAGTGACTTAATGAAGTCTATCTGAATCAAAATACCAGTAAACATATATTTAGCTTCAGTCATTAAATTAATGTGCCAAATTTGGTAGCATTTTGTCAATAAATCATCTGAAAAAAAATAAATAATAAAACATCTGAAAAAAGAAATAAAAATATATGAATTATATGAAAAGTTAATATATTATCATATTTTCAGAATATTACTAAACATCCAGTTTGTAACATAATATGTGTTTACTGTTAAAAAGGTTATAAAAGGTGCATGCACCTAATAAATACAATTACCAATTCAGTTTAACACAGATCTTAAAAAGGCAGTTTAACTCCATTAGGAAATTATTTATTTTGCAGAAGTATCTGTAAAATGCAAAGTATTGTTAGTTTATATTTAATTTTACAAATACAAGAAGAATAGGAAGAATAGTCCTGTTCCTTTTGTCAGAAATGAATTATACTTCCTAATTAACTATAAAGTTAGCAGAGCACAGATTTGGCAGACACTGATGCTCATTTGTGTTTCATTATTCTGATGAGGGTTTTCTCTGTTCACTCTCTTGTGAGCAGATGCACACTTTATTGATTGACTCTATCATGACTGGAGTGTGAGTGTTGTGTTTTTCTGTCAATTACAGTAATGTTTATCATGGCTCATTACCATACGTCATTGTTATGCACTTTTACACACACAAACACACACACACCACTCTCCGCAGATTGCCCTCTTACTAGGGAGCACTAGTTGATTTTAATGACTGCCATCAACCCTTCCCTCTCTCGCATTCTCTTCCCCCCATCACTTCCTTTCTGGATGAACAGGGCACACATGTTATAAATGAGTGTATGCTGCCATTTTCAGATATTATCTGCTGTCTTTTCTTACTGTGTTAGTTATGTGGATGATTTTTAGAGATTAGTTTGAGAGAAGAGGTCATCAGTGTCAAGATATTACTATAAATTGGGATCAGGCCATCCAGAGCCCATTTGGCCAATGTTAGGAGCATCATTTTGCTTTGTCAATCTCTTACTGACTGTTATTACTTTCTTGCTTGTTTGTGTTCATTTTTGGTACTATTATATTATAATACTGTTCCCTCTATGTATTGCTAGCACCACCAAAACTCCCTCAGTCCTGTTAACAAATGCTTAGGAAAACATACCTTAATTACAGCCACTGACATTCTTGGTATGTAAAAATACTTAAGAGTTTAATAACACTGCTAAATGTAACCTTGAGCAAATCCCAAAATAAATCTCCATTTTCCTAATGTACATTATAATGGCTAAATACACTTATTATTGATTTAAGTTTTTTTTTATTATTATTCAGACAAAATAGTACAGATTTGTAATGTAGGCCATTTAAGTGAGTGAGTGAGTGACGTGACATTCAGCCAAGTATAGTGACCCATACTCAGAATTAGTGCTCTGCATTTAACCCATCCGAAGTGCACACACACAGAGCAGTGAACACACACACACACTGTGAACACACACCCGGAGCAGTGGGCAGCCATTTTATGCTGCGGCGCCCGGGGAGCAGTTGGGGGTTCGATGCCTTGCTCAAGGGCACCCTAAGTCGTGGTATTGAAGGTGGAGAGAGAACTGTACATGCACTCCCCCCACCCACAATTCCTGCCGGCCCCCGAGAGCTATATATAAAGAACTACATAACAAAATATAAATACTTAAATAGTAGGACATTACCACCAACCAAAATTTATCAGTTTTGCCATAACAAAATATAAATATAATTATTGACTTATATTATTAGCCAATTGCAATATCCTATATTTTAATGTTTTACATGTTAAACATGTTAAATTAAAATGAAAATCAACCTAATTAACCTAAAATCTCTTTGTACTTTGCATACCTAATGTTATGTCTCAGATATCTTTTCTAATAAACTCTCTCTTATATATCCTCAAGTTCAGATAATCAAAACATATCTTTTTGCAGCAGTGCTGGGCTTTACAAACAGAGTTCTGCTCTGTTTGTACATTTAATCCAGTTCCCAAGTTTAGCCTGGCCTAGTGCGTCAGTGGGTCGAACTGCTTATTGAGTCATTTGAGGTTCTCTGTGTTTACATAAACATCAGCCTACACTAGTAACCTGTGTGTTCTATAGGCATCGCTTTGAAGCCAGGATAAGCAGTTCTGGAATGAATTGAGCCATGCAGGAAAATAAGTCAAAGCTAGGGTAAGTTACTGAAGTGCTTGTATTTTTAGCATGGTATGTGAAATACAGTAATAATTACTATACAGCTGCATACAGACATCTTAATGCTACCTAGATTACAGATTTTATCCTCAGAGCTATTGGTTTATTCATTTGAAGCATTCTTGTTCCCTGATTTTCCAAAACACATGCTTGCATAAGGTTCACAAATAGGAATAGATGCAAATGTAGAAGATTGTTAGATAGCAAAGCAACAGTTATAACTCTAATGGAGCTTATTAAACAACAGAGGCATAACTGGATGAAACACCTGACTTAACCTGATACTGTCAAAGAAAAACAAAGTTTGGGTTGGAATTTTCCTTTGTCTAAAATAGACGTAATATTGAAGAAATATTGCAGTTGAGCCCAGTCAACAGCATTTGCAAATAAATAAATAAATAAATACAACTTTTCCCTTTTTTCTTAAAAAACAAGCAAAATTTAACAGCTTACTGACATTTTTCATCTTTTGGTGTTATGTTCTATATTGACCATGAAAATGATGAGAACAGCTTTACAGCTCAAATAATATATATATATATATATATATATATATATATATATATATATATATATATATATATATATATATATATATATATATATTATTTACAGTAACTTACAGTAAATAAAAAATGAATTGATTGAAGCTGATCTTGAATTAACCCATAGTATTTCTTTTTAACTATTTATTTTCTAAATGCATGTTATTGAGTTTATTGTGAACAATTAATCCATTACGTTTCATTTTGTTGACAGTTAATTTTTTATCAGAATATCATAACTATTTCATAACTATCATAGCTATCTTCCAGTAAAACGACAGACTTCCCTCTGGCGATGTATGCCGGACTGTTTAAGCCCCGCCCCTTTCTCCACAAGCTAATGTTTATCTGCCTTCATCTTATCAACAACTGATTAATAAAACCACGTCCCAACCCTACATTGTTTTTCTTTTTAGATAATCCATTTTTCTTTGATGTATATCACTATATGGAAGAAAAAAATTGTCGCCATTGCATTAAAATCTTAAAGATTCAATGCACGGGATTTACAAATGACCGCAACTTGATTGGATGTTCTTCATTCCAGTGTTAAATTGTTTACTTTTAAACTTCCCTATAGGGCTACAACCACCATCAATCTTTTGGTCAGTGTATAAACTGTTAGCTTGCATGCACATATTGCCAAAAGACTAATATTTAGAAAACACTTTCATCTCCCACTCTGTGCTTTTCCAATGCAACATTCACCCACACTACACCTCAATAACACGCCAACATGCTATGCTACAAGATTCCATTCAAGCCATGCTAAAATGCACTAAAACAATCTGAATACTCCTATAAAAGTTGTGATTGTTGTGGCAGTCCAATTAATTTGTGTGGGGAAAAGCACTCTACAGTCTGGGGTGCACTTCATGTAGCTGGATGAAAAAAGGACTAATTGAATTATCACAACTCTTTTTGGTCTCAAATACGAGCTTGAGGATAAGGAAGCCTTTTAATTCTGTATGGAAAGCTTCCAGCAGTGTTTCAGCCACCTCAGGATAAGGTGTTTTCCCTGTGTCTCATTAATTGTGGCAGTTTTGTGCTTCCCTGTGTCATAAATAGCTCAGAGGACCTTAATGTTGTGCATGTACAGAGAGGAGTGGGTAGATCTGAAAGGGCTGTGCTGTGCCCCTCTCTCTCGCACTCTGTCCTGTTTAACTAGAGCTGAAGAGACTTTCAAGTGTGGCTGCGTCTTTGTGTTGCCTTAGTCCATTTGTGTCTGTCTGTGTGTGAGTGTTTTGGGGGTAGGGGTCTGAAATTTGTATGCAAGCAAGCGAGTTGGAATCCCCCTCTTTCCCACTAGAGTTTGTATCCTCTCACCTGCTCGCTGCAGCGACTCTAGTTCAAGTCAAGCAGACTAATGTGGATGCACGTGCGAGGCCTTTGCAGCACCTGCCCGAGTCTCCTCCATCTCTGTCCCTTCCTCTCTATATCTTTCATTTGCTCTCTCTTTCTAAGGTCACTACCTGATTTCTCTGGCTCTGTTTTCTACTGAAACATGTAGTTTCATCCTACGTGAGAGTGGATTGTGTATTAGGTTATGCGTGACTCAAATCATTTTTGTTGTATAGAATCAGTTACTTCAACAGTTAGTAAATACATTTCACCTGTGTGTGTGTGTGTGTGTGTGTGTGCACGCTTGCAATGTTTATTTTATGTATAATGTAATTTATATAAGATATGTCAACATTTCTAATAACAACATTTATTTTTTATTATTATTATGAAAGAAAGAAAGAAAGAAAGAAATTTAAATAACAATAAAATCAAAACAAACAAACTTAAAAAATAAATATACAAAAAAAACAATAAAAATAATAATAAAAATAATAATAACCATTAATAATAATAATAATAATAATAATAATAATAATAATAATAATAATAATACAGTAAGATAAAATGTTGTTATTCCCATTAAACAAACCAAAATAAATTTTGAAGTACAAGCAAAGTAATCCACACAGCTTTTGAATAGTTCTGTCTTGAATATTTCAGAAATGTTCAAAAACAAAATATCAGAAAGAAAAAAAAAATCAAGAAATAATTATTATCATAATCATAATAATAATAACAGGGCTATAATCAAATCGATTAACTGTGATTAATCACATCCCCCCAAAAAGTTTGTGTTTACATAATATATGTGTGTAAGCTTATATATAAACACACACACACACACACACACACACACACACAGACACACAGACACACACACACACACACACACACACACAAATAACAAATGAATAGGGAAAGAAATTATATTTTAATATTCCTATGAAATAGTATATATTATTATGAAAATCTGGTCAATTATTACTCCCATTATTACACTTCTTTTTTTCGTTACATGTTGCCCCAAAAACACATTAATATGCAAATTAGATTTAGTTTAAAGATACGTTATATATAACGAGAAAACCTGTTTATGGCCATTTTATACACATTTTTCATAAAGAAAATGGTATATTAAATCATTCTGTTATAACATAGTTGAGAACTATCTTTCTACAAAGTTTGGTAAAAAATAAAAATCCAGAAAACTAAAAATGTATTGGTGATTAAAAAAAACAAAAACAAAAAAAACAATTGTTTTTTCAGTTTTTTTTTTCTTTTCATTTCTTTTTTTATGCTCTAAACAATGTAATGACATGAAAAAATACATTATTATTATTTTTTTTTTTTCCTAAAATGTTTTGCCAGGTCTTAAAAGGTTAATGGCCTTTTTGGTAACTTCATGACTGACCATGACATTGCATGCGAGTAGTAAATGATACAAGCTACAGCGCGCGCCGGCGCCTTTGTGCGTGCAGTTGAAGAGCACTCGCTCCAAGCACAGTACCATTTCCATGCTCGTGCGACTCACGCCTGGCGCTGAGGTGAAGTTGGAGCACGCGCCTGAAACAAAAGAAAAAAACTGTTGGCCAAACCTGGTCCTGCCCCTGCGTTAACTGTGTTAAATATTTTTACACGTTATACTGAAAATAATTAACGCCTTTGTTAACGCGCTAATTTTGACACCACTAATATATAATTATATAAAACACAAATATATAATTGTTTTATATACAATTATACAATTACAAATACAATTACATGTGTTCATATATACACATGTATGTCTTTATATATAGGGCTACATATAAATATACACACATATATTATGTAAACAAACTTTTATTTTGGATGTGATTAATTGATTTGACAGCACTAACTAATAATAATAATAATAATAACAACAACAACATTTTCCTATTTATCTGTCCTTAGCATTTGCTATTTATTTTTGTCATTTATTATAAGCATGTCTGTTTTGTGGAGCGACTGGAATAGCATATCTGGTTTGACTTGGGGCATGAAAAATAATTTACTTCTTACCATTTCTCTCTACTATTACCATGTGTGAAGTATTCACGGGAAAAAAAGTCAAATAAAATAGAAATTCAGAAAAAGAGAGCCTCAGGACCACCTTGACCTTTGACCTTTGGCTTCTGACTTATGGCCCTCAGTGTTGTGTTAACTATCCTGATGACAGGAGCGGCTGAAAAGAAGAGGGAACATAAACAGATTTATCCTAAAAAGGGAGAATCACAGAGTGAGGAGATATTTTTCACCCAATGACAAGCGGATGGAAGGACGGGAGTGAACTATGGATAAATGATGGCACCGACAGGGAGGCAGAGAGAGAAAGAGAGAGTGACAATGGAAGATGGGAATGGGGATATAAAATTTGAGAGACAGACACATAGAAAAGACTGCTAATGCTGAGACGGGACACTGGAGGAGAATGCAGAAAGAAGACAAACTTTCAAAGTTAGTGAGCGAGTGTCTATCCGGCCAAATACACAGGCATTCAAAGGGGTCAACCCTATTGAGCCTATAAAACGCTGTCACGATAATCCATGGCAAAGATCTTTTAAATAACCCAGTCTTTTAAATAACCCAGGAATTTTTTACGCTTTCTCCACCCTTTTCTTTCCACCCCTGTTTTTTCTCCCTCTCGCCCCACGTCCATCCTCAAATCTCTCTACCCCAGTATTCACAAAGTCATTAATGAGACATTCAAGGCTTTTTGAATCGGCCAGAGACATTGTGTGTCAAAGAGCGAGAAACAGAGTGAGAGAGCGTGTCAAAGAAAGGAAAAGGGGAGTAGAGAGGGAGAATAAACAGTGGAGAGGGCCCAAATGTACTCCCAGCTGAAAGCAGTTAGATCATGTTCTTTTCATGGTCCGATTAGAATCAAATCGATCCCTCAGCACCACCACCCCCTCCAACCACACACACACTTCTTTAAGCAACTCCAAAGAGCTCTTCCAACAAGTACACGCTGCAGCCAGACGTCCACCTGAATGGTAATCAAGCTGCCCCACTGAAATGTGATTGTAAATGGGACATGGGTTAGAAAGACAGATACAAAAAGACAGAGACAGACAGAGAGCAAAACAGAAGAGTTGGGAAATGTCTCTACTTGATTGTGTCCAAAATGCCACATTTACAATCAGCAAATGATCTGATAATGATTGTTACACTTCTGTTTAGGGATCCACAATATCCCATTTAATCCACAATACCATTTAAATTATCAGTCAATATTTATGTTCTTTTTTATGTGTATATTTAATACAGGATATTTAATTGTGCATTTCCACTATTTTTACATGTAGATACATGCTGTCATCTAATAAGCACTCAAAGTTCATCTTTAAAAACTCCCTCCCTCCAACACTGTTAAATGTAATCTTTAGAAAATCTCACAATGAATATCCATTTTGATACTGTACATTATAATGCTAATGCCTATATTCACTTGTAGCATTTAAAAGGATTGATTATAAGTTTTTTTTTATAATTAATTTATTTTTATTATTATTATTATTTTTAACTTTTTTTATTGTTTATTCTTAAATATAAGTAAAACAATAACATTTTATACAAGATTAGACATTAAAAAATTATACAATGCCTAAACATTTAATAATAATAACAACAACAACAATAACAATAAATCAAATAATTAAAAATAGAGTATAGCAAAGATTTATTTTAAAGAAAAAAAAATGAATTGCATATAAAAATATGCAAAAGAAAGATAAAATACAGAAAAGCTGTATTTCTAATTTTGTTATTGGTATTTTTTCCCGGTTATTGGTTATGGCAAGAAAATAATTAACTGGCTCATTTATTGGCTTTAGCAAAATATTATAATATTGGTGCACCTCTATTTTCATCTTAGTGACTTTCCTTAATGCCTTTTGTAAATTTGTTGGATATATCCAAACACATGCAAACTATATTTTATACATGGCTTTATTTTAGAAAAAACAACAACAAAAAAACAAGTTAAATGTTGGTACAGGCACAATGGATGGCTGGAGCCTAGAGATCTAAGAATGTAAAGTTGTATTGTTTAGCTGCTTTATCCTACAGGGTGATTTAGTCGAGTGGGCATTTTAGAAATGCATTGGAAAGATTTCGTGCACGAGTGTTTTTGTATCATGGAAATTTTGTGTGCAAGTGGCATTGTGGCAAAGATATTTAGTGGGTTAGTAATGTGCCTGGGGTGTATTTAATGAATAAGGTAGAATTGTGCAAGGGGTATTTAGTGTCATAGTACCAAGTGCTATTAGACTCACTCAACCAATAGATGACACTAACATTCTCTTAGCAGCTGCAGACACTTCAGCGAGAGCATCTAGAGAGGGAGCATTCACGGAGGTACGTGGGCCGTTGATGAAGTCTGTATGGGTGTAAGAGGACGGGGCATTGCCGATTCGTGACGGTGTGTTTTTTCTGCAAGTGTTGTTGGTACACGGGGCGGGTTCATGAGGATAGCGTGTAGTGCAGATGACCTTTGTCTCTAATTTAGACACTTGCAGCTGGGCCAATGGCAAGCACCGCTTTCATTCATATTTAATGAAATATTCAAGGCTCAATAGAAGCTAAGCTTTAGTGACAGCATTTGTGCCGTAATGTTGACACACACACACACACACACACACACACACACACACACACACACACACACACACACACACACACACACACACACACACACACACACACACAAAAAGCTTTATTATTATCCATGTGTCCCTCCTTTTTCTTTAAAAAGTGGGTTACAGTGAGGTATTTTCAATGGAAATGAATAGGGCCAATCCATAAACATTAAAATACTTTTTGTTCAATAGAAAAGACACAAGATGGAAATACTGTGGTGTGAAAAAATCATTTGCTAACCTTTTCTGTGTAAAATTTTACAACTTTGACAATGACAACAAAACACAATAAACCCAAAGACTATAACTATACAGCTATGCAACTCAAATAATACAAACATTTCAGGCCTGTTCACACCAAGAACAATGACTATAATGATAAGTATAACTATAAAATTTGACAAATCTAATTCGGTGAGAATAGTGGATTTCACACCACAACTATAAAAATAATAACACAGAGGAATGATATTGTTGGAATCACTTTCAAAATATATATATTTTTAAATATATATATATATGGTTATAAAAACTTATATAACTTATATAACTGTATAGCACTTAAGTATAGGGACCAGTTTGTGATATATATATATATATATATATAAAGTCACACAAAGTCACTTTTACGGACTTTTAAATTAAATGTTCCCTCCTGGTGGAATGACCTGCCCAACTCAATCCGAGCAGCTGAATCCTTAGCCAACTTTAAGAATCGGCTTAAAACACATCTCTTCCATCTTTATTTGACCCTCTAACTTTTTCACTCTAATCTCTTTAATCTTTTTGTATTAAAAAATAATTAACTACCTCTTTAATCTTCTTTGTATTCTATCTATTTTCTTTTCATTTATTATACAATTATAAAAAGACATCTAACAGCTTGCTCTATTCTTTTTCTATTCTATCTGTTTTCTTTTTATTTATTATTATATTATTTAAAAGTCCTTGCTACGTATACTGTGTTTAGGCTAACTGAGACTTGTTTATAGCACTTATATATCATTGCTCTTTTGTTGTTTTTGATTGCTTCCATTGTCCCTCATTTGTAAATCGCTTTGGATAAAAACGTCTGCTAAATGACTAAATGTAAATGTAAATATATATATATATATATATATATATATATATACACACAGTGGCATGCAAAAGTTTGGCAACCCCTTGCAGAATCTGTAAAAATGTGAATAATTGTAACATATAGTCCACAAGACAACAACAACAACAACAACAAAAAATTCGCTGCAATTATTAAAATAACCCCATTCAAAAGTTTGGGAACCCTTGGTTCTTAATACTGTGCGTGGTTACCTGGATGATCTACGACTTTTTGTTTTTCTGAACAGTTTAACTGAGCTCTGTTCTTCAGAAAAATCCTCCATGTACTGCAGATTCTTCAGCATCTTTGCTTATTTGAACCCTTTCCAGCAGTGACTGTATGATTTTGAAAGGCATCTTTTCACACTGAGGACAAGTGAGGGACTCAAACACAGTGAATGTTTGAACCTTTTTTAATAGTTGTTTTTGAGTCCCTCAAATGTCCTCAGTGCAAAAAGATGGATCTCCAAATCATACAGTCACTGCTGGAAAGATGCTGGAAAACTGAAGAATCTGCAGAACATGGAGGATTTTTTTGAAGGACGGAGCTCAATTTAACTGTTCAGAACATGCAAGGGACTCATGAACAACCATCACAACAACAACAACAAAAACAGACGTAGATCATCCAGGTAACCACACACAGTATTAAGAACGATGGGTTCCAAAACTTATGAAGGGGGTTATTTTATTTTTTCCCAAACTTTTGCATGCCACTGTATATATATATATATATATATATATATATATATACACATATATATATATATATATATATATATATATATATATATATATATATATATATATATATATATATATATATATATATAATATATATATATATATATATATATATATATATATATATATATATTAGGGCTGTCAAATGATTAATCACGATTAATCACATCCAAAAATAAAAGTTTTGTTTACATAATATATGTATGTGTACAGGGTATATTTATTATGTATATATAAATACACACACATAAATTATATATTTAGAAAATATTTACATGTATATACATTTATATATTTATATTCTTATATTTTATATTATATATAAATATATTTAATATATAAACATAACATATTCTTCTTAAATATATACATGCATGTGTGTGTATTTATATATACATAATAAATATACACAGTATACACACATATATTATGTAAACAAAACTTTTATTTTGCATGTGATTAATCGTGATTAATCATTTGACAGCCCTAATATATATATATATATATATATATATATATAATATATATATATATATATATATATATATATATATATATAATTATTATTATTATTGATTAATTATACATTTTATTAATTATATATATTATAGTTAATGAAAAAAAATTAATTCATATTAATTATTTTATTAAAGAAGTATAAGCTTCACATTTTTGCTTTTAAATCCTCCAAAAATTGGCCCCACTCACTTCCATTGTAATTGTCTCACCGTAACCTCCATTTTGGTTTTCCTCTAAAGAAAACTAGAGAAGAGTGATTTGTGTGGTAACAAAATGCAAAATGCAAAAAAGAAAAAAAAAAAACCTGCCATTTGAGCTTAATTTGTTTTGAACCTGGAATATTCCTTTTTTTTTTTTTAAATAGTTCTAAAGTTCAAAAAGTTTGAAATATTGCCAACCAGTTGATCTCTCTGGTTACTGTTTAACTGCAGCTGCTCTGTAAGTGAGTGGTTGGGACCACCCTGTGGTCTGTTACATTGACACCTCTCTCTCTGTCTCTCTAGTCTTCCCCTTTTCACCTTACGCTCACATTCATTCACTCTGCAGCTGCATCACCCGACCACTTTCTCTCAGCCGAGCTCTCTCTCTCTCTGTATTTGTCTCCTCCAGTCCAGAAGATGGATGGAAGAGGCTCTAAAACAGGCCAACAATAGTCGCTAGCGCAAGGTGAGCTCTTGCAGCTGTGCTAACTGGCTAGCATGAACGTCACAGTATGGCAACAGTATGCTTTTGTTCTGGCTCCCAGCCTGAAAAGGGCCATGGGGGGGTGCTGGGGTTTGCATGGCGTACTGGCTCTGGGTCATTTTTCTTTCGGTGTGCCAGTGCTACCCTTCTGCCCCTGCCTCGCTCCCTCCACAGCTGTGTATGTGCGCTAGCGTTAGCGGGAGGAAATGCGAGGGCATTGGGATGATGGAATACGTGCGTGCGGCGGGCGGTTGGGGCCTGTTTTGGGCGCGTTTTCCCCACCGTCCTATTAGAGGCTTGTTTATTGGCCTTGTGATGCCATTGTCCTGCGTGTTCAGGGGCGGCCACACTGCGTAATTGGCCGATCCACGCTCTGCAGCGGCGGAGGTGATTTATAACGTGGCCTGAATGGGGCTGACTTCATAACGTCACAGACTAACGCTGAATAAACGCCAGAGAAACGTTAATGAAAGGATGAAATGAAAACGTCCACCGAGCCCTTTGTGTCGGTGTGAAATCGGCGATCGGGACAAAGAGAGTCACTGGAGTCCCTTCTTTCTCCCTCAGTTTCTATTTTTCTCCACTTCTGCCTCTTTATTAATCTCTCTTTCGCTCCTTTTCTTCACTGTTTATCTACATCAGTCGCTCTCTTTTCTCTCTCTTTTACGCCTTGTCTCTCTCTCGCTGTTTTTTCATCTCTCTCTGTCTTCGCTAACCTCTGGCCCTTTTCTCTCTCCCTTTTTCCCTCCTTTCGCCTTTGTACTGTCTTTGTTAATGCTTCTGTAGATGAAGTTGTCGGCTCTCACTTATTCTCTCCTTTTCATTCAGTCTCCCTTGTTTTATCTTAATCTATCAGTCTTTAGATGGGCCCTCTGAGTGCCAGGTTCCCATTCGGTCAGGCAATCTTCACCTGAACGCCATTATTTTTCCCATTAACCTCAATTTGGTTGCCCAACTTTTAGGTTTTTCTCTATAAACATGCACAAAAAGGTTTATAAAGCTTCTTATGTAAACATGCAAATTTATTTTTCATTTTATCCTACTTCAGCTTGGCAGAGAGCATGGGAACACATTTTGCTACAGTAATTTAATACAGCCTAGAAAATAATGGCCCGAACGCTCCAGAAACACTCAGCTGGAAAATATGTGATTTTCCCTTTTAAAAATACGATTCTAGTTCGACATTTCACTTCACATGATTCCACTTCATCAATCAATGACATGTTACTTCATCATTTAATAACAGGATTCAAGCAACTGAAGTGAAATAATACCATCAAATTAATCCTCACTTATTGGTATTAGACCTCGATTCAGATCTGTGCAGATGCCGTAAAACAGAAAGAATCCAACACGTTTCTTGATGAACTGGCTCATTACAGCCGTGGGTCAGCTGTGAGGATGTGTGTGGGCAGTTATAAAGCTAATGGCTTGCAGGGGGCAGGTTTTAATGACCTCCTAATTAAGTCTAACCCTCCCACCATTGACCAGATCATGTAGTAGAGGTTAAAGGTCATTTACATAGAGACTGGTAACCAGTGTCTACCACCAAATTAATTGAATTGGGAACACCTACATTTGCGAAATACATCCGTTCTTTTCTTTCCACAGAGTATAGCATTTTTATCAGCCCCCAATCAAAATAATGGATCTACCTTCTGTCTTTCACTCTCTGCCTTGTCCATTAGTGAGCGCCATGGTGGCTGGTCTCATGGCTCGAGAGATTTTTAAATAAAATTTAGTTGGACATTTGCTGAACTGAATTTTGAAACGGAGTTCAAACGTCCTTACTAAATTAACCGATTTAATTAATACTCAAAATGACTCATTTAATACCAAGCTTTTATAACTCAGGGTAGACAATGAATTGAGAAGAAATTTCAATAACAAAAAAGGAATATTTCCAAAAAGAATCCTCTTTATTCTTTTCAAAATTATTGATGCTTTTTATAATATAATATAATATAATATAATATAATATAATATAATATAATATATATATAATATAATATAATATAATATAATATAATATAATATAATATAATATAATATAAACCACAAAACCATTCATAAGGATTACTAGTCATAATTATACATAATCTGAAAGCTGAATAAATAAGCTTTCCATTGATGTATGGTTTGTTAGGATATGACAATATTTGGCCGAGATACAACTATTTGAACATCTAGAATCCGAGTGTGCAAAAAAATCTAAATATTGAGAAAATTGACTTTAAAGTTGTCAAAATGAAGTCCTTAGCAATGCATATTACTAATCAAAAATGAAGTTTTGATATATTTATGGTAGCATATTTACAAAATATCTTCATGGAACATGATCTTTACTTAATATCCTAATGATTTTTGGCATAAATGAAAAATTTATAATTTTGACCCATACAATGTATTGTTGGCCATTGCTACAAATATACCCATACAACTTAAGACTGGTTTTGTGGTCTAGGGTCACATACAATACAATATAATATAATTTGTAACACTTTTAAAGTAATAATTTTAATAAGCCAATGTGAATAAAATAAATGAGTTCTTACATGTACTCATATTGCAGTATATAAGAAAATATACGTTATCAGGAAGAAAAAGAAAGGTAAAAGACACACACACACACACACACACACACACACACACACACACACACACACACACACACACACACACACACACACACACACACACACACACACACACACAATCAATTATTGCTGACTTTCTCTGTTCCCTTGGGAGAGTGTTTTTAGGGGTCTATCCTGTACACCCACCCTCTACTCAACCCCCCAACCCCCCTAATTCTATGTTCAAAACATATCAGCTCTTTTCCCCTGGTGTTAAATAGGAACAGTTTCTCTTGTGTTAATTCTCCATTTTGTCGCTGTCTGTGTGCAAGACCTCTCAGTGTTCAGTCTCTTATTCAGCACTAAACGCTCAGCTACCCCCTCCCCTTTCTCTTTCTCCCCTTTCCCCTTTCTTTTCACTCTCCCCTCTCCTTTCGTGAGACCATCTAGATTATGTTGCTAAGGAGATTTTTTTTTTCGTTCTCTCTCTTTTTGCTTTTTTTCCAGTGTTTTCCATTGATTTGCTGTTAATGCATTTTCAATGCCCCTTGGTGTGTGCTGGGGGAGTGGGGGGCACTGCGAGTGCAGTCTTCACACTCACTAGAGGAATTTTACTCTGAAGGGGTCGATGGAGGGGGGGGGACTGCCCAAAGAGAGCCACTCAAGTGAAAAATTAGGTGATTTTTAGCAAGCATGGGAGCTGGCTCACTGAGACGCACACACGCTCACCCACACAAACCCAGTAGCACGGTGACCACCCACTCCTCTTGTATTTTCTATCCTCTTTTCAGAAAACACTCACAGGTGGACTTGCGAGGGCTGCCATTCTCCTCGCTCGTGCCAGTAACACTGTATGTGGAAATAGCCATCACTCTTCAGGAGACCTGTCAGCTCCTCTTGCAGGCCTGAAAATGGACGGAAAGAAAAAAACATTAAAATAATAATGAAGATCATTAACATTTGATTCCAGGGGAGCTATTTTCTTTGAGTGAGCACTGGTGACAGGCAATTTTCACTGTGATTGTAAGGCCTGATAGTCTAGTGGTGTTACTGTCATATATTATGCAAGGAGACCAGAGTTTAATGTTGATGTTTAAATGAATAATAAAATAATAAATACCTTATTAAATGCTAACACTTGTTGGTAGTTTTGTATTGACAAATATTTTGCAAAATGTGCACAGAAACTGCATGAATGATACAAGTGACATAATCTAGTTTCAAAGCGGTAGATTTCATGACAAATATGCAGCACTAATTGTTTAATCTACAATAAATCTGGAATTTCTAATCTAGAAGGATTTTTTTAGGTTTTTTTAAACCAACATTTGTCAAAAATGTGAGGAGCCATGTGCTAAGTTTAATTGGGCGTGACATTTCTGCTCATCATTCTTAGAATTCTGCAATTGACCAATCAAAATCAAGCAGATAAATCTGTGATCAAATATTTATATATATTGGCAACTAATCTAAATAATTGACTGATTACATGCATTGTTTTGCTAGCTTTAGGTGTAATATTCCTCTGCAGTCTTTTTCTTCTCACATAATAAAATAAACTCAGAACAATACCCATTCATTTATTTGATAAGGTGTCGTGTAATAAGTTGGATAACGTACAACCATCGTCACAAAATAAACCCTTCAAAATGTTATAATGCCTGGGCATTTTAAAGATGAATGTACATTATCCCCTAATATGCACCTGGATGTACAAAGTCATCCCTTTATGCAATTGTATTAGATCACTAAATTCGAATCAGTGGGATTAGCTGCCAATAAAGCAACCATTCAGAAAATACATATGCATTAAGTGAGTGCAATAACTTAAAAAGTTTGCATGATAATTTCATGAAATGTTCCAAGCATCTTTTCCACACATATCTCTTGTCGTCTTTGTTGTTTTCCCCATGCATTGTCAGTCACTCTGTAATTTTTGGTTACAGTTATGGTGTGAATGGTGACCTCAGTGGTTTTCTAGTTTTCCCTAATGTCACATATATGATTTATGAATGTCTACTGTTTTTTTTCCATATACATTTCTGTCTCTATTCCTTCCTGTCTCCCACAAATATGGAAATGCTCTTCTCTGCCAAGATGCAGAGGATTCTAATCTAGCTACCACTCTGTGGATTCTCCAACATAATCAGCCAATCAGAGACCAGCTAAATCAAGAACTGGCAGGAACTAGAGCTGTCGACGCCCACTCCAGCTGCAGCCACCCAAAAGTCAGAGGCCATGACATGAATCTAATTTTATATGTATGATGAGTTTCTTCTGTTGCCCCCATGTGTTCCTCCACTGCACCTGCAGAATGTCTCTTTTCTGTCTTTCTTTTACAGCTGACATTCATTGCAATGACTTTGCCTAGAGGGCCCTGATTTATGCATGTCCATCTCTAAAAGTCACCAGCAATTCAGATTGCAAAAGAATAAACGTTAAATAAATTAGACTAATTGTGAACATTTGTTAAAATGCAGAAAGGAAAAGAAAAATTTACTCTATATATTTATTTTGGTTTTATATATGGGTTTTGGAAAACTTTACAAAACATCTTCAAGAAAGGTTTTAATGAAATGACTGTAAAATGTCACATAGATTAACTATCAAGTAAAAAGCAATAACATTTCCCTTACACATTAAATATACAATTATTTTATTCAAAGATGTTTTAAATATATATTTTCAAAGTACTCTTTTTACACCAATTATAAATTAGTAATTCATAATATTTTAAAGAGTCTTAGAGAGTTTACTTTGCTGTAAAAAGGTCAAATGATCTGATACAGTACTTATTGGATCTTGACACAATCTTGAATAAGTCCTCTTTAGTATGTATGAATGCATTTTTGTGAATAATTTAATAGATAGGACAAAAATTAGATCACTGATCCATACACTCTCCCTTCAGTGCAAAAGGTATTCAAAAAACATGAACTCTGGAATTTAGTTTTCCACCAATTTCTCACTTTTTCTGTGCGAATAGTGTCTGCATACTAATGTTTAGTGCATGTAAATATCACTAAGCTTTGTTGTTTACATTGCTGAGATAGAGTAAACATATTTCAGTCTGACTCTTTCTCCTCCTCTCTTTTAACACCATGACTGCGTGTACGAATCTGTTCTAGTACTCTACTCCGACACATTTCTGTTTCAGTCTTTTATGTTTATAACGAGAGTGTGTTAGAAAAATAGATTAGAGGGAGGCTCAGAGGAGCTGACAAAGCCAACATTAATTATGCAGCTTTCAGGGAGTTTGTTTACTCATATGATTATGGATAATAACATAGTGAGAATGAGCCAGGAGAAAATGGTAAACACGATATTCACAACTCAACCTGAGAAAATTGGAATTTCCTCAGAGATTCTACACAAACGCACTCACAATGGCTTTTATGATTAATTGTGTTTTACAAATGAAAATGCTGTCGAATCTGTGCAAACCGCCTCAGGGCAGAAGCCACGTCACTGTGGGAAATTGACGGAAAAGCCATTAATATTATTGACACATGTAAAGAATGTCAGACTCACACCTGTTTACTGTGAATATATTCTGGCAATCACTTACAAACACACTTGTATGCACATACACCACCAGTTTGTTGCACAGCACTCAAAAGTTGATGCCTGTGAGAACAAGCTCCTTCTTTTGACGGACAGAAAAGGAGAATCAGAGACACAAGTATTCATCATCCATTTGATTCCATGTGGGAAACCTTAATTTTCTGTGACAGGGACTGAGAAAAAAAAGCAAAATAAAAAAAGCAGCAAAACTAAGCTAATTTTTCTTTTTGTCCTTTATAGGATGGCCAATTCTTTCTTCTCCCTGGCTGGTACAAATTGGGCAACTGTGGACCTTTTCTCCTCAGAGCGAGATGTAGGATGAAGCGAGGCTGGGATCTCAATCAGGCGTTGATGTGAACAAAGTTAATCCCTCATTGGTGCCGATGTGACCCGAAAAAAATCGGCTTAAAGTGGCTCCGTTAAACTGGACACAGTTCTGCCGTTCAAAGGCGGCACCATTCCCCTTCTCTTTCCTCTCAGCTTCCCTCTCCCTCCTCTCTGCCACCCACACGCACCAGCAGTATTGGAGCATTAAGACAAATACATTCATAACCCTGTTTTATTAAAGACTTGGGGCCTCTGGGTGTTGTGTAGGGGCCCTGGGGGGGAGGTTGCAGTGCGACAACGGGGCGATTAGGCTAAGCCTTCCCATGAGGAACATGAACACGGCACAGCAGCCACTGGGCCCTGAGATGTCCGTTCCCCTCCCACCTCGAAACCTAATCCTCTATTTCATGCACATTAGTGCTGTGTAAACGCTCCCCCAGGCTGCCTTTACAGTGAGCTCCACTTTAGAAGAGAGATGCGCTGCTAAAGATGCTGAGAAGCAGTAATGCTCAGACATATTTTTCCACAGGCACAAGAATGTGATGGGAAGTGTATAAAAACTCCTTTAGACATGCTTTATGTAAAAAAAAAAATCTGTATAAAATGAACTGGTGCACCTTTGAGGAAAAATGTTTAGCGATATAAGAGTCTAAAAGTGATCTGAGGCTGGTGATTTATAAATGGGCAATATAAAAATTTATATTTCTGACTAAATAAATTATTAGTATATTAATAATTCATTTCAAATAGACCTTTAAAAACTAAAACCAACCAAATCACTCATGTTGTGTTTTCTTTTGCTCAAAATGCTAGTTAATGTTATCGCATTGGATTTAAACTTCCCCCCAAAAACTGGATAATTTGTGAACTTTTCTGTGACATTTTTCCCAATCTTGTTACACTTAAAATGTGGTGGTACTATTCAAAAAGGACTGGCCTACAAAAAACTGCTTATGAATTTCTCAATGAATTTCTTCAATGAGGCCTTTAATCAGTCAGTTCCAAAAAGAAACACAAAACCCAGCTGAAAGAAAACAAGATAAAATGACTGAATCCAAGATTTTGTGATAATATAGCAAAATGAGAGATTTACAAGCAAACTTTAAAAGGCCAGCCATTTTTGAACACCACATTAAGTAAAGGGCTTTCAGGACAGGACAAAGGTTAAATGCTAAGTGAATTTAGGCATTGCAAATTTATAATGTACAGCATGAAGTTGATTTTGAGATTTGCTATATGTTTAACAATGTTATTAAATTGTTTGTTTAAATTGTGTTTTTAAAGGTTGACATTGCTCTCAGTGAGTGTTAGATAACAGCAAAAGTAATCAGCATGTAAAAGTGTATAATTAAATATCAGGTAATAACCTTTATGGTACTAATGTACCTAGTGTAAAGATTTACTTTAAGTGAGCGAGAAATGTAATCTAAATGTAAAAACGGGTAATGAGAATGCAAAAAAAATAAAAAAATAAATAAATAAAAAATTAAAACATTGACTGATTCTCTGAAACTTGCTTAAAAATTGATAAAAATGAAAATATTAAATTGTCAAATTTCTGAAACAGTAATCATAGTGCAAAAAAAAAGAGTTCATAATACTTCCATGATTCATTCATGTTTTCATGATTAATGTTTTGAATATTTGTTCTCACTTTTCATTTTAACAGTCTAGTGGTTAAATTCTTCAATGCTGATTCACATTAAGGGCATGCAGAATGAGGCTTGATCTTTGTTTTATTTGTGTTCATGCCTCTATATGTCTGTGTAAGAAAGGCCTGTTTCTGATCAGTGTGCTTGAAAGTACTGTGTGGGCTTGCGTGATGTGTCCCGAATCATTAACAGTTTTGGCACATACTGTATGTGTTAGGGAGCTTGGCACTCTATAGGCAGTGACTGTGTGATTCTCAATGTATATGTCAGCATTTAAGTTTTAAATATATGTGTGTGCACTTACTGCTGTTTTGTTGTGGTCTGGAGATGCTCTTGAAGCTCAGGCTTTTGTGTTTTTGCTTTTTTTAGTGTCTGAGGGATATAAGAAAAAATGTTGGAATCACATTTGATGACACAAAAGGCAAACCCTCTTTCAAAGCCACTTTAGAGGTGCAAAAAAACAAGAACCACAGTAAAAAGAAAAGAAAAAAAGACTGAGTTCACAGTTCCTCTGATTTATGCTTCTCATCACTGTGAGAAGAAACAGTGACAATCAGCACTTTGTGGTATCAGCAGCAAAACCAATGTATATACATACATACACACACTAAAAAAAAAGTTACAAAACTGTCACAGGGCAGTAAAGCTTCAAAAGGTACTAACTAGCCTTTTAAATGTTATTTAAACTCGAAAATATAAATGACAATTGCTAATGCACAAATTTAACTGCATTAGAAATCCAAACTGAGTAACACACACACACACAAAAGTTATTTACAGTTAAAATTCTAAATAAAAAAGCAAAAAAAAAAAAAAAAAAAAGATCTTTCTTTGTACATATACATATACAATTTCAATATTTACTTTTTTATTGGTATCGCTGTAATCTGGGCAAAAAAGTTAATTTTAAAACATTTTTAATTTTAAATTTATTTATTTGATTAATTATTATCAACACTTGAAAATGTATGAATTTCAGTGCATTAGAAAACAAAATATCAAATATAATATAATATAATATAAATATATATATATATATATATATATATATATATATATATATATATATTTTTTTTTTTTTTTATCAAAATATTCTGAAAACACATTCATTGAAATGTTTTGTTAGAAAAGCGTGCTTGTGCTATCTTCCCATTCTATTCTCTAATGCTATGGCATTCATATATTTTAATGTCCAGATACTTTTGGAGCCACTGTATACCAAAAAAAGTGTAAAAACACTGTTATTATGCACATAGAATTCTCATCTTGAATTAATTCACTCTGTTCAGCTGAACTGACAGTGATCTGATGCCTGGCCAGCTTCCAGCTGTATGTGTATATAGCAGCAACAGAAGAAGAATGAGAGATCAGAGAGAAAGTGAATGTGAGAGTGTTCGGCCTGAGGCAGCGTGCAATAAAGAGAGATTAGTAGTCATAATCTGCTGAAGCATGTGTGTGTGTGGTGTGTGGTAGAGAGGTGAGTCCTATGGCCTCTGCTCGCTCACCCAGACAAATGTCAAATCTCCATTTACGCTACACTAAAAACAACAAAAACAACAACAACATAAACCTACCAGTTGATCACACACAAAAGCAACATGTGAGGCTTATTGTCTGAACTGTTTCATCCCAGGACTCAGTTCCCTTTTTTCCATGTGCTGTAAAATATATCATACTCAAAATCCAAATATGAATTCAATGGCAACAGTGAAGCAAAGGACTTGTTCTTATATCACAGACACCAGGCACTTTGATATGTTTCATGACTGATTGATACCAGCAGTGAATGCTGTGTGGGTTGCTGTGTGGGTCTACTGTCAGGGCTTCTATTATATTAAAATTAGAGGCCTGTTTATCTAATTACAACAGTACTATACTGTAAATAGGTTCACGTCCCATTTATCTCTCCGTTCTCACACTCAGAGAGACAATAATGTGCTTAAGACTCACAAGTATATAAAAAGAAAGGAGGAATCATTCTGGAAAATAGAATAACACTGCAAACGCATGCAGTCTTCCCAGACAAAATGTAGACAGTTGTGTCAAAGACATACTTTGAGACAGTTCACAACATTAGATTGCTTTAGAGTACATGCGGGCTGGCAAAAAAGACTATAATGATGAACAGATTAGAAGGTAAAGAGAGAAAGAGAAAGGGAGAGACTCTTGACCCTGACGTGGGGGTGTTAAGAGGGTAATTAAACGGAAAGAAAAGAAAAAGAGAGACAGGCCTACAAGTAAAGTATACAAGTCCATTAATTATTGCCTCAGGAAGTTTCGAGAAGTTTTATTTTCCCTCCAAAAACAATTAATTGCAACGAATGAGTGCTTGAATACAGTTCTCTACACTTAGTAAACGTTATATTTTTATTCATTGTATTGTGAACTATTCACTAAAGATGATCTCAAAAGACAGATGACAGTGAAGGGACTCAGTTTAGTGAGCAAGTTCATTGTGTGGCACATACTGCCCCCTATCGGTACATATGAGGAATAAACAATGATAATGTATGAAGTAATATGTGGTAACTGGAGAAGCGTCGGTTTCTCACACAAGCAAATTGATTTTTTTCGCTTTCCCTATACCATTATAGATACATATAGGCCACTGTGTTTATCTGGTAGTATTTGTCCTGTTTTACAAAACAGATGACACTTTTTGTTTTCTCAAATCATTTCAACAACATTTTATTTCAATTATAACAATATATATAATAAATATATAATTATATATATATATAACTATAAATATATAACAAAAAATATAATTTAGAATAGCCTGCTTTAAGTAGGCTAATGACAGTAATGATAGTGGTCTATTTAATGACTACACAATCTTTAACGTCGGTGTAATTAACAGTTCACACAAAGTTGTATGTTAAGCCAGATATGACGAGGTTTCTGTTTCATAGTGTCGGAAAGATGAGCCGTGCAGTGTGTAACCTACAGAGAGGACCTGCCGCGGTCACAATGCAGCTTTTGTCGCCTCAACAATCCTCTTTCAGTTTAACCACTAATGAATGCGCTTTGTATATAATATACCTTTGTTTTCGTGTAGCATCTCGAATGAACTGTCTCCAAAAATAGTATAGGCTACTGTTGAATTCGGCAGTTTGAGAGCAGCATATTTTGCGGTAAAACTACATAGCATAGGCCTATTATAAAACGCGATGAGTGAGAAAGACGCTTTGGCTGAGTGGAACTTCCGGTGTTCTGGAATGCAACTAAATGCCTAAAAACGCTACTTCTTTGTAGTACCTCCAACCAACCGCAAATTAATGTTTAATTGTGTTTTTAATGGCTGTTTTTTAAAGCTAGCCCTGACATACATGGATAAGTCTTTAGTCATTGGGATAAAATGATGGCATAATTGAGAACAGACATGAAAAACTTATGTTTGGGTATTTACAAGATTTCTGTGGGAGCTGGTGAATGTACTCTGATGTTGAATGAAGCAGCTTAGAGAAAATTTCAGTTTATTGTGCTGTCAAGTAGTCCTATTTATGGAAACCCAGAATAACAAGGTAGGCTAATTGCAACTTTATATCTTACAGCGTGACTACCTGCATGCGAATATGCACTTTCCTACATAGTAAGTGACAGTGTGTGAAAAGAGTAGGCCAGATTTTACAGCATTCACAAATCAGTAGGTGGATGACCGACCTACTACGTCTGCTGAAATTCCAGAGTGCGCATCTGATGGACACTCTACTACCCCATGAGGCCATGGGAGAGGAGTTGTGAGTGGCAACGAAATGATGCAACTGAAGCTGATAGGTCACATGAAAGTAACATGACAAATGTTTTTTTTCTCATTTGTAAGTTGCTTTGGATAAAAGTGTCTGCTAAATGACTATAATGATTATAATGTAAATGTAGTAAGTCCAGATTATATTCACATTCATATGGATGCAATTAGGCCTACTTATTTAAAAAATAAAAAAATAAAATCTATTTTGAATGCAATTCACAATTGATTTGTGACTACTTTTTCCTTATAATTTTTAATCCCACAATTACCCTTTCATTTTTTACTTTGAGGCAGAAACAACTTTGTTGAAGTATTGCTGCCCTTGACTTTATAAACTTTATCCTTTATCCATTTCCTGCTAGCAGAAAAAATTCAGCTTTTCTCGTCAATTTTTATTTTTTCAAATTAAATGGGCTATGTCATATCCACATTCAGTTCACAACTCTCTAAAAGTACATCAATTATCTCATAAGTTTAACTCAAGAATTTTAGTAGAAACATCTGAGACAAAGTCTCATGAGCTACAAAAAGGAATCATTTTTAACAATAAGCATTCCATGCTGTAAAATGCATGCACAACAACATTGATGTCCCTTATCTTCTTGACCAGAGAAACCCTTTGGGATTCCACCCCTTCTTTCTTTCTCTTTTCTCATTACAGAGATAAGTCTATACTGTCCCACTATCCTATGATAGCCATGCCTCTCTGGTGTCTGTCTCCTTTAGAAACATTTCTGCGTGCCGTTAAAAACTTTACCTTTGAACAATCCCTCACGTCTCGCCTGTCACATCTGACAGGTCACTCACAGGATAGTAGCACTATTCATTAGAAAAAAGACAGCTCATTGCACTCCCTCCATCCAGTGGCCTCACAGCCGTCTGGTCGCTGTGGAGACGAGGAGACAGTGAGAGATGGTCTGGTCTGAAGTGCCAGAGATGGGTGACATACAACAGCTACAAACAACACACCCAAGAGAGAAGATAAGAGAAGATCGCTCATTAACATGCTCTCGCTTACACACAAATAAACACACTGGCACATTCAAGGCATGGCGATAATGTCCAAACATGCTCATTGCTCATTAGCATTATTATTCAAATTATTCATTTACACATGCACAGAAATGTACAACAACAAACATTTTCAAAGTTCCTAATAAAAGTGCATGAAAAAAATCTACATTTACATGCTTTTGTCCTACTTCCTACTTGGCCACATGCATGTCTTTATCATATAGACTTTATATTTTACATTCTTCTTCCTTTCTCCTTTTTTTACAGTCCTAAGCTCTAGTTTTCCTCCTTTTTTATTTGGTTACCTCACAATTCTTCAGAAATCTTTCTGCTGCAGATTCATATCTCTGATCTGATTGAATCGTTTCGGCCATATGAGTTTCTCTTGTACTCTTTCCTTATTTCTTTCTCTTTCTCAATGTTGTTAAGATGAAATGTGCTCTGCGTCTGATCTGCTTGCTGGGGGGTCTGAGTCGCTGGCTGGCCTGGACTAGAGTAACTGACTCCAGTCTGTGATATCCCACTGATTTATGATCAGTACTTCCTGCCCTGAGCTTAACCTGCAACATTATGACCAAACATGCAAAAATGTTGCCGGAACACCTTCTGCATATGCACAAAGGATTGAGTTCCCTCAATTATAAAACTTCAGCCAATTTAAATTTGGTCATTCACTTTGCAAAATGTTACAGATTTCTTGCTTAAATTATCAGCTAGCAGTTTATCAGTAGTTGCTCTTTTTTTTTTATTGTAACATATGGTTATAATAATACACTGATATTACATTATTATTCAATATTTCATAAATCAATACTTAATATAATAAAGTTTGGGGCAAGTAAATTATTTTATAAAGAAATTAAAGATTTTTGTCACAAATATATACATATTTTAAATAAATGCTGTCTAATTTGTAAGATTTATTACAAAGTAACTTTAATAGCAGTGTTGTTGTTAACAACAAAAAATTTTTTTGGTTAATTAAAATAAAGCTGCAAGATGGATGCAAGCTAGATGGAAAAACAAACTTATTTTTTAAAAGTTACCTTTAAATAAAGATTCATTTGAAGTACTAATATTAATAAAACTAAAACTTAAATAAAGCTAAAGAGAAATACAAAGAAAATCAAAAACTAATCAAACTCAAAACAAAACATATAAAAATTTCTAATTATGTTGTTTTGCATTATGTTCCCACAATATTATTCATTTCAGATTACATATGCCTTCATTCACTTATCTAAATCACCCTCATTTATGCACTCTCCCTTTATCTCTCTCTTTTCTAGTTGGTCTGTCAGTTGTCTCTGACAGTGTTGAATCTCATGGTCAGCATCTATCGTGATACTACATAAACTAAACTTACCCTGACCCTTTAGGGTCAGAGGTCAAGACAGCATAAACACGGAGACAGGCCGACTGGCCCATCAGTCATACAGCATCCCTTGACAGCTGAGCTGAACACCCATCACTCCACATCCTGCTGGTCAGAACTGCATATGACACACTTCATGATGGAAGAATCTTGATTCCCCACAGCCTCTAAAATCTAGAAGTGGTGGAACCGCCCAGCATGATTGGAAAAGGTTAACAGCCATACTTGTATCCCTCAGAGAGATGTGTAAGCTCTGTGATTCATTTGGAAGCAGCCTGTTCCGTGTTCAGCATTCCAAACACAGTGTTTTTATGAATGTGCTGGCAGTCCACTGTCCTGGCTCAGAGACAGAGGGGGCTGGAGAGTCTGCTAAAGTCATTGTTTATAACTGACAAGCACTGAGACGTTTTATCATTACACAAGAGAGACATGAGGAGAAAGCAAAGCTAAACCCCAATACTATGACCTCCCTACACCAGATAGAATGCAGGATACACACAGGATCCAGACAAACACATTTTGGTTTCGTTACATTAGTGAGGATATTTCAGAGATGCCATTTGCTAAACAGTAAACCTCTAATACAAAACCTGTTGATCTCAGCAGATTTAAAGGAAAACATTACTCAACATTACAATCAATATAAAGTTAATATATTTAAAAAATATCAAGCTGAAACTTCATTACAAATGTTTAATTAAAATATATTTAAATACATGATATATAAGTTTAATAGAAGTATATTTTTGTTTACCATTAACCATATTTTAAAGACAATAAAAGTTTACATTTATATAAAGATTTAATTAAGTACTAGTTGGGTGTGTCAAAAAAGCACTCTGAATTTCAGCTAATTGCATTTAATATACTGTACATTTAAGCTATAATATATATTTTTAATGATTAACATGCATTTAAGTATATTAAGTGTATATGCTTTTAATGCATATTTTTAACATCTCTTTTTAAAAGTATGCTAAAGTGTACTTTTTCTCAACAGAACAGTCAGTTGTCAACACACTTCCCTATAATAGAGATCACATTTTCAAATAATTGTCCATTTACAAGAAGAAGAAGAAGAAGAAGAAGAAGAAGAAGAAGAAGAAGAAGAAGAAGAAGAAGAAGAAGAAGAAGAAGAAGAAGAAGAAACAATCATGTTCAGTCAGATTTAAGTTTAAAATGCCTTTTAAATTCAAAAATTCAAATTTCTGAATTCAAATTTGGGTAGCAAACAGAAAGCATTATTGCAATTCAAATTTGAATGTAAGGAAGCAGAATTAAATAGAATTTTGAACTGTAACCAAGCTACATTTGCAAAGACAAACTTTGAATTGACAAAGCCTGTTTGGATTTTTTTATTTTATTAAATTTTTTTGTCAGGAGATTTTGATTTAGCTAACTTCTGGCTGTATTTTTCAGCAAATGTCACTAAAAGAAAACAAGGAGATGATAAAACATGTTCCTTGTATACACAAGCTACCTATCAGACTTGGAGACTGAAACAAATTCATGAAGGTCCATAAATGTATTAACACATAAGATCAGCCAAAACTGCTATATGTGAGTGTGTGCACAAACACACACAGCTCAAACATAATGGTCATAAAGCCCAGTGACAAACGTTTTGAGTGTCTTATAATCAGTTACAAATGCTGGCCGTTTCACCCATTAATTGCCTGCTTGTCTCTGCAATTTACTTCAAATTAAGCTTATAGTATTTATAAGTGAACTCTTATCGCCTTGCTCTAGATGTTCTCAGGCTCTAAATGGCTAATGGGTATTTTACCCAGAGTTCACCTCTCATCCTGTAGCAGCAGGCTGATGTTCAATTACACCCATGTGGGACAACTCGGCAACAGCACAGAGAGGTCACGGGGGTCATTACCCTGACAACCCAAGATTAATGGGGTGTTTACCTCAGTTGGTGAATGACCAGTGTGCAGATCTGTCAGCACAGAATCATACATACACAACACTCACTCTCTCTGTATCTCACTCACACTGATACTGAACACTTTAACAGAGGTGTCAGCTTGACAGTATTCCTCTGGAACAAGCAGATACGGGAAATCTTTGAACAAACAATGATGACATATGAACTAACTCAAGGATACACACAAGATTCACACTCACACATCCTCTCAACAGTATATTTTAAGACACAAGTAAGTATTTTGGGTAACACTTTAGTTCAGGGGACCAATTCAAACTATTAACTAGTTGCTTTTTAGCATGCATATTACTAGCATATTGGCTGTTTACTTATAAAGCACATATCAATGCTTTATTCTGCATGACCATATTTTAGACCCCTTAATCCTACCTCAAACTTAACAACTACCTTATTAACTATTAATAAGCAGAAAATTGGGAGTTTATTGAGGAAAAAGTCAAACTCAATACAATAGTTATTTAGTAGTAAGAATTGATCCCCAAACTAAAGTGTGACCATATTTTGGTTCTGCTTTTCAGTAAAAATATTGGTAAAACTTTATTTACTTATTTACTTAACTTTATTAACTTTATTTACTTAAAATATTAACTTATTTAAATTATTTTAAGTAATCAAAATGTATTTAATGAAAATCATTTAAAGTAAATTTTAAGTTATTTAAAGTTTTAAAGTAAGACAAATTTAAATTTTAAGAATTTATTTTGGATTAAGGATGTCTTCATATTCACTTTATTTTAAGGTCCAATTCTCCCTTTTGAATAATTATTAACTATGATTTTTGCCTCAAACTCCTAATTACTGCTTAGTAAAGTATAGTAAGTTTAGGGATGTAGAATATGGTCATGCAGAATATGTGCTTTACAATTACTAATAAACAGACAATATGCTAGTTATATGCATGCTAATAAGCAACATATAAATATATATAAATATACACAAAAATATATATATACCAATATATATATATATATATATATATATATATATATATATATATATATATATATATATATATATATATATAATAATAATAATAATAAAATAAAATAAAATAAAATACTTAAAACTTTTACAAACTGTAAATAAACACATGGAAAAAGCATCTTCACTTCTTGCGTGTCCACTGTTTATTTGCTTATGTGATGCATGTTTACTGTAGAAGTGATTTGTTTGTATAGGTGGTAGGGGAGTATAACGTGTTGTTACGTCTCCTTTCTCTGTCTGTAACAACGTTGACCCCTCACCTTGAGTGACGACTTTATGTGACGCCCCCTCCTTCACTCTTAGGGTGTTTTCACACTTGGTACTTTTCAGGAGTCTGAGCGCAGTTCGTGTGATTTTTGGCCCATATGTGAACACTCCAAACGATCTCAGACCCTGAGTAGCGAACCGAACCGAGACTATCTCGGGAGGTGGTCTGATTACAGTTCACTTTCGGCTAAAGGTAAAGTTAAAACGTGCACTGTGAACACAAATTGTCCCAGGCTCACTTGATTATTCTATTTGCGAATTCCAATGTAGTTTGGCCATCAGATGTTCCTGCACAAATCAGCTGTTCATAGTGGCTGCTTCTTCTGGCATATCGCTACAAATTGTTCGCTCACAACGCACACTTGTTTATTTTAATTTCAACCACTTCCAAACTGTGTAAGAGAGATACGGCTGTGCACCTTGCCAGTTTAAACTTTCTGATATAGGCTATGAGCATGCACATCCCAGCAAGGGCTAAATTACACTCGTTAGTGTTTATTGTTTCAACTGTCAAAAACACCCATGGTTCACATAAACAGAGTTGGTTTTGTCTCAATCAAATGTAAACATCTGGGAAAGAAATCGCACGTGTATCAACTGATCTGGGCAGTATGTAGTTCTAGTACAGTGGCCTGATATGAGAAACATATAGAACGTCTCAGGTTAAGTATGTAACCATTGTTCCCTGAGAACCCTTTGTCTCCTCTCCACCAATAAGCTGGTGGATGCTGCACACTGGTGGTGGTTGAGGAGATACCCCCTTCTATGTAAAGCGCTTTGAGTGCCCAGAAAAGCGCTAAATAAATATAAGGAATTATTAATTATAAGGGAACGAGACACTGCGTCCTCTAGAGGTAGCTTTGGGGGAACGCCTCCAGCGTGACCAGTGTCTGAAGCATACATCTAAAGACAACAATAAAATTGGCTGGCGACAGCTTGTGACGTCATCACCTAGCGCGACCACAGTATAAAAGGGCGCCGGGAGAACACGTCATCCACTTCTTCGTCTGAAGCTTACCATGGTTACTTAAGTTACCTGAGACGTTCCCTTTTGAGGGAATTTCAAACTGCATCCTCTAGAGGTTGCTTTGGGGAATGGTATACCCACACCGACATGCTGAGGGAGTGCATTCCAGAAACCACGGCAAGCACTAAGTACCAACTCTACCATAGCCATGGGAGATGCCACAAGGACGTCTTGACAGCTGTCAGTGACATTATCCCCTTCGACAAAGGGCCTGAGCTGCCTACCCTAAAAGAACTTACCTGTTAAGGGCAGGGCTAGGAAGCCCAAGCCTAGGGCAGAGCTCAAGGCTTGGAATCAGAAGAAAGAGATTCCTTTAAGGGTATATGCCCAGGTGTCTAAAAACCCAACCAGACCATGGCATACCACCCAGGGGGGCTAGTGCCGGTTCTGAATAAGCCTGCTAGAAGAACTGACTCAACAGTTCTACTTTGGTAGCAACACCCTGCTCAGAAATGTATCAACAAAGATACACAAGGTGAGTGGAGCCCAAGGTGAGAACCGGGGCCTAAACCAACTCAGAGAAAGGGAACAAGGCTGACAGTGCCTAACCCTTACCATACAGGATTTTAGAAAGTGCACAGATGCTCAGTGTGTGGACTTACCATAGCATGGATTTAGAAACACTGATGCTTAAGGGGTAACTGAAACTGTATTAAACCAGCCTAGGAGCCCTACGTAACTGTGGCACATTCACAGAACAGACTCTGAAGCATCTGCTCACAGATACCCAGAAGGGAGCGGCATGCTTGCAAGAGGCCCTTCATGGTGAGGGGAGCACAGCTAGTTCACTTAACAAGCAACCTGCCAGGGAGGCAGGAGATGGCCCAGCCGCCTGGCATGATTGCTATCCAGAGCTCAAAAGAGCTGAGGCCGAACTTCAAAAATAGAAGGGGGACTCAGACTCTCAGATCGAGAGGGGCATGCTCATATAAAACCCCCAAGGGTGCAGCTAAGCTCGACCCACAAGGAGAGCAGCTCAACAGAGAGGTGGAGAGAGGCCAACTTGAGGCTGTTACTCAGTAGAGCTCAAACAAGCGGAGGAGTCAATGAGAGAAGTCCACAGACATTCAATCAGGAGCGGCAGGCTCAAAGACATCCCTCCGATGCGAGGAGAGCACTGCCTGGCTTGACCCAGCTTATCAGGGAAGCAGCAAGCAGCCCAACTGCCTGATATCACTGCCATGGATCAATAGCCCAGGGTCATAGGACCTAACTCTCAAGTCGAGAGGAGGACTTACCCAGTCTGCCCAGGACCGGTGAGCTTAAAGGGACTCTCCTGCAGTGAGGGGAGCACAGCCATGTCCGGGGAGCAAATAGATCACAAATGGGACATCAGAAATGGGATTCTGCTGGAAGGGGATCACACATTTCTACAGAGAACAACAGGGTCCCAAAATAAAGTCAACTGACCAAGGAGGTGACAGAGATGGGCCTAACACTCGTTGCAAATGGGGTTTTTCGGGAGCAGCGCTCTCGGCTCTCAAGTTGAGGCGGGCCCTCACAGCACATACTGGGAGTGACCCATAGCTAACCCTCACAGTGAGGGGAACAATTCCCAGCTCGACCAAAAGGAGGCGCTAGATTATACTGGGTAACCCAGCAGGGCCCAATAAGAGAGAGTCCACTGGTGCAACTGGACACGGTCTCATGCTCTCTATCTCGATAGAGAGCATGGGTCCTGTATAAACAGACCCGATAGAATCTGAAGAAATAGCCAGACTCAATAACCATTCAAGCGTTCAGAGCTTACTCCTCCTATGAGAAGAAGCATACAAGAGGGATTTCCGCAGAAACACAAATCCCTCGTACCTCAGGGAACGCAATGTACTCAAGTCCATTCTGCAGAGGGGTGATTACTGGTTCAACCATAAGGGCAGTGTGAGGACCCGCGTATCTGACCATCTATGGAGTGTTGAGCTTCTCAGTGTGAGAGATGAGTAGCACACCCTGGCCAGAGGATAGGGAGCTTGTCACAAAGCATGTACTCAGAAGAGTACTAGCCTGTGAGAAGGATGCTGAGGTTGCAGTGTTATACTGGGGACCTGATGCTGGGAGGCTTCCGCAGAAGCCAAGGCTGCATGTCCAAGCCAAAGATGAGGGCTGTCACCAGCCTGGATCCAGTACCGATGAGTGAAACCATCACTATAATCGGTCAACAGCACGAGGCCCTGACTTAACAGGGGGTCAAACCTAAAAAATCAGAAAACAGAACAGGTCAGAGTAGCGCTGCAGAAAAAGGCTAGTATTGAATACATAAAAACTAACAGTAGAGTAGATGAAATGGATCATACTCAACAGCCATGGCTCCCAAGCATGACTCAGGCCCATGGATATGAGCTGGAGGTGAAGTCCAAAGAGCACTGGGCTCCGGACCATCAGTAGGTAGTTCTATTGGACATAGATATATACTAGCCAAAAATCATAGGCCCAGCATAAGAGACAGCAAAAATGCAAGCGCAGGAGGCTCCTACCTAACCTCAGTCAGTAGGGCAGCTTTTTAGGGGAATTAAGGGGAGGAAGATGAGAGCAGATGTAATGTTTCTTCTTTGTTTTTTTTTTATCAGTTTTGTATATTAGGGTTGTGTATTACACCTAATGTTGTTAAATGAATATTTATTGCATTATCTCAGTTTTATGTGTGTTACCATGATGGTGTTTACTGTTTGCGTGAATGTCACTGTGCACCTTTTATATATGTTAATATCTTAAAACTAATTGTGATGGGCTTTGGCTTATCATGTGACTTTCTCATCACCACCTGCATTTGGTGGTTATCAGTATATTACAAAGGTACAAAACAGATTTTAGTACTTCAATAGGCTGGTATATTAACATTATATCAGTTAATGAAATTACAGTATTTAACTGTAAATTTAAGTTAAAAGTGTAAAACCTAAAATGCTGCTACCGTATTTTTCATGGTAAAATTCCAGCAACCACAGCTGCCAGTTTTTTATCATAAATTTTATGGATCAAACAAAAGATGCAAAGATCATGTGTGTCATCAGGTGTCAAATAACGAAGACACAGATACACATACTTCTTAAACGTCTTACTAGCGCTCGCCATGGTAAAGAAGAATAATCATTCTTACCGGAAATGCACGCTTCAAACAAAACAGTCCTTGAAAACAAAGAAGAGGATGATGTGTTCTCCCGGCACCCTTTTATACTGTGGTCGCACTGGGTGATGAAATCACAGGCTGTCGCAGGCCAATGTTATTGTCGTGTTTAGATGTACGCTTCAGACACCAGTCACCCTGAAGGCGTTCCCCCAAAGTGACCACTAGAGGACGCAGATCAAAGTTCCCTTGGAAGGGAATCTATTATTCATATGATTAATAATATGCATTTAAATATATATTTTTTTATTTGATTAGTACATTTCTTACTTTAATGCTGCATTTACAGTATGTGGTTACTTTACAATTAACATTAAATTACATATTTTTATGGAATACCCGTTTTATAAATGCAACCCCCGTAAAGCTGTGGTTTAACTGTTAAGTACATGGCTTCACGGGACATATTGCTTTATAAACAGAACCGACTCAAAAGAGTCATTTATTTAATTACAGATTCCTATAGAATTTTATGTTATACAGCATTTGTATTAGCCTAGAATCTTTATTTCCTGTGCAATTTAAACGAGAAAAGGGCCATGGAGCAAAAATCAGTTAACAGAAAACAATGGCCATTAATAAATATATAATAAATATATGGTATATCTCACATTTTTGTTTCTAAAATTTTTTTCCAGCATACCATAAGGACCTGTCCAAACTATACCCACATGAAAAAAAGAATGATAGAACCTGAAGAAAAGTGAGTTCTGCTGGCAATTCAAGTGCATTAGTGGTAAGTTAACTGATAAAACAATTCACTTTGGTCAACCAAATTTCAGTGTAGCTTACTAAATTAAATATGGATACATTACTATAGATGATATTCTGTCATCTTTACTCACATATTGTTTCAGACATGTAGGCTATTACTTGCCTGTTTTCCATGGAACACAAAAGGTGAACTTTGAAAGAATGTTCCAGTTTGTTCTTTCTATGTAAGGGCATTCAATAAAGCCCATAATTTTCAGACTTTAAAAAGTATGACAAATCATCATACAGTTCGTCCATATGACTCATGCGCTATATTCCAAGCCTTCTGAAAAAATATGATAGCCTTGGGTGAGAAAAACCTACTGTATGCTTCTTTATCAGTCTGGGTGCTTCTCAGTTTCTTATTATTTGTGCATTGTTGTTTCCTTTCCTTGCGACCTAGCTCCTCCCTCTTAGGAGACAAAAAGGAAACAGAGTAATTGTATTTTTATATTCAAATATTCTCGCTCACTCAAGTGTAATTGCTTAGCACTTACAGTTTTTATTAAGTATTTCACCATAAGACTCCACAGAACACAGTGACACTGAAGCTCTCAGAAGCTATTTATTACTTCATACTCCAATATTAAACTTGAACATTTGCAATGTAATGTTAGCCATTCATCCTGTAATATCAGATTTATGGTGTCACAATAGTGCTAATTTAGGGTAAACTAACCAGTTACAACCAGTCTGGCTCTGTGGGGTTGCTTTAATGGATATTTAATGGTTGGTTTGTGTTTTCTCTCAAGGAAAATATGCAGATAAGTACAGTTAGGCAATGAATGCTTATTTGATTCATCGTGTGCAATGTCCCTGTAAATGCAGGTTATGGCTAAATGTCAGTTTTTCATAGTAAAAGTTCATTTACGCAGTATATCTGATTAGAAAATCGAGTTATTACTTTATTAAACTTTTGCACGCACAGCGCCTTTTAGATAATGTTGGATGACTTTTCTCCATCAACTCTGCACACATTTCCACTATTCCTTTCTTGCAGGCATTTTTAGGCCATTTCGTTTGCATAATGGACGCTGGAGAATGTTTATACATGTGGTCCTGCTGAAACACACAGAATGAGAGACAGGCTGAAAGGCAAACAGACGGACATGGAAAGACAGCATGGGACAGCGTAAAAGAGAGAAATGAAAGGGGTTGGAGAGAGGTGAAGTGGTCGACCGATGGGAAGAGAAAGGTGGAGTGTGTTTTAACAGGCTCCAGATGGCGAGGTCTAAGCAGTTCAGTGCTGTGAATGATGGCTCTCCAGTGACAGAACTGACCAGCGCCTGAGTCATAACCCATATCAGGGGCCCAATGAGACTCACTGTCGACAAAACACACATTTACACATGCCGATAAATGTAACCAAATCAACGTCAACACACTGTTAAACAGTATCTTTCATTTGAATGTTGATGTTGAGAATAACAACTCAGTGGTGTGCTATTGCTTTTATAAAAAACAAGAAGTTTAAGGAACAGTTCAGCCAAAAATGTATAATTCTGTTCAAATGAAATGAAACTGATACAAACAAAAAGGGTTCGTTCACCCATAATGTAAAATAAGGTTACAATTTTAAGATACATGCCTCTAGCTGGGATGAGTCAAAGAGACTTTAGCTGAAAAAAAAAAAATCCATTCAGTTTTTCTCCATTTACAGCTCTTCCTTCAGCTGTCACTGAAGCATTTGGATGAGGGAGAAGATTCGTCCTCTCATTAGAGAGGATTACAGCAAAAGTCTGTGTTAGTCTGTATCTCATTTCAAAGCCTTGAATAAATCTCTGTCCATACTGAGATAAGGAACCCGCTTTCTCTCACTCTCTCTCACACACATACTGACTAGAAGCACAGATGACACTGCTTAATTCAGACAAACCAGAATATTATGAATATGTCTGGATGTGTTTGTATTGGGCTTGAGTGTGTATGTGTGTGTATATGCAAGGGATAGCAAAGTAAATTGTTGTAAACAGTTATTTGGGGAATGCATGGCATTTTTCACGGGTAAGTAAGTCATCACTTATCAGGAGGGTCTGTTTTCAAGCATGCAGGAACCAAGGGGTCAGAGTTTGGCTGCTTAACACTGCTGGTAGATGCCATTACCACAAAATGATGGGGCAACTTTCTCTACTGATAGCCCCTCAAAAGTTACGAAAGAAAAAATATGTAAAATGTTAAAGGTTTCAAACAACAAATAGTCATGTTGCAAGTTCAAAAGTCTCTTTGTGAAACTGTCACAATTTTGAGATTCCTAATTTCCACAAATGGAAAATGTAAATTTGCAATTGCAATTTTTTCACATTTTGATATAAAGTCACATTGCGAGATTTTAAAATCACAATTGCGAGTAATAAGTCACATTCTGAGTTGTAAAGTCACAATTACAAGACAGAGTGCCATAATTGAGAGATCTTAAGTCACAAGTAATCTTCCATTTGGGATCAGAAAGATTTGTAATCTTTTTTAAAGAAGTCTTTTATGCTCATCAAATTTGTGTTTATTTGATCAAGAATACAGAAAAAACTGTAATATTATGAAATATTATTGAAATTTTAAATAATGGTTTACTATTTTAATATAATTTAAATCATAATTTATTCCTGTGATGCAAAGCTGAATTTTCAGCATCATTACTTCCATCTTGAGTTTCATATGATCCTTCAGAAATCATTCTAATATGCTGATTTATTAACAATTTAGGAAAGTTTTTGCGGCTTAATATATTTATTATAAATATATATATATATATATATATATATATATATATATATATATATATATATATATATATATTTGGTGTGTTTTTGGTATTTTTTGATACTTTTCAAGATTCTTTGATGATTCTCAGCCACACATACAGACATTCAAGTGAAAAGCACTAAGTAAAAATAGCGGAGGGAAATCTTTTCATTTGTAGTCTTGGTCTGTCTCTCTGACTTCTCTGTCTGTCTGTGTCTTTCTCTTTATTTCCAGACCTCAGCTGTAGATTACTAATGGCACCACAGTGCCTCACAACTACAGGAGGCTTCCAGCATTCACAGAGAAGAGAGAGACCAAAAAAAAATGAAGCTGCTGACGTTTTTAGGATAACTGCAATTTCTGAGCTTAAAAGCCTTACGAAAGATCAAAACCGAAAGATAACCACGGTAAGCAAACTGCACAGAAACTCTGTTTGAAAGAACTATAAAAATAAGAATTATAGACTACATTTTTGAGGAAATAGCATATGAATGACCGAGTGAGTGAGCCTTAGTTCCTGCCAAAGTTACTTCTTCATCTGTTTAAACATCTTTTTGAGATTTTACCATTCCAAAGTCGTCTTTATCTTGCTCACTGGGGGCTTTTTTCCCCTGTAAAGCTGCTTTGGAATAATTTGGATTGTAAAAAGGAGTACAAAAACTGAATTACATTAGACTAAGTGAGTGAGTGAGTGAGTGAATGAATAAATGAACATACTGCTTTTAACCTGTCCTTTTGGGATACACAATCTGTGTCTCCCACATAAACAGGACTAATAGCTGTCAACAGTTTACTTCAAGAGATCTTTGTGTAACTAATAGAACAACATGCAGCGCAGAAAAGGAAATTTGAGTCTTTATATTAAGCCTCCAGATGTGGGTGGATGTGTGTGTGTGTGTGTATACACGTTGGTAGAATGATAAATATTAGTTTAACAAAAAGCGTGAGGGTCTTTAGAATTGGAAATTAATAAACACCAACTGGAAATGAGACAGAGAGTAATGAAGGAGGAAAAAAATGAAGGACAGAAGAAAGATGAGAGCATTTTGTACATGTTGTCTTCAGGCAAAATTAGTTTTTTTAGTCTCAGTGCTTCAGAATTCACAGAATAACTAGTCTTTTTCCACACTTGTACATTCACAATCTCCAGCACTGTATGTAAACACATGCAAACACACGGTTTTGTTATTCACAGAAGCAGATTCTGGCCTGCCAAGCGTAAATTGTTAGACACGAGAGCAGGCTGTGACATTACCTGCCTGATGTCATTTTCTACATTAGGCTCACAAATGACATTTGTGAATTATTTTTACTGCACACCGTCATCAACAAACAAAACAGTTTCTTAACGTAAACCTCAATAGAAGTCATAAATAGCAAAAACAGAGATGCACTCTATTTTTGTTATGGTTATGTTCTGTTTCTGGGGGGTGATTGTACCAAGGTTTCAAAGCAACACAACAATGAACATTAATAAAGAAATGTTACTGAAAGCGACAGTTCACCCCCAAATATTTACTCACTCACACACACACACACACACACACACACACACACACACACACACACACACACACACACACACACACACACACACACACACACACACACACACACACACATTAATAAAAGTAAATAAATAAAATACATAAAGTATGATGTACATTTCCTCCTTGTGCTGGTTACATTGACTGGAGGGCTATACTGGAGTTATTTATGGTATTATGGAATAGAAAGTGACGTCCATCAGCTCTTCCATATGAATGAAGAACATTTTTAGAATCGACTGTATCTACACTGCGGACGTGAGTGCTTCTGCCTGAGGCTCCTGATAGCTTCTCCATATATCTTCTATTTTTTTCCTTTCCCTTTATATCTCTTGCACTCTTTCTCTACACCATTACCTTCATTTCTTATTTTTCCTTCTCTCTGGAACCTGTTCTATTCCCTCTTTATTCCCACAACAATTATGTTTACACCATTCATAGACAAACAGGCAGGGATAAGAAGAGGAAAAAGAAGTGATGACAAAAGAAAGATGATCATAGAAATGTCTTTCTGAATGGAAACTGTCCTAAAATTGTCATACATTTTTCAGCTTGGACATCCCCTCGAATATCTCTTATCTATAGTCTTGGATAAATATTTTGGCTTCCTCTAAAATATGTAATGAAACAGTTTATAACGCTTCCCCTGTGTCTCACACAGGAAGGATATAAAACATTTTAGAAGAAAGTTTAAGAAAGGCAATAAAATAAGCGGAGACAGAGGGTCAGAGCATACCTTGTGTAAATATTTGACTCTCTGTAAATCCAGCAGAGCCGTTTCTGTCCACAAGATGATTTAGCACTTCCTGTGATAAGCCTTCTGCCTCACCTCTTTCTGCCGGCTTGAAGGGACCATACACCTCTACATCCAAACAAGAATAAAATACTGTAATGACCTTTCACCAGTGTCATGCACTCAAGAAGCAGAAGCATCATTTAGAATCCGTCTGCAATTTCAAACAGCACTCCGCAATGCATTTCTCAATGTCAAGAGTTCAGGAAGTCTTCGTTTGGTCTTGAAGCTTTTATTGTTCAGGAACTGTTTAATCTAAAATGTTATAAGAATTGAAACTCACAGTCAAGAACTTTTGAATTTCAGTCTCAGAATGAGTCAATTTAAAAAGCTGTAAAGATTAAAGAAAATACCATTAAAGTTGAACTGCCTTAAACTTTTGGTTTGTATTTTCTCAGAAAATTTTCTTTTGGATTAATAAAATGCATTCACATGTCCTGTCCTTGAAAAAGCACGAGGAGAATAAGATATTGCCCTTATGATGAATTGCATTTTATGTTATATCTGATTCCAGGTGCACTAAACCTAAATAAAACCCACTGGACAAATAAATAGAGTACAGGGAAGAAAAAAAAATCTCTTCAGAATTACAGTCAGTAAATGATGATCATGTCAGAAAATTGTCTCTATTAAATGTGACAGTCAAGGTTGCCAGTGCACCGAAGCTTTTAGAGTAACTGACCTGTGAGCATTTGGAAATATTAGGATGAATGAAACTAGATGGATAGAGACACTGATGCAAAAAATGGACAGAAAGAAGAAAGAGAGGGATGACAAAATAGTGAACAGGAGGACATCTGGACTGATGGAGAGAGAGACTGCTTAAGGCCACCTGCCGTCCCTTAGTGAGCCCTTGGCAGAATATCTCTTTGACTCACTTGAGAGAGAGAGAGCGAACCTCAAAGAGATCAAACGTCTCTCATCATAGCACACACACGTCTATGAGTGTTGGGTGGCTTAGAGTGTCTTATGTAAGCTGCATCAATGAATGAATATTTATGTTTTGTTTTGAGAGGACGGTATTTATTTATTCATTTGACAGTAGGCTGCGGTTATGGATCTGTACGAAGAGACGGGTTACATCACACAGAGCAGAGATCACTTTAGGAAGGAGAATATTTGTGAGAATATAAGATTGGAGCTTATTTTTGTGTTCAAGAAAACTGCAATGATTGAGTGAGATGGACAGAAATGTACAGGCTAAAAAGTGCTAAAGGCTATGTCAGAAAAGAACCAGCACTACTGTCTTTCACTCTCTCTCTCTCTCTCTCTCTCTCTCTCTCTCTCTCTCTCTCTCTCTCTCTCTCTCACACACACACACACACACACACACACACACACACATACACACTTAAGATTATGTCAAAGCTCATTGATTGCCAGTGACTAATGGTTACTTGAGAACTCAAGGAGCGGTCGCTATGGTTACACAGCCTCCCTCTAAGGGCCGGTTCAGACAGAAAGAGATTTTATCGTTCCACTGCACTGCTTTTTAATCTCATCTCTATGCAAACATGTGATAGACAGACATCTTTGACTGTCTGGTTTTAAGAATCTCACACATTAGCACCATGTTTTTAAAATGGCGTGTCAAGTTCTAAGAAGTTTAGCTTTTAAAATGTTTCTCAAACCATTTTTTTTCCATCTTGTATCTGTATGATAAGTCATGATAAGTCATGTCCCAAAGACCAGTTCTTTAATGATATAGATAGTAGAATCATTTTCTTGGTTTTGAAGCATTATACTAAAAAGAAATTGGTGTAGATTTACTTTGAAACAAATTTCTTCCAAATTTGAAAGAAACTGCTAGTGAATTTCACAAATAATTACAGGGAACTGGCAAGTAACATAGAATTAAAAATAACATTTTGAAGCAGAAAGCCTGAAGGAGTATTTTCTTGTAAAATGTACTCCAATAATCTTTAGTTAGAGTTTATTAGCACCATTTGTTGTTTGATATTGGAATCTGATTAAGTTATTATTGGACCCAGAAACAGCGAAATGTGAATTAAGACTGAACTTCCATTATATTGTGCTAATTTTTAAAGGGTAAGTTCACCCAAAAATGAAAATTCTGTCGTTAAGAAGAGAAGCAATTGTTGAATAAAGTTATTTTTGTTTTCTTTGTGCACAAAAAGTATTCTCGTAGCTTCATAAAATCAACAACTGAACAACTGATGTCACATGGACTATTTCAGCAATGTCCTTACTACCGTTCTGGGCCTTGAATGTGTCAGTTGCTTTGCTGTCTGTGCAGGGTTTCATCAAAAATATCTTTATTTTTGTTCTGAAGATGAATGAAGATCATAGGAGTTTGAAATGACATGAGGGTCAGTAATTATTGACAGAATTTTCTTTTTTGGGTAAATTATCCCTTTAATTGTTTTATGACCACTCAGTGTCTCACATGAGCGTTGTGTTTTATAACATCATAAAAGCACATCTCAAGACTTCTATGAAGGATGTATGAGTTTTGATTTGATTCACATGAAACTGCATAATTCCATAATGTCATGGATCTGTACTATAAGGAAGATGAATGAATATGTTCACAATGAAATGTGTCATTAGCATGAGTTCTACTTCAGAATTTCACAATTTAAATTCCTGTTTCTGCTGGGATCCCTGCATTACAGCATATTGTCTCATATTGTGATCAGAACAATTTATGTAAACGGTGCTCTTTCTCTGATGAGGTCATGTGCTAAAGCATTGAGAAAATCTTTTATTTATAAATTATGATTTATAAAGTTACGCACATTGTGATATTTATTACCATAAAACACAATCTCTCCTTTTGTGTGCTTGTTTTTCTTGTGATTATGCAACAATTACAAAACAATCAAACCTGCAACCTCCTTTAGAAAGACCATTTTACATGCATTATGTAATCTGTCACAGAGATTCTCTTCTGATGTAACAGTATTAATGCATGCATATATGTTAAACGCCATGTACAGAGAATGATTATAAAAGATGTTAAATAATTGATGGTTCTGAGGGTTAAATGACCTTCTCTTACTATAAGCATGATGAGTCAGCGACACTGTAAGCATTTCATATTTAAAACCTCTTTTTTTGTGTCCTTTGTTTAATTCAAGGATGGTTTCTTGTAGGTAATGAACTGTGAGGTGTGAGAGGGATGGGTTTGGTTAAAAGAAATGATGTAAATATCAATGCTGGCCATTAAATGGGAGCGGGCAGCTTGTCGATTTGCTTTTTAGAGACAGAGGTTAAAGGGCCTGATGAGGTCAGCAGGGGGTGGATCTATTAGCCTGCAGGAGGGGCTCAAATGACACCTACCACCTGGAAAAAAAGGATAACAGTAAGGAATAAAGACCACACTTGTTGGCTGCTGTGTAGATACAATGTAACAAAATACCATTAATATGTATATGGTAAAATTGAAAAAAACAGAAAAAAAATAAGGTGATTATGCATAATGCTTTTAATTCTTCTGAAAGAAGCCTCTATATGCTCACCAAGGATGCATTTATTTGATAAAAAATACAGTAAAAACAGTTATATTGTGAAATATTATTGCAATTTAAAATGGCTGTTTTCGAGTTATTATAATGTAATTTATGCATGTGATGGCAAAACTGAATTTCAAGTTCAGCAGGCATTACTCCAGTCTTCAGTGTCACATGACCCTTCAGAAATCATTCTAATATGCTGACATGCTGCTCAAGAAATATGTATTTTTATTGTTAATGTTGAAAACAACTGTATTTGGATAAAAAAATATTTTTTTGTGAAAATGAACAAATGATGAACAAAGTTTAAAAAAACAGCATTTATTAGAAGTTTCTTTAACGATGTAAAATTCTTTACTGTCACTTTTGATCAATTTAATGCATCCACAACAGTGTATATTATTAACTGATGTAATAATAAAACCTATTTACATTTATTAATTAAACCTGTGCTGTACCTTGAAATACAGACCTACTAACATCAGGAAAAGGACTTAATTATGAGGTGACCTTTTTGTATTTAAAAAAAAAAACAGTATCAGTACATGTATTATATAATAAAAAAGAAATAAAATGCATGTACTATAGACTTTATCTTTCATTGTATTTTACAGCAAAATTGCATGATTTGTCCTTGTTAACATACATAATTACAACAAACATAAATGTTTTTGATTGTTTATGGTGAAAATTGCAATCAATTAAATTAATGTTTTTCTGTAAACATTACTAATTTTTGTAATGTGTAGACAGATAGTTCATGTTTAATAAATGTAATGAATATTCATGCATCTTTGAGGGCTTCATAATGTATGCATATGTTATTGCTCAAGGATGCGTGTCTGAGAAAATGAGAAATAGAATAAGTGAATAATAGACCTATGTGAATAACCATGACCTTGTTCATGTTCTCAAGATGAAGATGGGCTTCGAGCACATGAGGGTGTTTATGTATGATTATGTGAGAATGGCAGAACATGAAAGCATTGTCTTCATGTGCATGTGCATGCAGGTTTGAGTGCTTGTTGACAGTTTGTCAGTAATGGATCATTAATGTAAGCGCAGCTGAGCTGTCACTGGAGGCCTGAGGGAATGCCGGGAATAAACCGCCATCAGTGACGCACTTCCTTACACATTGGCAAGAAACAAAAATGAAGAGAAATGTCAAGAAAAGGAGAGATGCGGGTAGAAAAGTGAATGAGACAGGGAGAAAAAGAAAGACTGGGTTGAAAAGAGGTATGGAGAGAAATGTCAAGAAAAGGAGGGATGCGGGTAGGAGCGATATAGATAAGAGAGATGGCCAGAGGTTTCTCTCTCTCCAGAGCATGAGGAACACTCAGATAGGATCAATTATTGACCAGACATCAGGCTTTTAGCTGTCAGATGCAAACTGCACAGTGCACTCTAAAAGAGAGAGAGAGAGAGTGAGCGAACAAGGAGGAGAATGTGAAAGAGGGATTAGTCATCTCGAGCTGTTTTCTTTCATAAGTGGATGTGAGGAATGAGTACTCAGACTAATTTCACAGAGTTCAGGAAAGGGCGTTACAGTTTCCAGTCTAAACAAGAACACACAGGATAGATGCTTAATGTAACTAAAGTGTATATTTCTCAGCTAGGTATATATACCATAAAGTCTTGGCTACCAAAAAAGAAAATTACATATACACATATTTACACACAAACACACACACACACACACACACACACACACACACACACACACACACACACACACACACACACACACACACACACACACACACACACACACACACACACACACACACACACACATTCAGATCTTCATTAATCCAATCACCAACTGGTGGATAGAATCAAAGAACCAAGTCCTATCCAAAATGTACATCACGTTTGTTTTTTTTTTTTTTTTTTTTTTTTTTTTTTGTTTTTTTTTTTTCAATTCAAAATTGATTTCAAACACCCCCTAAAATATAAAAGAAGCTATATATTATAATGTATAAAGTCTCATATAAACTTTTTTTTTGGGGGGGGGGGGGGGGGGGGTGGCATTTCCCACAAGTGGATATGATTCGTTAGGCTTTTAATAAAAATTCTCTAACATACTTTGGTTAAATTTTCTCAGCTCTGTTTTCAGCAAGCCGTTTTAGTCCATGATTCTTTAAATGCTAATGAGCTCTGCTGACCCCGCCCCTCTCTTCCATGGCGTGACAAGCAGATCATGAATGGATCATCAATGATTTGCGCAAACATAGACTCATTTAGGCAGATCAGGGGGCGCATTCCCTTCAAAAATGAAAGCAATGTTAATTCACTGTGTCTTTAGCGGCTATGTTCATTATTATATCCAACAATAAAACACCTCAATCGCTTAATCTGAGACATTTTTGTCTTCCCCTGCACCGGAGTCAACACAATGGTGGACAGCTCACAGCTCACTCAGGGCCGGTCAAAGGTAAGACGGCCTTGTCAATCAACTATCGTGGGGGCGGCCTGTGCAGAATTACGTCATTCTGACAGGAATCTCAGAACAACCTGATCTGAGAAAAAAAAAAACACTCGGTGGATTTTTATCATAATAGGGTGGATATGTACACACACTTCCAACACACATTTATGTTCAAACAACTTGTAAAGTGAATTTTGCATCTGATGACCCCTTTAAAAAATATAATGAAAAAAAAAAAAATTTACTAGCAATTTCTGAGTTAAAACGGTTTCATATTAAATCCTACACCAACTTTTTATCAGTGTATTAAGCTGACATTTTTTTCTACACAGAATCAGAGTACTGTTACAAAGATATATGCACATGCACCTTTTAAATATTTTTATCTCACAATGAACTACCATAAGTGACAACTAATGCTTGAGGCTTACAACACATCTTCATTTGACTAGAATGACGTCAGTGAACGACTCCATATCTCTTAAGCAAAGCTTAATAGATTCACCCCGAGTGACAACAATATCTCTTCCTCTTCCTCGCTATTCTTGTCCTTCCCATTTTTCTTTATTGCATTTTAAAGGCCTTTTATACAGAATCTAAATCAATCACGTAAACTACTGCTCCATCTGCCCTGAATCAAACACACTTTATCACCACAGGACCATTAAAACATATCCGAGACCTCAAACTTTTAATATATAACATCTATAAAAAGAAACATTAAATCTTTATCCTACGAACACCACACTCAGAACATCTCAGTTCTAAATCAGGATGAACTGGAGAAAGTTGTCTGGAAGAAGAGAAACCATCTTTTTCAACAGTGTCCCGAGGGGTAAACAGGAGCCATGCATGTTCTTTAGCATTTATTACTCCCACCATGCACTGCAACAGCATGTTGTGCTGATACAGGCAAAATATATGCAGCAATTTAAACTGTAAAAAAATAGATGATCAAAGTATTACATTTAAGACTCTATTTAAACTAAATATGCATTTACTATTCTGTATCATTCAAAAACATACTGCATAGGTACGATATCAGTTATTGCCTGATATTTAATGATGCATGCTTATTTCTCATATTTTTTACATTTTAATTACCACTAAAAATAGTGTAGGAATGACTAAAATTGCTATTAAATTTCACAAATAATATAATAAAAAGGCAAGGTAACACATTGAATTAAACATGCAATTCAGAAGAAGAAAGACTGAAGTACTATTTTCTTGTAAAACACTTTTTTTTCACATTTTTTTACAGTGAAAGTTAATCTTTAAAAACACTAACAGTTAAATGTAGCTAATCTCAAAATGAATATCCATTGTTATAATGTACATTTGTTGAGATGCCTACATTTAGTTATAGCATTTTAAACTAAGTAAAAAAATTTTTTTTTTTTTTTTTTTTTTTTTTTTACTATTTCAAGAGTCGTTCCGGTATGTTATATTCATAACACCAAAAAAAATATTAACTATTAACTATTTATTGTTACAACAGGCAGTTCAATCAGGGCATATGTGCCTGGCAGGAAAGTAAGTTTGGTACATGACAATACCTAGAAAAAGTATTGCCAGAAGTGGCAGAGTTGTTCAAAAGTGGAGTCGTGATAAGCAGTGCATGTTTGAATACAGGGGCTGTCTAGAAGCAGTTTCCACCTGGGCTATTGGGAGATAAGCAGCTGTTTTTCACCGAGCAAATGATAGTGATACTTGACTGGAGATGATAAATGTTCCAAATGTTACTGCAACATTTCAGCTATTTTGACATTATAGCACACTTCACCCATCAAACATTACAATACTCTATCTGAATTGACTATAAACAGATTGATTTCTGTTCTTATTCAGAGCATCTTTACAGTGCAGGTCACTTAGTCCCTCTTTAATCTGACACACATCAGCTGTGTGCTCTGTGTGCTTTGTATCCTGTTATCTTTCCACTGGCTTGTTTAAGTGTGCGTGCCCGCAGCCAGACAGAGGACATAAATCCAGTTGGCTGTCTGGAGTGACTATCCCTTTTTACACATCCTGGCTGTGCCAAAGAGTCTAACTGAGAGGAACACAGTGCCCTTAAAGAGGTTCGAAAACTATCAGTGCATCTATAATAGGTGTGTTTGTTGCATTTCAGGATGTAAGTGTTTCAAAAAATTCTCTCTAAAAGAAAAAAATATGATGATTTATTCTGTGTGTATGTTTTTGTGTTGATTCGTGACATTTCATTCTTGACTTGATGTCCTGCTGGCCAGCACAAGTAAACCCATCTGAGGTCAGTGCTGGAGAGCATCAACACACACCCACACATGCACTGAGATCAAATAATCCTGCTGGACTCCATTTCAAATCACAGTATGACAATGGTGATATAGATTGCAGCAAAACCAAGAATTCCAGCATGTTTGTTACTGATACAAGGCAAGATATTGATTCCAGTAATACAAAAATGTTTTTGTTTACCTTTTTATTGTGTCAGACAACAAACACACTGTTACACTGTATGTGTGATGTGTGTATATATTTATATTATATTTTTATGAAACTGTCCCACAATTGTAGTATTATTTCCACGATTTGCACAAATAAATAAATAAATAAATATATATATATATATATATATATATATATATATATATATATATATATATATATATATATATATTACATATCCTATATATCAAGGCAAATATCACATTTGAGTACAATGGTTTTAGTGTGTCATTCCCATAAGCTAAGTTGTTCAAATTGTGAAAATATTATGCTATGTTAATATATATGTAGGATATGTAAACTTTATTAAGAAAATATGCTTAGCATGACAAAACAGTCTGCCATTTTACTTTTAAAATGTGTAATCATTTCCATCAAATACAGGCATTAAACGGTCCATAATTTGTTAATGCTGGGTGATATACTGGTTGAAAGGTAAACTAGTTTTATTAATGAATGTATGAATTTGAAAGAAGCGCCTAAGCAACTTGCATAGTCTCATTAATTGAGAGGAGATCTCTATTATGTACTGCTGACTAGTAGCTGGAAATTTTTACAACTATTAATAACACATTTCTTTAACTGTTTTTGCTTTAATTTTGAAATTATACAATCTAATTTACATCAAAAATGGCTCATGCTATATGTAGCATGCTTGTTTGGGTCATGATTAAAATGTATTGTCTCTGCAAGTGTTTGATGGATTCTGATAAATAAAAAGGCACGGTCAGGAAAGAAATGTAATACGTTTTTGTTCAAAATAACCAGCACTAATTGTGATGGACATTAAAACATGGACACTGTGGATAAATTTACTTAACAATGTATACATAATGTTAAAATTTGTTAGTGGACTAATTAAACTAAAAACAGTGTGAAAAGTGTGTTTAAGTATATTTATTATTAATATATATATTTCCTAAAAGTCCACCAGCACAAAAAGTGCCTATAGTTGCAGATACATCCATGTATATTGTGCATCTTTATGTGTGTGTCTACACAGCATAATGATAACAGAATGTGTGTCTAGACTAGATGATTGTAATTAGCAGTCTCTTGATGACTGCCTGTGACTTGCATTCAGCGTGTAGCTAATTAAGGCCATCATTATCCAAGTAAGACAACTAACACCCACACGAACCCTCACCATGCTTAGCGTAGTGCTAATCCTGAACAGCACACAGCCCACTGGACTCAAAACAGAAAGCTAGATCCCATGGCAAAAAGTGAAGTTGCTGTTTGTGTCTGTCTTGTATTATCTGTAATTCTAACTGCTTGTCATCACTTAGCCTATAGCTATATTAGCATCATAAACAGGGCATGAATAAAACCCCAAAGAGTCGTTTAACGATACACAGTAGAGCTGACTGTGGAAAGTGCAACATTATATGTATGCAAGACAAAAAGTTAATGAGGCATGATGTATATACAGGTCATAAGAGATCATTCAAAGATCAGTTACATTTTAGTGTGGTGTATATGAGTTATCCCTGAGGTCAAATCCCATTGCAACAGTTTGATTAGAGCAGTTTACAGAGGGGAGATTCCAAGCTCCTTTTCTCATCAGGACGGAGGCAGTAGGTCACTGAAAGTGTGTCATGCTGTTTTCTCTGTACACAAAGGTAATTTAATATGTCATTTTATTTGTGCATACAAACAGTACATAGGCCAGATTCACTCTCACATGCAGTTTCAGCCTTAAAGTTAAGAATAAGAATAGTACATTTTAGAGTATCAGTACAGAGAAACACAAGCTAAATCTCAGTTTGACATATTGGGATCTACGACCATATTATTATTATTTTTTACTGGGCTAGTCCACAGGGTTCATGAAGAGAGTTTGCAGACTAATATCCAGGGCCGTAACCATTATAGACATTGATCCCAAAAATGAGATATGCCAAATTGTCCACCACAATATTTCATATTTTTGATGACCACATTTACATCGAACAATTTTTGTTCAATTTTGCCATTTAGAATGGACAAAAAGCTTATAATTTATGCGATTAACTTGTTGGAATGTGAATGGACAAGAAACATTAATAGGACATTTTCAGCATATTAGGAATAAGGTTACATGATCTTTGTACATGTGGTCATCCGGCTTTTCTGGTAGCCTTTCAGTGAAGTAAAAATATTATTTAAAAATAGTTTGAATTAATTATTTTACAATAAATCATTTTATAATGAATTAATTAACAACTGATTTGTATTACAATCAATACAATTTCTTTCTTACATTTTTCTTTAATCCCTTAAAATTATTTTACTATTTTAAATAAAATAACGAAAAAAATAAATAAATAAAAAACAATACAGCAAGGTTACGGACTTACTAATATTTATGCATTTAAAAGAAATATATAAATGTAATATTTTATATTGTCTTGTGTTTCCCTCCCTCTTGTGACCATATTTGTATTTTCTGTTCCTGTCCTTGTTAAGTTCTAATCATTACGTTATTAGTCCCCAGCCATGTGTCTTTAATTATCTAGTTTACTCCTCATTTAGTTCTAGTACTTAAGGCCTGTGTTTCCCTGTCTTTGGTGTCTGGTCTTGAATGTCATTCTATGTTCCCTATGTGTTTGGAGCGATGATGTCTGTGTTATTTGAAGAATTCCTTATTCCCTGCTCAAGAGAAGTGTGACATATTTCATATATAAATTTATTTAAAATGCATGGGTGAGAGATAAAACCTCTTAAATCAATGATTGTTAATGGATAAACTACAGTAGACTACACAAACTACATACTACACTAACATTCGTTTGCTATAATATCATAAAAAGCTTTCCTATCTATAGTATTATGAAGAACACCATCCCAGAATGTTCTATTTTACCAAAATATTTGAATGATGTCTTTTTATGCTTATTGTACTGTTTAGCAACATGCTAACACAAAAATCTATCAAAATCGATTCAAGTATTTGTAAAGTGCTCCAGATTAGTCACTTAAGTTCAGTGACAGTTAAAATGCTGCCTTAGAAGGCAGGAGGCAGCAAAACAGCTCACTTGGCTTTGGGGCAGAGCTATTATGTCAGATGATTTAAACTTATAGACATTCTGCATGCTCTGAAACACTTTCACTTCTCTCTCTCTCTGACAAACATACACTAAGTAACTGATATTCTCATGCAACAACACAAATGCCATTTTAATTTGACATTTCAATCATCGATCAGTGTTATTCTCCATTATGTCATAAGAGATTGGAAATTGTCTGCAGTGTCTTATTTTCTAAATGAATATTAGGGATTTGGCATTTGGCAACATGTAAGCTCATATTTTCAATTTTGAACCCCTCTAGGGAGAAAACATGCTCCCCGTCCTGTCGTGTGCAGTCCTGGCCATGAATGTGTTGCATGGGGACTGATGACAACATGTTCCCTAGAGACTCATCACAGCTGTCAGCAGAGAGCAACAGGAAATGCTCTGGCTTCAGGCCTGCCAATGGGGCCTTTCAGAGAAAACAGACCCAGATGTTGGTAAAGAAGACAGAAAGTGATTCATGCGTGCATCTCACACACACAAACATTAAGTGTTTACGTAAACCACCTTGCATGTATTTGACAGCTTAATGAGGCTAAATTTATGAGTATACTGTAGGTTTTGAAGTAAATGGGCTAACATAATTCAACACGTTTCCAAGGCCCAATCAGGGCAAGTCTGCAGAACCACCCTTCTTAGATATTAGTGAAGACTTCAAGCACTTAACAAAAGGCTGTGAGAAAAGATCGATATGATCCAGTTCTCATTCAGGATCATAATCACTGGAAAGCTCCCCTCAACAATTCACTCAATTCGATATGATTCACAACACTGATTAAAATTAGAGGCAACCACTGTATTTTAATCACATTCCAAACAAAAATGCTGCATACATTAATCTAAAGGAAATTGAATAGTTTCTAAAAACAGAAGAGTCTGATTGAGGTTTGTGAAATGATACTACATAAAACATATCTGCATGAAGCAAAAATAGCAGATTGGAATGAAAATGCAAATTCACTCTCTGACAGCAGGTGGCACTTATGGAACAGCAGCAATTCAGTGTTTCCTTGGTTGCTGCTGTAAACAACCTTGTTGAAAAAACAAAAACAATAGACACTAAAATTTGTAATGGTTTTACTGGTTATAATGGGACTTGTATTGGTTTTAATGGAAACTGTTACGGACCCTTTGGGTTTCTACTGGTAATCGGTCACCTTCTATTCTTGGCTTGTTAAAACCAATAAATTGTAATGGAATATGTCCCAAAATACACTACAGAAAACCATTTTCAATGGTTTAAATGGTTAAAAGTTGATGGTTTGTAATGTTTGTAATGGTATTTGCAGTAGAAACCATTAGAATTGTATATGATGGTTTCAATGGGTTTTTTTTCAACAGGGAAAGCAGCACTGCGCTTATGAACACTACTTTAATATGGATTATACAGAGGCAAGATGAAAAGGAAAAAAACAATGAATGAAAAAAACTTTCCTAAAGACAGTCAGTTTCCCTCAGAGATACATTCATATAACAACTAGAAGCAATTGTATTGCGATTTTTTTAACAACTCAACCGACTCAAATCATCACATATCGATTTTCAACTGGCTTGGGGTTCATCGTTACATCCCTACTTCTATGTGAAGTAGAAGACAGTACTGTGTTTCCATGGATGTTAATAATTCGTTTTTAATCAGTTGCCTATTTGGAATAAAAAGGTCTCATAGCAACATCAGTTGTAATATATTGGCCAAATCTGATTGAAATTTCAGTTTCATTAAAAGGGCTGGTGCAAACCTTAGATAATCTGTTTGACAGCACAATATTAGCCATGTAAACACTCAATTAGATTACTACAGTATCAGCAGTTTGGACTTGTGCATGTTCATTATCAACACAGGACTTGAGTCATGACGTTTCATGCAAAGAACTATAGCCAAAACTGAACTCTAGATCAAGAAACGTGCGCTTGAATTAGAAGTATAGTAAATATTTCTGTTTTAAAGGAAAGTTTGTGTAAACAATATGTTTGGAATCATCTGGATTGATTGCATGCATTATACATACTAAACATAAAATAAAATAAAATAAAATAAACCTCCACATGAAACACTCTTTAAGGCTCTCTATTAACTCAGAGCACTGATCATAGGTCAAAGGTTAAATTCCATTGTAGACAGGGAATGATATGAGTAAAACTAGTCAGACATATATTTAATACAAAAGCTAAACGATGCAAATTTTTGTTCTAGTTGACAGGATATTCAAAACAAAAGGCTATTCTCGCATATATGCTCAAAACATCTATTCGATCTATTAAACAAAATCTATTTTTAACCCTCAGAATCTTTAATAAAGAATTCTTTGTTATAAGATATCTTTGCCCTGAGGCTTGTCTTGCTGACAAGAGCTAGAAGAATGAGTACCAGATGATGCCACTCCAAGGTGCGGCACTTCACACAATGTTCCATGTCTCTTGCTCTGTCTGCCCTCCTGCACCCAGCTCTCCAGCTCTTTGAAGAAGACAAAAGCAAAGCGCTCGGAGAAGCAGCCATTGATAGCCTGTGGGGAAACATGTAATAGTGGAGTAATCACATCTCCCCCACTGACAAGCCTTATAGATCCGCACCCCTTGATATTACACTGAAATTGACAGAAAAATGGACACAGAGTGCGAAGGTGGAGGACTAGTAGATAAAACGAACATTATAGGAATGAAAATGTATGACACTACAAGAGTTACTTAACTCAGAAATGAAAAATGGCATTACTCACTTCTCTTGTACTGGTCACTCATTTCTATTTAGTTAGATCCCATAAAATAATGATTTATCTGCAAACTGGACAAGGTTACTTCTCATTGATGTCCCAAGGACAGCCAAGATGGAATACTTTCAGGATAATTTTATTTTTGAAGCTGAAGTCTCAAGTTTTTGAAAGTAGTCTCTCATGTTCACCAATGCTTCGTTCATTCATATGTTTGTTTGCTTGTTCGTGTATACATTCATTTATTAAAATATATTAAAACAGTAATTTAATAAAATATTATTAGAATTTAAAATGATTACATGATCCTTCAGAAATCATTCTAATATGCTGCTTTAGTGGCTTATAAAACATCTCTTATTTTTGTCAGTGAATGAATGTGCTGCTTAATATTTTTGTGTAAACATAGAATTTTCCACTCATCAAACAATCCAGACAAGTTTATCAAGTGAACAGTATTCATAAGAAATAGAATTTTTGGTAACAATCTGAAAGTCTATAATGTCAGTTTTCAGGTTTGGAACCACATGAGTACTGTAAATGATAATAGAATTAGAATTGTCATTTTCAGGTGAAGTATACCTCTAAGTGTGACATTTGCATAGAATTGAATGTATTTCATTGAGTGGTCTACCTTTAGTTGCCTAAGTAACAGCGATTTTATGAAATCACCAAGCACTTAAATGCCCCCCTGCCTACCCTCAGACATGGCTACTTTCACTCTGCCTCACACCAATTAGAATGACTCATGCAGACCTATAAAAAGCTAAAGCTTTGGCACCGAACCTTGTGAATCATGTAAAATTGCGGAACACTCTGGGGTCTTTAGAATGGCTCTGAATGAGAGGGGGCAGGACACAAACACTTACGAAGAGGATGATGAGCTCTGAAATCACTCAGCCTTGCCACTTGTGATTAGTGGCTAATTAGCAATGATATAATCCAGTATGCTGAGCTACTTTATGAAGAGAACAGATTCAGAGTAATGAGTCCTCTTGCAACGTGTTTATTTAATCTACATCCATAATGGAGTTATGAAACCCTCCACAACACTAAGTTTAAGAGTGTCAAGTATTTCTTCAAGTTATATAAACTGAATTAAAGTCTTCGATCTAGTTTACTTTTTGTAGTTGTGTATCTTGTTTGTACCTTTGCCTCTCCTGATCCCTCCACCAAAGCTAATGGCGTGAATGAGGCACGAGGTTGTGAAGGTCAGGGGTCACGTGCATGTTGACGAGGTGACGGTAAGCAGAAACACACACTCTGCCTGCGATGTGGGAAAGCCTCTGAACTCTGACCCTGACTTTGCGCCACGCTGTGGTTGACTGGTCTGATGTCTCAGCATGTTGTCTCTCTACACACTGCCACGTGTGCATGCAAACCTACCAAGTATAGGTTTATACACAATATATACATATATAAAATGCTTTGTACATACAATACACATTACTGTTTAAAAGTTTGGGGTTTGTAAGATAAAATGGTTTTTAAAGTTTTTTTTTTTTTTTTTATTCCCTCCTGGGCTGAATGTATTTGTCTGTGTGTTATTTTAGTGTACTATTACAGTTATTTTGAATTCTTTAAATTATTTTAATATTTTCTGTTTTCATTTTAAATGTATTTATAGTTTTAGTAATGTTGTTGTTATTT